>NC_063272.1:18345563-18668021 GCF_910591885.1 Bombus terrestris
TCTGCATTGATGCAGGGCTAAGCATTTTTTCATTTTTGTTTTATATATTATATATTACATATATTTTCTGGGTTATAAAAGAAATAAAGGTAAAATTTCCTATATATAGAAAAAAAATTATGGTATTATATCAACAGATGAAGCAGATTGAGTTAATTAAAAGTATATCTTTTAGTAAAATCAGTAATAGATCTTAGAGCTTGTATAGTTAATTTTGTATTTGCTCTATTTATTTTCTTTTTAAAGTATTTCATATAAGACAAATTTCAATATCAAATAAACTCTTATATGTTATTAATTCTTAAAGATTCAATACTTTAAAACATTATTATTTCTTTATTTGTCAAATTTTACTTTAGATAATGTGATAAAAACACTTATTTTTAAGTGTAAAAGTCATAAATCCGGTTATTTCTGTTTCACCTTAATTTTGGTATTGAATGTCAATATTTTATGTACTTACATGCAGATTTTTACAAAGTGATCATAGATTAAACTAAGCTAAAAATGAGTATGCTTTTATCAAAAGCTGATTGATCACCGATGCACACGCAGAAATTCAAATTAAAACAAAACGCTTCAAACTTATCTGTTATGTATATAAATTCAGGGCAAAACAATCAGTTTATAGCTGTATATAATTATTATATATCACATACAGACTACATTGTATATATCAATTTGAAGTAATATCTTTTACAATATTTTTTGGAACATTTTATATCAATCATAAAAAATACTTCAAGCAATTGCAAGTTATGTGTGTGCACTTGGTTTTTATCTTTCGGCATGCGTCCCTGGTTTTAGATTTTGTGTATCTTGAACACATTAAGTTACAAATTTTAAACTGGCTTGCTGAAGCAAAGTAAACAGTATGCCTTGAACTGATATTATGTCGTCTCATTATAAACAGAAGCTAGATAAATAAAGAAATGTTATCATATTTAGAGAGTCTTATATCATTTTTACACATTGAACTACTGTAATGCAAGACATGATATGAGCAAAACTAATTACTGGTCATAAGAAGACTAATACATAAATAATTATTCGCATGTATTTTAACATATAACAACTTTAAAAGTAAATTTCTATAGAAATAGGTAAATTTTTATGATTAAAGTCATATTTATAAATTACATAATCCTAGTGATATTTTAAGTACATGTACAAAAAAACATTTATTACAAGACACTCAATTGAAAAATAAATATTTCAAGTTAAACCAGCAATAAGCAAAATTATTTATTAAAGTGCATAGTTTACTAACTAAAGATATTCAAATGTATTACTGATAATGTGACATTAAGTTTAAAGTATGACAAATTGCTATGCATATAAATTGTTCTGAAATTAATTAGCGTATAATTCATACAGTGTATTCAAGAAATTAAATAAATAAAAAGGATTCATACATAAATCTATATTCAAAATTGTTTTCTTAATACACCGCATGTCCTGTTTTGAAGGAAGTTTTATCAAGATATTTAATCGAAGGGAAACAATATTTGTAGTGATTTCCAGATAATTTAATCACGCTTTATACATATCTACTTAATTTGAACAGTATGACAAAAAACATTTTTTCTTGTTTTAAGATAATTTTTGACGAAGCATGTTAAAAAGTTATGACATAAAAATTGATTGGATAAAATTGTATAATAACACATCACTGTAGAATTATTAATTGACAAATTAGTCAACAATGACAGTCATTGTTATCAGTTATTATTCATGTGTAATTAATTTAGCAAACAAAGAAATATTTAAAATTTTACACGAACTTTCTTATCTTCTTATAATTTCTTGAATCAAGCATCAAGATTTGGAAACATCTTATCCTTTCTTTGTACATCACTAATTAATTTAAATTACAATTCTTATAATTTTTAAAATAATTTATTTTGTCCTCGGTCATAATTAAGAAGGAATTAATTAAGGGGTGTAAATTGAAGGCTGTAGTTTCAAAAAAGATAATATATTTATAAATTCTAAATTACAATTATCATTTTGTTCTTTAATTATCATTACATGTATCCTTTACGTTAATAACCATTTATTATGTACAGCGAGTTTATGGTAAATTCTAAATTGAATCCTAATTTACTATGATAATAAAAATATACTATTATATAACGATCTTTGGTCTACAATTTTTAAATATGGTAACATTGTACAAAAAGTGTTATTAAAATTTTTATTAACTTTGTATATATAAGATATTACTAATTATATGAAATATAATGCAATCTTTTTTTCATATAATCAAAACAGTCATTTGCGAAACGAATATGAAAATAATAATTACATATAGATAAAAAAATAGTTTTTCACATATAATGTATCCTTGTTATAACCAACTGCTCATCATCATAGTATCAGAAAACGATGACACTTTGATATTATCACCACGCCATTAGGGGAATTAGTATCAGTTTTGTATCAGCAGTAGTTATCACTGTGATATCAAAGATTAATATCAATTGTACTCAATGTAATTGTAATCAACCACTGCGTATATATATGCGTGTGCGTGTTTCTACAGGGTGAATCACCTGACGTGATCATCTGGAAATCGCCTGTTTTTGATAATGCTGACAGATGTTTCAAGTACAACTTGAATAGTTTCGAGAAGACATAATCTGACATTGGCTTTTCCGTAGGCGAACACAAGGAACATATGAAGGTCACTGATATTTTTTTAAATGGAATGATATATTTTTTATAGCATTAGCTGGTTCATATGGGCATTCTCTACAAGAAAGTATTAACCGATTTATGTGCACTGAAAAACCATTGGTTTAAGAAATATTATAACTTTAATTTGTCAAATTTAACGTACGAAAGATAAGACCTGGCATGATCTGATCTCATTGCGATCGCTAATTTGAATCAAGCTTGAAGTTAGAATATCTGCTAAACTAATATTTTTGTCGGTATAAATAGGTTAATACTTTATTAATACTTTATAGATTAATAATTTTTTGTATAAAATGTTTAGCTAAGTCGGCTAATATAATAGAAAAGTATATGATTTCGTTAGAAAAAGAAAGTGACCTTCGTATGTCTTCTACGCGGTCACTTACGTAAAGCTAATCATATCTAATTATGTCCCCTTCGAAACCATCTAACTTGTACCTGGAACATTTTTTATATCACTAAAAACAAGTGAAATATTTCAGGTGGTCACGTTAGTTGGTCCACCCTAAATATTTATTCTATGTATACTTCGCAAATATTTTCCATATATTTCACATATTCGTGGCATATCATACTTACATAAATTTATCGCATATAGATAATAAATTAGATTGAAAGAATCACCTCTATGTTGCAAAGTAAAAATCAAACAATATTTTTGTCCCAGTAATTGTAGAAAAATATTAATATCAATTGCGTTTTACCACTAATAGAAATATAAGAACTGAGACATTACAAATACGTGTTCTGATTAAATAAATTAGAATTTTATTCCAGTGTCTAAATGTAATATTTGTTTCATGATCTCGTATGTTGTAAAACTAACTGATACCATAGGAATAGCTCGTAGATAATTAATACTCATTCCACGATACAGACCTTTTGCAATACCATTTTCTTCATATATCGTTTTTATAGTCTGTGACATGCTAGAACTAAAAGTGAATTATAATTAAATATTGTGTAATAAATCATTAAAGAATTAAATATCCTCTTTTATATTCACATTATAACGGTGATAGATTCTTACTTGCATTTGTGAGTATTATGATCCATCATACCTAGTTGCATCCGTCTTCTAGTAACATCTAATGGATAAGAAAAACTTTGAGCAACAGCACCGGCAATACCTCCACACAATAATCTTGCTGGTATCGTTAAAACTAAACCACCTATAGTTACATTAACATATAATTTTTACCAAGTATTAAAGACAATTACACAAGTTGGAATTATGCATTTTATAAAATTTAATTACAACTTTGTATGATAGATCTTATTTGTCGAAAAATGTATAAAGAATTCTTAACACTGGGGGACCGGAAACGCGAATTCGCGTCTTTCATACTTCATGCGGTATCCTATAAAAACTTTAACTGCTGTTAAATAAAAAAAGCAATGGATGCTATAAACGTGTTTAAATGAAAGTGTTTTTACATCACATGTTTGAATAATACGAAACCGTTATCAATATATTAGATATAATATTGGTCGCTTTGAATCCTTTTCAGTCGCTCCAAAGACACCCGAGAATTCAGGCTATATGCTTGTCAGAGCGGCCGGTCCCCAGGCTATTAAGTATTTGTATACTTATATTAATTAAAATATTTTTCAAAAGTGTTATTAGAAAATTGTTAAATTTGACTAAAGACCAAATATCTCTTCTATTTTTATATAACTCTTACCGAAAAATATTAATTTATATATTATTATTGAAAGTAAAATTTCTATTTCAATAAATCTATACAAATTTTAAATTAGTCATACCAGTATTTCTGTCATATTTTTCACAAAAATAATTTGGTGCATGTTTCATGCATAAATATTTAAGTTTTTCAAATGAATAAAATGAAAATCCTGCATAAGGAATCATGCCAATAATAGTTGGCCAAAACCCTCTGTACAATGCACGAATACCACCTTCCTGAAAGATTCAATGATATAATATTAATATTAATCAAAGATCGATTATTAAAAAAATAGTATTTTATGTAAATTTACTTTCTTTTGTTTTTGGAGTTATTATTTAAAAAATATTTTTTACAAATGAATATGTGGTAATAATATATGAACCAATTCACAATTCAAAAAGCTCTAAACTTTGCACTCTATGTTTTAATTGATATGCCAACTTTCTTGCTGTTACTACCTATTCATATAAATTACATATATATTTATAATGCAGCTGTTTCTTATATGTTTTTGTGCATTTCAACAAAAGCTTAATTACATGAGATCAGAATAAGTAATTTCAAATGTAGATTAGTCACATCTTTTTATGCAAATGTGTTAATATATATTATGACAGTAATATTATCTTTAAATCTCAAAACTTCAAGTCTTTTAATAACATTTAATGAAATATGAACTCACTTTTTTGAAAATTGTGATACCCGCATGTACAATCCCTACATAAATATGTTCTCCGGCAACTTGAAAAGCAAGTCTGGCTCTAATGACATCAAGTGGATATGTTAATGTAACTGCAGTAACACCAGCAGCAGATCCAGCCAGAAACTTATCTGTATGAGTATGCGTTCCAAATAAGTCACCTAAATACTGGTAAAAATAAAAAACTAGCTTAATTTACTTATAATTTCAATTATATACATTTAATTTTTTCAACAAGAATGTTGTATTTATTTCCTTTCATTGAAGCTGTATGTATGTATCTTATATTTGTATAGATAAATTATTAAACATTTTTAGAAGATAGGTAAATTATTAAATATTTTACATATGTGTATTTATATGTGTATTTATATGTGTATTTATGTGTGTATATATGCAATATATTCACTTGCATACATAAATCCAAAAATGAATCTAAATTGTAAAAGCTCACCTTTAAATTATGAGCATGTCTTTATATTAATAACGGTTACTTCGCTCTGTGGAACCACTTTACCCAGAAAAAATTGACATTATTTTTTTAATTGTTTCAATACAGAAGGTTGCATTTACTAATAATTACCTTTTTATATAATTCAAATGTAGTAAATTGTGTTGCTGCATATGGAAATATTCTAATCATTTGAGCACAATTTCCTTTGTAAAGAGCAATAAATCGTTCACGTTGAATTATTTCTTTCAATCCGGAAAGGACACCTATGTAGTAAAAGAAGTTAATGCTTCGATTGTATTGTTTTTATATATTTTTTCTTTACAAAGTTGCATTCTTTACCTAAATGTTTATAATGTTTATTATGTGCTTGCAATAATATTTTTATCCTATCTAGTGGAGCTACTGTTGTTTTTGAACACATTCCAGCTACCCCTGTGAAATGCTCATTACTAATAAAACAATCTTTATTTATTATCAAGCAATTTATGTAAAAATATCGCAAATTCTTTGAAATTGATTACTACTTTTCCTTAATAATAATAACGGCACAAATGTTATCATAAATATGAAACTGTTCTACTATGATTGATAATAAATAATTCACATAATATTTCGCTCTAAACGAATAATAATTAAATGAAAATGCGTTATTATTATTCAGTGACATTTTATTAGAAGAAATGTTTAACTCACCGCCGGCAATTAAACTTTTTAGTAAAAATCCATAATCTTTCTCGGACTCAACGCGGAATGCCATTTCTGAATTGTTAATGCAAGATGTACCTAAATATTATATTGGGAGAAGTGGATCGAAGCACAGCCATAGAAAGTTACTGATTCCATTCCACTTCACTGCACAGATAATACTCCATTGCTTGATAACGGGATCACTAGTTTTTACTTACTTTTTCTTATTCATATTAAAAGTGCTGTATATTTAGGTTATGTTTTCTAGTAATATTTATTATCTATAATTATGAAATATTATAAAAAAAATAAATTAAGAAAGCAAATTATGTATGAAAAATACAAAACAAAATCTATCAAAATAACTTTGTATTTGTTTTAATTAAAAAAATCTTCTTATTTAAGATTATTTTAATTTATTATAATTTATTCAAGCCTGCTGAAAAGTGTGTATGTGTAATTAATTTATCTACCACGGTTTAAAATTTAATTCTTTTATTCTACAATAAAGGCATCAACCTGTTCAGTTTTGCACAGTTTCTTTTTTACATGTTATTTATTTATTTATTTATTTATTAAATATGTTCTAGAAAGAAATAATTCAACTTGAATAGAATTCCTTAAGATAATCGGCTTTAGGTTTCAGAATTGCTTTATCTTTAAGACTCACAACCCAACCAGGCTCAAGACCATAAAATAATTGTCTAGGATCTTTACGCTGCACAAGCATTTTGTAATTGGGATCATCTTCAATTTTTGGTAGCTCGTAACCATATTTCTGAGATAAAACCAAACGTTCACGAGAAATTTCCTCAGGATTTGCTAAATATCCTCTTGTTTCTGCGCTCATATAATATTCTAAACAATCTGTCGGAGGTAATAGCCTGCGTGGTATTGGTTCTCCTAAATATTAAGCATGTTTTAAATATAATATTATCAAGCTTTTAATTCTAATATGCTTTAAAAATTTACCAGTAGTAAAAAATCTATCAATATCCTTTATTGCATGTAAACAATGAGTATCGTAATATGCAGTAGTAATAGTACCACCATTTCTTTCAATTGCTGCAATTACTGGTTCACTCGCCCATTGGACTTCTATATTGACTTTTGCTTTGAAGTTATCGGCTCCCTAAGACATGATTTTAAGCAATTTCTGTCTTGGGAAAACATAATATTTAATGTTCCTATATAAAAATATTAATTTAAATACCTCATCTGTAAGATGAACACCTGCATGTTTCCATTCTACTTTAAGATCATATAGTCCTGTGTTGATTATAGATACAAGATCAATAGGTTTAGATGAATCTACTCTGTTTGTATCAATATATAGTTGCAATTGTTGCAGAGATAAAGGAGGATATTCTCTTCTTAAACTATAAATATATACAAAGCAAAATGATATTATATGATACACAATACTTGATACACAATACCAATTTTCAACTTATTTTTAAACTAATATAAAAGTTTCAAAATTTTAAATAAAAAATTCAAGTATATGTCATAGTTAAAATATAGTTTTCTAATATATACATCAATATTATTACATTTTATATATAATTTTATATATAAAATTTATATAGAAATTAAACAACTCACTGGTGCCCTTTATAATATGGTTCACGACTAAATCTAAGATAAAATGGGTTATTTCCAGTTTCATATCCAATTCGCAAAAAATTCTGTCTTTGACCTGATCCCTTATTACCTGCTCCGTGCTTATTTCCACCATGTTGACCTCGACCACGTTTTGACTGTTAGAAATACACATTTTTTAAAAATAATTCTCAAATTAAATTTTTATATATTTATAAAAAATTATCATGTTACGTATACATATACTGATCCAAACAATATTATTTAAACTAAAATATAAGACATAAAAATGAAAGCTAAAAATTTGAAAATATTGATAAAAATAATATAATTTTTATTCAAACATTCATATGAAGCTTAATTTCAAGCATATTAAAATATAAATACACAATATAGTTTTAGAATAATACTAACAGGTTTATTTGCACCAGGATTATTTCGAATGTTATTTAAAGCTAGTCTAGGTAATGTTCGCAACATCGACAGTGCTAAATCTCTTCCTTGTTTACTGGCCATTATTTCGGAAAGTTTCATTACGTTGTTTCTACTTTCATATATCTTTATACAACAATAATATTTATTAAATGTATGATCATTTCTTTATTCCTAATTTTCTCGCATATCAAAGAACATAACCTCAATATAAAAATCAATACGTATCATGGTCGCACGATCATATAAACGTTCATAGTCTGCTTAACAGGACGAGGCAGTAAAACATTAACAAAATTTGATTACTGCAGCTGCATCTATTGGTTGAGCGAGAAACTCGAGCGAATGTCAGCATCGTATTTTTGAATAGACCAATAAAGGAGCATTCAGACGATCAATATATATTTTCAATACAATATTGAAAACCTTAAATATTAACAATAACGTTAATCGTCTAAAGAATCTCTTACGTATGATAATGTTGAAAACCTTAAAATTGACAATAATATTTATCGTCTAAACGCTCCTTTAGACCTTAAGTGGCATACCTAGAATATAGCTTTAGGTTTACATTTTAAGCACATGAGTTGCATATCTACAAAATATATAAATTGTGACAATATACACATTCGAAAAGAGGAGGGTTGTCGTTCTTTTCGTTCGACGCTTTGTTGAATGTGGGTCGTGGATCGGAATCTATTTCAATCCATAACATAAAATATCTTAAAATAATCAAAAAATGACTGAAACTCTTCAATTAAGAGGGACACTTCGGGGACACAATGGATGGGTCACCCAAATCGCGACAAATCCAAAATATCCGGATATGATACTGTCTTCTTCACGTGGTAAGTAGCCACGTAGCGGTTTACACGTTGTCTAGCATTATTACTACTATTTATTTGCATATCTATTATATATATACATATATATGTTTATTTACATTCGTATAGCTTTTCAAAGTATTTTATCCATTTATATTTTGTTAATTTCAAGGGAGATGGTAATTTAATATACGCAAAATATATGTAAAAATTTGTACATTTTGTTTGTAGATAAAACTTTAATCGTATGGAAGCTAACACGTGACGAAGCCAATTATGGTATTCCTCAGAAGCGTTTGTATGGTCACTCTCACTTTATTAGTGATGTAGTGCTATCGTCCGATGGTAATTATGCTCTATCTGGTTCATGGGACAAAACTCTTCGACTTTGGGACTTGGCCGCAGGTCGTACGACACGACGATTCGAAGACCATACCAAGGTGTGAAATTTTCCTTCTGATCTATGGTCGTCGCTCTTCACGAGATACATGGAAGCTTTTTTTTTTCAATTTTTTTTTTTTATTGAATGCCATTGGCAGAAGATGTAACTACGTGAGTCTCTGGGAAATATACTGAAGCTTTTTTTTATATATTTTTTTATATTTAATAAATAGAAGAGGTGGGCAATTAAGTATATAGTATTGTAAGTACTGACCACATTTGATACACAAATTTATGTTGCTTGCAAATGATCAATTGCATAAATTAAATAATTGTGTTAACAGGATGTTTTAAGCGTCGCCTTCTCCGTGGACAATCGTCAAATTGTTTCTGGTTCCCGAGACAAGACAATTAAACTGTGGAATACTTTGGCTGAGTGCAAGTATACTATTCAAGATGATGGACATACAGACTGGGTTAGCTGTGTACGTTTTTCTCCGAATCATTCGAATCCCATCATTGTCTCTGCAGGCTGGGACAAATTGGTCAAGGTACGTTAAAGCTATATAAAATACTAATATTTATTTTAATCATAATAACATGATGTATATATTTTTATTGAACATGATATTTGTGAGTGTAAGCGGATATGGGACTGATTTTCGAAGTTGTAAACTATTTAATAAAGTGTTAATTATTTTTATTTTTCACTAGTTGTATAATAATTCGCAGGTATGGAACTTAACAAATTGTAGACTAAAGATCAATCACAGTGGACACACTGGATATCTTAATACGGTTACTGTCTCCCCTGATGGATCGCTTTGTGCTTCAGGCGGCAAGGTATATATTAGAAAAATATAAATAATGTCATCATCGATATAGCTCTTTTACTTAATTACTCAACAAATTCTATATGAATCACTTCATTTTTGTTCTTTCCGTGAAATTACAGAATTATTTGAAAATTGCACTATTTAAACCTCTTATATCTATAGTATGATCGATATTATTGCAAAATGTTTAAACTTCTAGTTATATAAGAATCTATAGATATCAATTAAAAATTGCTCTTTTATTTGCAGGACTGTAAGGCTATGTTATGGGATCTGAATGACGGAAAGCATCTCCACACCTTAGATCATAACGACATTATCACAGCTTTGTGCTTCAGCCCTAATCGTTACTGGCTATGTGCTGCATTTGGACCTTGGATCAAGATATGGGATCTTGAAACCAAAGAAATGGTTGAAGAATTAAAACCAGAGGTAGTGTCTGCAACGAGTAAAGCAGAGCCACCTCATTGTCTGTCTTTAGCGTGGTCTACTGATGGACAAACCCTCTTTGCCGGCTACTCAGACAATACTATCCGTGTTTGGCAAGTTTCTGTATCTAGCCGTTAAAGACTTTAGACTGGAATAAAATAAAAGCAGAAAAAAAAGGAACAAGTGTTTAATTTATTTCTACATATACTATGCTCTTACAAAACAATGATTAAAAGTCTACTTTTCACTAGGTTTAGAGTTTTTAATCTTTTCTTCAAACTTTTCAAACTCCTTTTTTGCGATTTGATCAGTTTCATCCTCCACTTGCACTACTCCAAGCACTTCTGGAATATAAAATTGCATCATATTTTGAACTCCATTTTTTAAAGTGATCACAGAACTTGGACAGCTTGTGCAGGAACCTTGCATTTTCAATTTCACTATGCCTTCTTCGAAGCCCTATAATCAGATATAATACTAGAGATATTGCCAGTTTCACAATTCATAATTTCTTTATTCCCTATAATTAAAAGCTGCTTAAAAATGAGTGAACTAAAGTTACTATTGCAGATTTATATCATATTATATTTATATTATAGATATAAAAATTTGTTCTAAAATACAACTTATTGTTATTTTATACTTTCAAATTACTTTATAAAATGACGCAATTTTACGTTCATGAACATCAGTTACTTATGTAGTTTTATGCCAGGACAGCTAACTTCAACTTATGAAAAGATATAATTTTAACAGTAGCTATATATAAATGTGTCATATCTTTTAATTTAGAAATGAAATTGAATCTCTTTTTAATTTATAAAGCTCATTTCATATGGATTGTGAAGTATTTTATAGTTAAAATGTACAAAAAAGTTAAAAGTTGTTAAAAATTAATTTTATATTTATATCAGATACCATAACTATTGTAAGACAAATTTTAACAGCTATGATATAACAGTTGATACTCTTAACTAAAAATTTTTAATTACCGGTAATCATTATCGATGACGGAAATTTTATTTTGGTTATAAATAATCATTATCAATGATGGACATTTAATTTTGGTTACAAGTAACCAATATAAATGGCCGGAATCTTTTTTGGTTACCGATAGCCATTATCGCTGGCAAAACCTTTTTCTGTTTACATTCGGCTATTGTTAATTATTATTAATATGACTGATAACTCGAACATATTCATTGATAATGTAAAAATAATTGATTATGGAATTTATATATTTTATTAAGCAAAAGAAAAAGTATGAAAATATATGGAACAAAGAAGAAAATTAAAAAGTGTTGTAACACAATATTAATACAAGCGTTAGTAAAAACATTGTACTATAATATTGTATTACAATAGTTTTTATTCTATTCTTTGTTTCATTTATTTTCATACTGTATTTTGTTTGCCTAGTAAAATATATAAATCTTATAATTAAGTTCTTTTATGTTGTCAATGAATACTAATTATCAACAGTGTTAATAACAATTGACAATAGTCGAATGTAACTGGAAAATATTTTTGTCATCGATATTGGTTAGCAGTAAATAAAAAGATTTTTCGTCGCGATTAATGATTATCGATAAACAAAATAAAATTTCGGTAATCGATGATTATTGATAATCAAAAAATTTCCAGTCATATGTATTGGTTACTGACAAACAAAGTTAAATTTCCTTCACCGATAATGGATACTGATAATTAAAATAAATTTTAATCATTTAATTTTTCAAGAAATTACTTTGAGATTTATCGATAACTGGCCTCAATTTAAATAAATATTAATTTCTATGACTTTTTTCCAAGAAATGTTTAAAGTAATTATTATTTTCGCCTCCTGATTTATATTTATCGTTTTTCATATATTAAATATTCAACAAAATAGGAATAAATTATTACACACCATAAATACAATATCACCTCCATCTTCCTGTACTGTCGGTCGTATTCGAGTATCCAATAATTCTTTTATCATTTGTACTATTTCACTATCATCCTCACTAATTTCTATAATAAATAAAGTATTATTAATCATATAGAAATATTTTTGTTTTTCAATATACAATATGTCTGTCTTAAATATCTACGTGTGATTAGTTTTGTAAATATCAGGAAGGAGAAAAAATGTTTCAAAATAAAAGTTGTTTGACTTCATGACAGAAACTGTGAGATATTTCAGGCAAATTTATAATCCATCTATTCCAAAACAAATGATAACTCTTGTAAGAAACAGATTATTTGTAAACATTTAAAAACTAAGGTTGAAAATATTAAACATATTTTGCAAGAAAAATTAATAAAGAGAGAGAGATCTACCCTTGTTTGTTTCAATTAAATTTTTTTCTTTTATAACTATGTATTATCTTCAGGTCACTTGAAGATAATATTTTGAGTTTGTCTGTATATACATTACATTTATGTATCAATTATTCAAAAGATGTTTCAAATGAAAGTTATTAATTAACACCCCGTATACATACCACTAAATTGAGAAATATATAAAATATCTATTAAATTATAAATATATAAATTATTTAGTCACACTATATAAACGATTTTGTATGAAAATTGACAAATAAAGAGGAATCTCACGAGTATCTGTTGCAGGCTGTTCATCGGTTAATATAGGTAAGCCAGTTGCAAAAAAATCCATTATGACAG
This sequence comes from Bombus terrestris, assembly GCF_910591885.1. Lineage (NCBI taxonomy): Eukaryota > Metazoa > Arthropoda > Insecta > Hymenoptera > Apidae > Bombus > Bombus terrestris. The sequence continues at coordinate 18,358,967 of NC_063272.1, forward strand.
CAAATATTTCTGGTTTCAATAATTTCCACTCAACATCTTCATCAGCTTTTGATATTGTAATAAAATCAGGACCAAAAAATACAGACTTTACACCATCAATACGGAATAACATTTTTGCAAGTGGTGAACAATATGCATCTGTAGCATTAGGAAAATCCTTAGTTTGACCTGTTTCTAACACTTTAACTCCAGGTATAAATTTTAAACTATTTGGATTTGGTGTGTCTTGAGTTTGTATAAACATTGTACGATTTTGTATAATATTAAACGTTTTTTTAACAGGAAGTAGATTTGATCTTAATATAACATTATTGTATTCTGTATACATACATGCAACACAATCTTTAAAAATTCTGCAACATTAATAATAAATAATTTAATATGTAATAATATATCACATAAATAATTTTATATTATAAATAGTAAAACAAATTAATAAATAATGTAATATTACGAATCATTAAAGTTTTTATATTTATATCCATTTATTTGTTCGTTTATATTTAAAATTTTTCACAAATTAAGAATAAAGTTTGATGGCTTACTTCGAATATTGATATGTTATTGACGACGTACGTAATAATTGTCGACTAATAGGTAATGTATTTCTTAAAATTTTATCCATTATTGTTTCGTTAATTACTTTTCATTATAGAGATTTGCGGTTAGTTTCTATCACTATTTCTCGTTTTCGTGTTCGCTTTCGCTTATTAATGTATGGATTATTTTTGTTGTTTGCGCAATTTCATGTTATTATTGTACATATTAACAGATGTGGTGCCAACGATCGACAGTATTTTATTAATGTTTATATACAATTTTTAAGTGACAACTAGGTCTTCTAATGCTTTAAGGTTATGTAAATCTAATAACAAATACAGTACAAATCATTGTATACAATACAAGGCTGACCACGATCATATAAACAAGTCTTGACGTTCGCTAAGGAGAACCGTCCGAAAGTTGAGTCGTGTCTAATCGTGAAAAGTCAATATGGAAGGGTCAATAAAGTTCGAGTTTCTGTCAGATAGATAGAGATGAATAGAATATTTTTGTCTTTGTCTGAGACATTTATAACATGTCACGCATGCGCAGAACTATAACCTTCTTATCTTCCATGTTGATTTTTCACAACTAGATACGACTCAATTTTCGAACAATTTTTCCTAAGCTTCAATATATGAATGTCGAGACTTGTTTATATGTATGATTATTGAGCTGGCAACTCGTCCAATTATTTGCTAGTGGACGATGTATTCTTCCCCCATTTCCATTTTGAGTCTTGCGTTCGTGCCGGTTAATAATGTTCTAGTCTAATAATATCCCTAATTTAATAATGCCCTTTGGATGGCACGAGCTGTCCCAGTTTAGAAAGGAAAGTTCGCGGAAAAAGACAAACGCCTTAAAACACTAAAGTATTAAACTCCGGAGTGCGCGGGATAAGGCGAGGACTTTTATCGAAGATAAGTAAAAATTGAAATCATCGCTATCGAGAAGGATCCTTTTTCCTTCGCAGTTCTCGCTTAAGAGGACTATAAAGTTTATACAAGTTTATATAGGTATAAAGTGTATATCAATGTTTTTATGGGTGTCTTTATTATTATTAAGTCAAAAGCTAAAAGCTGTTAAATGTGATTCAAATATTTAAGTTTTTGTCGAACTGACAGAAAGATAGACGGCCCGCTCGCTCGTGCTGATACATAAATCATAAGTCTGTAGCTGATCGAATCGAGTTTCGGTATTCCGAAACTTCGAAACTTTCCGAAATCCGAGCAATACGGGTGTATCGAAATCCCGCGCGAACCCATTCTCTAGCGACACACAGCTAGATTTGTCTGGAATTCCTCTGAACTTCTATAAATGGTTAACAGATTAGTGTTTTTATTATTAGAAACTGGTCTCTTTTTCTTTTTTTTTTTACACGTAGTTGGTACCCGTCTTTGTTGTTTGCGCGAACTAATTTCTCTTTGCTTTCCTTCAACCGCGCGAGAAGTTTCATGACTCAATAATTTCTCGCTGTAAAACTTGTATTTTCTAAAACTACAGGATTGCAAAAAGAGTTAATAATTTTTGAACCCCTAAAGCAAGGTAGTATTATATTAAATTATATAATTATTTAAAATATAATTTTCTTCAGTTTATTAAAATAATTACGTTATTATAAGTAGATGAATACATAGGAATTTGTATTATTGCTTTTAGTTAGGGGTTTAATTGCAAATAAATAAAAAGATATTAATGTGCTATCAATAACAATAAGGTATATTTAATCTAATATAAAAAATATTAGAATACAACAAAAATGTGTGAACAATTGATTGAATAAAGTGCAATATTTTAAATTGTGTTTAGTATATTATTTAAAATAAAATTATATATATAATAAGTTCTTATAAGTTATATATATAAGAAGTGAACATTAATTTTAAGCGATTCAAGATTACGTTACTTAAGATTTAAATAATAATCATTTAAATAGATTACAATATTTCAATATTAAAAGAGCTTGGTTCTTCTATATAATGTAAGTACTTTGGTTGTAAATTATTATTTATACAAAACTTCCTCATTGTATTTCATAAAAAAGTTATGTAAAATTTTGTTAAGAAGCTATAGAGTTACAAATATCCAAAGCATGTAATGTAAAATAAAGTAACAAGCAAGTGGAGATATGTACAAGTTGATAAATGTGAAGCAGCAGATTGCGGAGAATCCTTTTGTTTACCAGGTTGCAATACACATAAATCTTCACAATCTTCATCCTCGCATATATCACAAAGAGTAGCTTTACGTGGCTCATAAAATACTCTTGCTCTTCTTGCTAATCATAGAAAATTATTAATAGATTAAGATTCATAAATTATATCATAAATTAATAAAATTAGTGAATTGAAATTAAAAAGAATATATTAACTTATTTATGACATGAAATAATATCACTTAATAAATTGACTGCCATGAGGATCACTAGAGTTCAGAAATGATGGAATTGGTTGAAGTATTTAAATTAAAGAAGCAGTCATATATTCTTAAGATTTGTATTATTTTAATAATGCAAGAAGTGTGAACTTGTCGATGTATTACGGCCTCGTGAATTTTTAAGAAATCTTTTTTAATTACCTTATTGTGACGTGCATGTAACAAGAAAAATAATAAGAACGAACAATCGGACTCCAATGATCTTGAAAAAAATTAAATACCAATTTGATATTACTCGATAAATAGAGTTGAAATATAACAGTTTTGAATGTAAGAATAAATTGGTTCGAAAGTCATGCATATCTAAAATTTTACTATTTTACTATTTTACTCTTAACCTATTGTATGATTTACTCGAATTTAGAATTTATTGTTTACTCTTGGGATATATTTAAGTACAAAAATATGAGGTATAAAATATTGTATAGTTCACTCTGTCTTATGCATTAAAGATAAATTTTTAAAATTTTAATCTTTGTTGACACTATAGGTGTTCTTGCTGTAATATCAATTGGGCTAACTCTAATCCAAAATGATATTTTTTAAATCGATTCATAAATCAAAGACAACTTTTGTTGAACCAATTGACTCCTAAACTCAAAACCGTTATATTTTATCTCCGTTCATCGTTGTACTATCAGAAAATATAAAATATGTTTAGAAAAATGGTGCAATGAAATGAAGTTTAACTATGGAGACATTAGTATCCGATCATAGGTTTTTATTACCTTACTCGTTATATGCATGCAACAATAAAGTAATTAAAAAAAAATTTCGTCAAAATTCATAATCGCGTTATAAATCGACAAATTGATCATATAAAGTACTAATAGAGCTATAAAATGTTTTAATTAATGTTATTAATTTCTTCCAAAAGTTTCTTTCGTTTTATAAGGAAATAATAGATGCACAACATTTTTTGTTTTATGAAATTTTTTTCTATTGGAACAAAATGGATCATACATAATTCAATAAAATAATATGAAACAAAAAATATTCTGGATCTATTATATCTTTATAAAACGAAAGAAACTTTTGGGTCAACCTAGTATATAGTATATTATAGAATGTAGAAGAATATAGAAGAATGTATTGTGCTGAAATAAGTAACATTAGTACTTTGTTCTTTGAGCAATCAACATATTAATAATGAATTATAAAATAATATTTTATTATTGCATATTATTATTATTAACTTACATGAATCGTAATAATCATATATAGTAACTGGTACTGGTTTCTGTTTTGCCACTTTATGTGTCCTGAATGCGGACACTGTAGGGCAGTATTCTTGCCTGCTCATCTGTAAGATATTATTTGGTTTAAAACTAATTTCAGATTACTTAAAAATATAAATATATATTTTGTTCTATACCTCATCAAAGTATAATATTACGACCGTATCTCCGTTCTTAGTTTCTACTCGTTTTACATTTTGTGACACTTCAAGACTAGGTAATGATTCCTTATCCACTGTAAAACCAGAAGGTAAACTGACTTCCATCACAACCATATTACTTTCGTTCGCTTCCTTAGTCGGAACGAATCTAATAATAAATATGTTGCATTAAATATATAATAATAATATTAAGTAATATTTATAGAATATCAGAGAGATAAATATACCCAGAACAAATTGAAAGTTGCAAATGATTAGCATTGGAATTTTTATCTACTTGAGGATCCAAAGTAAACAGTGGCCATGCCCCAGTTACATTTAGATTATATTTGTATGTAATTTGAATTAAAGCAAATCCATTTCCAGTGGCTGTTATACCAATCAGTCGAGTTTTCTTTGGAAGCTTAGGAAATAATAAATATTAGAATCGTTTACTACTTACATGTAGAGTACATTTCACAATTTTAACATTATGCTTATAAGATTCTTTTTTTTTTGTTTTATCATTAATTTGTTTTATCAATTATTTTTCTTAAGGTGATTAGTTATTACACTATATTAAATGCAGTTTGAATTTACCATTTGTTTTTGAAGTATCATGGAATTGTTAGGATTTATATTCATTTGGCTTTGTCCACCTTCTTCGTATAAGAATATGATAGAAATGGCATTAGCTTTTGTTACTAATTTTTCACCTAATTTCGCCAAGGCTTGTATTCCAATTACGGTATCCTAAGAGTTGTTAATAGTATGTACATTTCCTACACTCTTCTAATTTATACTTTAATATTTACCTGTGTGGATGCAAAACCACCTTCAGCATTTCTTTGTTTTACAAGCCACTTCATTATGGGTATAGAATCAACGACTAAATTACGCCTTATATAAGTTAACAAAGTATAGGACGTCATTTCAACGTCGACAGATCGTGGTAGAGAATGGTACCACGGATTTTTATCGTTTGCTGGTATAGGTTTGCTCCACCATTTAATATCTTCTTTTGTCATGGCTTTAGATTCTAGCAAATTAAATGCTGCAGTCTCATATGGATGTTTTGCTAAGTTTAAAGCATATGTACATATACTCAAAGCATAAGTATCATTTAGATCATTCATATTACGAACAATGTAATCAATTCCTTTATTTATAGTGTTTCTATATTTTCCGTTAGAGTCCTATAATACAGAATATTATAAAGATGGAAAATATATGTATACTTTATACAATGTTATAATAAGATTAGTATTGTATGTATTCGACTATTGTATTTTCAAAAATTATTCAGAAATTTTTTCACAATTATTCAATAAATTATTGTACTTACTGAATTTTCAAGAAAAGTAATAAGAGTAAATGCTGTTAATGCAAGACCTTTTGCAGCTCCACCTTGCATGTCTCGATGACTAATTCTTCCTACTTCAGGGAAACTTCCGTTAGGAGCTTGATTATTTGATAACCATTGTAAAGCTTCATCTATTATTCTGTCTTCAATTGGGATGTATGCAGCAGCTTGTTTAAAAGCTTTTGCCACAAAGGCAGTAAGCCTAGCAGATAAAATGTAAGAATAATACAAAATGTTGCAGTATTAGTGAATGTAACATAACAATTAAATATTTGTATACCATGTACTTCCATTACTATCTGACATGCCAAATGCGCTGAATGATCCATCATTATGTCTGTAAGTTAATTCTCTTTGATAGCCTATTTCCATATATTGAAGAGCTTTGCTTTCTACCGCATGTGTTAATTGATTTGTATTCTATAAGGAAATTTTAATACAAATATATTTGCGATTAGATTATTTCTCTAATGATATATCATTACGTATATATTATACATCTACTTACTTTGAGATAATTTAATATCATTATATTTGGAACAAAATTTAACATATTCTGTTCTCCACAACCAGATGGCAATTTAATTAAATTTGCCAAATTCATAATACTTGGACCCAAAATATCGCCTGATAAAAAGATATATAATTTAATATCAAATTATACATGTACTTATACATAGAGTGACCCATTTGTAGTGATACACGCAATTATCTTTCGAATTATTCGTTATACTAGAAAATGTTTCAAATTAAATTTACTTTATTTCGATGGAGACATCTTGTGATGGTCACAAATCTTATCTAGGTGGACATGCCTTCCAGATTTTAAGATTATTCTTTGCTTTTTTTAATGGAACTATATATATTATTCGGATCGGCGTATTGCCCATTTTATGACAAAATCACCGTTCTATGTGTTGTTGTTCTAAGGTCATTCAAGCTCATTTTTTGCCGTTCGAAACTTACCTTTGTTAAACATCCTCAAGATTTTATTTACTGGAATTTATGTTACAATTACTTCGAAGGAATCGGTACTATTGTGATTATCAGTATGCGTTCTTCGTTTCGATGCAGGATGCCCTTTCCACCAACGTCTCCGGGTTTGATAGCTATAATCTTTTTTATTGCGATGTTTCATAAAAGATCAATCATCATCAATCATCAGATCAAGATAATAATAGAACCCATTACCCCTGATAATATGAAAAATCATATAAAGAATAACTGCCAATCAATTTTTTCTAAAACATTAGAGAGGGTGCAACTATCTTTTAAGAATAGAATAAACCAATGCATTTAAGTTCCTGGTCATCATTTCGAATACAGATGATAATGGACAATTTCCAAATGTTAAATGAAGGTAAGTTTTGAAAGGCTATAAATGACCTTGAATGATTTTGGTCCACCAACACATTATAGGTCAATGAATTAGTCACGGAACAGGCTACACGCTTACCTGAACAAAAATATACAAATCCATTTAAAATAATAAAGATCACTTTGAAATCTAGAAGGCATGTCCATCTAGATACGATTTGATAGAAAAGATCATAAGATGTCCCCCACAAAATAAAGTAAGTTTAACTAGAAATATTTTTTTGCATAACGAACAGTTTGGGAAATAATTGCGTGTCTCACCTCAAATGGTACAATTAGATACAGGGTGATTCTACGTGAAAAAATAAATTGAAAATAAGAAATAAAATTTTTTTTATATAACACTTCGTTTCTGAGAAAATCAAGTTTGAAAATTTATCAAGTACACTTGAACATGGCTAATTTCGAACTGACAGGTGTAAATAATCAATAGGTTATTCCATGTGTGAAAATAAGACAAAAATGTACAATAAAATTTTTTCATAAGACGCTTTGTTTCCGAGACAAATAAATTAAGAATTTTATCATAGGAGTGTATTAGGACAATTCTTAACTAAGAATTTTTAACATGTTCATATTCTATTTTTTTTTAAATGAAGTCTTAAACAAAAAATCTTGTTCTACACTTTTCATTTATTTTCGCATTTAGAATAACCTCCTAACTTGTTTACTCATACCTTGTCGATGATTAATTAAATTTAAGCATACTTGACAAATTTTCAAACTCAATTATCTCGGAAACAAAGCCTCGTATGAAAAAATTGTATTCCATATTTTCGATTTATTTCTGCATGTAGAATCGTATTTGACTAAACTTGAAATTTTACTAAACCCTTCACATCTTCATGAGTGTCGAAAGTACTAATCAAAATTTCGATAATTGTGGATCATTACCTACTGCAGATATTTCAATATATTCTGAACCTGGTACAGCATTTTTAGGTATATCAATTGTAATATTCATCGATGTATTTGTTGTACTTCTAAGATCTATGAAAGTAGCCCTGTTTACATATTGAGTTTCTCCTTCAGCCTGTGCATAAATTAGTAGAAAAGTTTAAATTCACTTTCAATTAGCGAAAGATAAAAAATAATTTTATAAAGAAACACTTTACTTTAACAAGTAATTTACGCTCAACACTATCTCCAGCTAATATACTATTTGCAGTTGCCTTAATCGTAATGTATCCCAAGTCTCGAGGAACAATCATAAAAGATACACTGCTTCCGGAATTAGCTTTCACTTCTACCTTTTTCTTACGATACAATTCTAATTCTAGAAAATTTTTCATAAGTTACGTTTATGTTATATACTATAGTTTGTACAAAATGTTTCGAAATAATAGAATTTTAATCTCACTTGGTACATCCTGAACTTCGTTGGACATTTCTGCGAAATCAAACTGACCCTCATTTGTTAACAGAACCTCAGCTACAACATTTTTGTTCATATAATTGAACACCACAATTTGGATTGCAACAATTTCTCCTCGAATCACAGAGTAAGGAAATTCCATAGAGATGAAAAATGGTCTAAAAACTTTCAACTGTAAAAACGTAAATTCTTCTTTTTATATTTATATTACGGAAACTTTGCAATTATTTATATAGTCATTTTATATTACCTTTCGTGGCTCTTCTATAAGACCTAATCCATGAACATCATTTACAGAAAATGCAGTGAGCACCCATGATGTAATTGAATCTGGTACATTTCTTTTCAGCTCATTTTTTCCTTCATATCTATTTTCAATTTATAGTTAATTTGCATTTTAATTTTATTTTGAAATACTATATCAATATACTTCAATTATACGCATAAATAATAATTTACAAATTTATTTAAAAAGAAAATGAATCTGTATATAATATTAAATTTAATGTTTTTAGCAAAATTAATAAAAGAAATTCTTCCTAATATGACTTATTTCTTCAAATAAATACGTTTTGTCTATAGAATATTCAGTACTAGATGTATTTTATAAAAATTCGTTAAATATGATAGAATAAACAATTGAAGAATGATACAATCTAAAGCAATTTAAAGTATATAGATATGAATGATATTTATTGGCTATTACTGATTATGTATGCCAATTATACAGAGTTAACAGAGTAAGTCACCTAATTCTGTCATCTCAAATTACTTGGAATCTGTATGTTGTATTAAAACTCTTTCAAATAAACATCATATAGTATCAAAGTGGTATAAAATATAATAATAAATTTTTTGTTATCTTATCTTTTTCTGAGATATAAAGGTCACTTTGATTCAAATATAAATGTGTAACATTTGAACCAGTAATTTGAAAGAGTATTTTAAGAAACTATTAAAGTAAGTACATTAATGAAATATTCCCTAAATAACCTTTAATATAAAAAATGCTCAAAATTTTATCCATTACAATTTAATATATGTTCATAGTCAATAAATGTGTGCAAATGACACAGAATTTTACTCACATGTAACATAAAAATTGCAGAATCAAATGTTACACATTATATATAGAAATTTAAAATAATCTTCATATCTTGATAAGAAAGCAAAATAGCAAAGAAACTAATTATTATATTGTACGTCCTCATACAGCTTTTCTCGTAACAAGCAGTTTATAAATAATTCAAGGTAACAAAGTTAGATGATTCACCATAAGAATACCCAAAATATTCCAGCTTTGATTTATATAAAAGTAACTTGTACAAAATAAAGCATGACCCATGAACGTCATTTATAAAATAATGTATACAAAGCGTGTACGTAAAGCTTCATAAACTGAAAGTATATGAGATAAATACCCTGCAGAAAAGTTTGTAAAAAGCCAGGTGTTTAAGATGTCATGCATTAGGAATACACGGGGCTTATTCCAAACAGGAGGTGGGATGCGAGAGAAGGCATAAGGACCTGCCAGTGGTGGTCTTGTTGCTAGTTTGTGCGTAACAGGTGGACCAAGGTCTGGTCGAAGTGTGGATGCCCCATGAGGTGAGCCTGTTATTCTACCCTCCAGTATTCCCGATTGTTCTGTAATCCAATTCTATATATTGTATTATATCAGCACAACCAAGGGAATAAAAAAAAAATAATATAAAGGTATTGTAGAAATTAATCTAATTTCTTATTATATTTCATTTAAAGTACCTTAATTTTTTATATTTTAAGTTATATAATAATCCTCTGATTTATGTTTTTAGATATGAATAGATGATTACACTGCAGAGAATGAAATATGAATTGTAATAAGTCCATCACCATAGCACTAAATAACATAAAGCCATTATTGAACGAATATTAGTAAATTAATTTAAAAGATGATATTATATATTAAGTATTTTTAGATAGTTAGCACATAGAAACATTTATATTTACTTAATGAGTTATATCAATGTTGTTTTAATGATAAAAAAAAGTTCTCAGCAGATAAAAATTTTCAATGGCATTACCCAGCATCAAGCGTTTGCCAAAGCCAAGTTTCAGGGAAATTCTTGCGTACTTTCGTCTTCTCTGATGGCAATGCAATTGAACTGAAACTTCCAGCAGCTGTTGGAAAGGCGAACTCTACACCAGATCTGTAGTATACTATACAGACATAAGCCTTGTTAAGTAATAAGTACGTGATCTGATTAACTAAAGACTTGATAGTAAGTATTACATGAAAAATTAGATTTAAGAACATCCTTCTCATTCTACATTGCAAATGAATAAAATGTTGTTGACTAAATATGTTATGGTATTAGAAAATATTTAGTATCACGTGTAAGAGATAAGAAAATGATATTAGTAATAAACTTAAGCCATATAGAAAGCACTTTACTTACGAATTTGAAAATTTTCATGGACATAGGCATTTGTTATAATGATAGCACCGCTTTCCTATCAAACAATATATATCTATATTAATATTGATAAAAAAATATCAAAAATCCATCCAAATAAAATTATTTATCTATTTACTCTGAAAACATCTTTTGCTGTAGCTGAACCAGGATTCCATAAATATCGATCAAAAACCGAGTTTGCATAAGGTGATTCATGATTATTATCATATGATTTCAACTCTTTATAAACTTGTTCCTGCGAATAATTAAGATACGTAATAAAGTATTATTTATAATTATAACAAAACTTAAATTAATGAGAATTATTTATAATACTACATACATATGAAATATCGTTCCCAGACTTTAAAAGAATAGATCTTTGATCTACACCTAATAATCCAACATATGAATTTGGTTTTGAAGTAATAACTAAATTGATATTATCTCCTGGTGCAACTTCTTCAGATGCCATTTTAATATCAACCTTTAATAGAAATTAAAACATCAGATTCAGGTTTATCAATTCTAATTTTTATTACAATTAATTCGTCAAATTAACTTACAAAATTTTGAAGTAGTCCTTCTAGTTCAACATCTAAGGCATCTGCAATGATTTCTCCATCATTTCCTATATAATATATAATTACATGTGCAGTAGGAGCCATGACATATGTTGCTAAGAACCTAAAATATATTTCGCGCTTTGTAAATAAATAATAAACGAAATAGATTACATCGTAATTAGATATTAAAAAATATTTACTTAAAACTTGTTGTATGTTTATTTTGTACATATATAGAACCTGCATCCAATATATCGCCACGTCCAAATATCTCGTAATTAATATATTTCAATGGAGCTGTAGAATTTACTTCAATTTCTACATCTCGATTAACCTTATACAAAAATATCATATTCTTTTAATGATGATTTTCATACATTTAAAATAATTTAAATAACATAAAGATGATCATACCATAGGTTTTTCAGTTTTCAAAATAGCTTGTATATATTCATTATTCTGAGACATAGCTTGGTTTGTTGATGGGAACCATTCATGAAGGTTTAAATATTGAGCCTATTTATAATCATTTTTTTGGTGGTTATTGTTAAATCATTATTTCTATTATTAATTTCAGTGCTTATGTATCTACTATAATATTTTACCTCTATGTTTAAAGGATATGACATATTATCATTAGTTTTTGGCGGATAAAAATCCAACTTTACCATTCCATTTTCATCCAACATACCAGTAATATTCGTGTATGTGGACTGATTATCAGTAATGTAAGTATATCCATATTTTACCATAACAAAATTTTTGTTATCTCTCACTGGTGTTCCATCATGATATGTTAATTTTATCTATAAGAATTTTTCTCATACTATATCTATAATATTTAAAGGAGAATTTAAATTTATAATATTACGGATAATTTTGACTACATACAAATGCTGTATACTTTAATCCTGGTTTATAGTATTCTGATGTTTTTATCAAATCCATTGTGTATTTATGTTTATGTAAGGTTATATGCGCAGAAGTATTCTGTCTTCTACCAGTTAAAGATTCTTCTACTGTAACATCAAGCATAACTGGTCTTTCATATTCATCAGTAAGCCTATTAAAATTGAAATTAAATTATATCTTTTCCCAAAAAATATTTAATAACGTTTTTTAAGATATATATATATATATACACATACCTCAATTCATCATGAATGTCAAAATCAACAACTATTTTCCCATTTATTGGAATTACTTTTCGTATAGGCTGTTGGTATATTGGTTGGATAACATCAGAAAATATATCAGGATATGCTGTAACAGTTGCTTCTCCTTTCACTGGCTTACCATAAGTATACCTAAATGATTTGCACTTTGAAATAAATAATTTTTGTCAAATCTTTTAGGAGAATACTAAGACATCATTAAATAATATCAATGACGCTGTTACAATTGTGGAACAGGAATCAATATAAAAAAATTTGTAATGTGCCTTTAGGAACTTACAAAAAGTTTACTTAACTATTAGAATTCACTTACTTGGCATAGACTGTTGCAGTGATTTTTGATTCTTTAAATGTAAAATGTTTAGGAGCATCAATTATCACTTCAAAATTAGGTAATACATATTCAGCAACTTCAAAATCTTTTTCAAATGTTTGATCACCAATATTTGCTGTAATTTTCCAGGTACCTAAAACTGGGTACTCAGACAATTCGATTTCCGCATTAAAAATTCCATGGGTTATAGGTGGATGATTCCATTGTTTAATTCTATTTCCTTTACCATCCTATAAAAATGTAATATAAATTCAAAAATTTGTCTTATTTGTTACATACGCTGTATTTATCTAAATATACTTACTACAATATAGATGTTTACTAATCTTTCAAGTGTTGGCCTAAGTCTGGAGTCCAATAAAATACATCGAAACATAACTTTATTTCCTGGTTTATAAATTGCTCGATCAGTTTGAATAAAGACTGAATAACTTTTAGGAATAAATTCTATTGACTTTGACTGTGAAAATTCTATTCCTGATAAACCACGTGCAATTAATTCATATTTACCAGGAATAATATCATCAATCTAAAATTTAAAAAGAAATTAAAAAATGTATTATTATACTTTATATGCAGAGAAGTTAACAAACTTGAATTCATTTACTTCAAATCGTAAAATTCTTGTACTGTATGGTTGTACATGTGTAACTTGAGATATATTGAATACTTCTCCTATTCTTGAATTATTGTCGAATGACCCAGACAGTTCAATGTATATTGCTGATGATGTTGATACACCAGTAATACTTACAGCTACATGATATTCTGAATCAGGTCGTATTACCTTTGGAGCTATTATGCTATAGTATCTTTAAAAACATATTACAAAATTTGATTATTAAGCTATGTTAGATAATTAATTATATAAAATATTTGATAATACAATGTTTAATATATGTTTATCATATTTATTATTTTAATTAGATATCTAATAAGGTATAATTAAAATATATATATACATACTGTTCTGCAGTAACATTTAGTATTATACAGAATAAAAAAACAATATTGAACCACTGCCAATCCATTTTTATAGTCACTGTAAAATGAAAAGAAATCTAGGTTAGAGTACAAAATGACAAACAACGTTGACAAATTAATAAAATTACTAATAAGTAAATTTTGAATAGCACACTGTGCATAAATTATAAATACATAAAGTACCTACATATGTACAATGACAGAGATAAAAGTTATTTTCACTATGAGAAAAAATCTTATATCTTGTATCTTAAATCGTATATCTTGATTGTAAATATAAAAGATAGTCGTTCTATTATATAATTTTGTAATTATCGAAACTTCAAAGCGTCAAACTGGTTTTTCCATTGGCAATTATGTATTTTTTAATGATAGCACAATGATTTGTGAGCACGAACATGTGACTAAAGCAGTGGGAAAACCCAAGAGCTAAGAGTTTCATTTTGTCAATATTAAAATGTATTCTTCAATCTTTTATCATTGAAATATTAAAAAAAAATGGTTTTGTTTTACTTAATATAGAATGATTAACGCAAATAAATTTTGGAAATTTATGCATTTAAAATTTTTATAAACATATTGCTCAACCATTTATTTTAATAAAAGCTACTTATATAAAATATATTGAATAGATTCTTATTTTATAAAATTACATTATAATAATTCTAATATATGTACACAAATCGATGTAATACTTATAGTATTTATACAATATTTTACATATTACTCTGTATATCAAACAATTTGTCTTTCTAATCTTCTACTCTAATCTATACTTGTTAATAATATTATGTTCATACATATTTAAACATACAATTTATGATATATATTATGATATTATATTATTGGTATATAATTTTGTACAATTTCGTATACTCATTCGTAATAGTTATTAATAGCGATGAATATATCATATATTACTATTATAAACATTCTTAAATCGGTATCTTGGGTTTAATATATCATTTTCTGATTACAGAATTCATTTCTTTTCCTCATCTAACAAAATTAGTAAAATTATTTTAAAAAATTAATTTTTTAACATTTAAAACAAAAATCTCGGAATTGAATTGTGTCTCGAAGATATTATTCAATTTTTATTAAAAACGTTTGAAAACACGAATAGTTATGTTATTTTAAATATATATTTTGAAATTTATAGTTATATCATTTTCTTCCAATTATCTTTTCAGTTTTGTGTTACATTATTTTATGATATATTAGTTACGTTCTAAATAAAATACATCTGTCAAACATTACTTATTTATCTAAATGGACCAACGGAATCTATGTACATAGTTATTGATTAGAAAGTAGTACGACAGAAGTTTACATTTTATATGTTCTCCAAACTCTATTACTTGATAAATTCATACGGATTTTATAATTCGATCGCAAATTCGGAAAATAAATGTCACT
This sequence comes from Bombus terrestris, assembly GCF_910591885.1. Lineage (NCBI taxonomy): Eukaryota > Metazoa > Arthropoda > Insecta > Hymenoptera > Apidae > Bombus > Bombus terrestris. The sequence continues at coordinate 18,374,355 of NC_063272.1, forward strand.
ATCAACTAAACAAATTAGAATTGTTTTTAATAATTTATTTATTTAAGAAGAAAATACATATGTCGTAATTTTTGCCAATAATATATAAATGAAAGGATAATTTATGCTAGGATCGCGTCATCTTACAAAACAATTCTGAACAGTGACTCACCTCGCCGAAGGATTTATTTTACTTGTATTTTCAAGGATATTATTCTAGTTACGATGTGATCGCACGGTCCTTTTGAAAAATGAAACTATCGAAGAAAACAAAGTTGCAAAGCTTCCAATGCAACAGTTAGACAAATACTAACAAGCATTACCAATCATGGCTCGAAGAAAGCAAGCGAGCAAGTGCAGGTTTCCCTTCCTTCTGGCTACTTCACTTCTCCTGTATATATCTGTCACGTTTTTACCGTTATGGGAGTAACAAGCCAGCCACCGAAGTACCACTGTTGTAAAATCTGACTCTGATTATCCGTTTGCAAACTTCAATATCTCATCGCGAACTATATTTTTCAATACACCACAAGCAGCTAAAAATGTATCCTACGCCACGTATTGACGATGTTACGATCTTTTATTCGAAATTTATCATTGTACGTGCTATTCTTCCTGAATTAAGCCGTTCAGAAGTTACATCGATCAACTCCATAAATCGAAAAATAGACCAAAGTGATGACATTGAAAACATTATTTTCTAAAAATTATTTTAGTATTTATTATTATATATGCCAACTCCTTTCAATAAATAAGTTTATGTAAATGAATCGTTTGTTTTTTAGGGCCCACAGAAGTAATAAAATCTAAAAATAAACATATGTATAAAAAGTACAATTGATCAATTTGTTTTTTGAGAAGATCAGTTAATAACAGATCAAAAATTGTATAAGATGACATTAATATATCAATATATTCTTTCCTCGATTAAGTAGGAAAATAAGATAATTTTAATATTTTCATAAATTTATTAGAATTATTTATATGAATTTTTTGTAGCTTTTAATTTCATGGAAATCTTAAAATTACTTGAGAACATAATATATGGTAATATCAATATCTTTTTTATTTATTTGTGGAAAATTAGTTTGCTACTAATTATTTATGGATTTTTATACAATATTGCTCTACTTTTACTAGACTTCATTTATTGACCTTGACATGAATTTGTGACATAGTTTAATGTGTGCCATGTTTAATATGAACGAAATTATACAATTCATATTTTCTAAACAGACAAATTTTATTCACAAATAAAGAAAGTTAATATTTAAGAAAAAAAATGATGCTCTTCTTCATGGTGTTTGATGTCAGATACAAAAAATATAAGAAATGTATTAGCCATTAAGGATACTTTTCCAATTTTCTAGAATTATGGACCTGACATATGCATACATACGTGTTACTATTTATATATGTAGTATACACAGCAATAACAGAGAAAAAATGTAACAAGTATTTATATGAGTATGTTTGTTAAATCAAGCAATAGATAGGGGGCAGTTCAACCTTCGCGTGCATTTGTCATATATTAAAGTGATCATTATCTTCTTCTCTGCAATTTCCTCTCTTTAACAATATATATATATGATTGTATTTAGCAGTAATATATGTATGTACATACTACGAATTCATGACTTCTGTATTTATCATTAAATAAAATAGTTATTGATTAATAAATAAATTGGTTAAACTTTATTTTAAGAGACCAAAAATTATTAATTTTTTGATTGAAAATACAAATCCTAAATCAAGAGATCCAGTGATTGGAAAGTTATGGCTATGTAGAATTGAGAAATTGTAAGATATCTTAGATGTTACTTTGATATTATATTTTTTTTCCTGTCATCTGATTAGTCTGCATAGATGAGCATTGAACTGAACTTCACCGAAAATTAGTTTGTACTAGCAACGTACTAACGGCCGTCGCAAAATGGCCGCAAACTACGTGGATTTATTTACAGCCAGTAACTCACTAATTTTAACGAATCATAGATAGAAGCCAATATGGCGCCAAAGTAATTTGTAAAATACCCTAAAAATTTAAGTCAATTTTACATAATCATAATCTTTAAATCGGTGAGTTTCTCACCTTAAAACTTGTATTCTCGAATTTTACACGTCATAAACTACAAGATTGCAAAAACGGTCAGTAGCTGTTGATCCCTTGAAGTAAAGTTTATCCAATAAGTTATTTCGTTTCTAGAGTAAAAAATTTAAAAATCACATGTTTTAATACCATCATTCATATATAACGTATCATATTTCATTATATCATTACGTGTGTGTATATATATATATATATCATCACAGAAGAAATGAGAGATGCTTACGCTCGTACTTCTAGTTGTTTCATAGTACAGGTGCTGCACCATGCAGCCAAGTGTTGAGTTTAATTGACATTAGCAAGTACAAGAACCTGTGTATTTAAACTTAAAGTTAGAGATCTGCCCTGTTTAATTGCATACTAGCATAGACAAGAACTTATTTAATTGTGCGGTTCTACGGAAACGTTTATATCTACTTTTCTATTCGATTTTTTTTTTTTTTTTTTTATATTCTTTGTACAATCGTCAACATGGACAAACGTTGAAGTAAAACTACGCGAGTTTGGCATTTCCGAATCCTCAAAACGTGCTGAATTGAATTCGTTTTTAGCATTTTCTTCCACAATAAAGTAATTGACGATTGGTTCTTGTCTATGCTAGGGTGTAATCAAACAGGGTAGATCCCCAATGTTATAGGTTCTTATATATGCTAACGTCGATCAAACTCAGCACTTGCCCGTATGGTGCAGCACTAGTCCGGAAACGAATAGGTCCATAGGCGTGAGCACTCTAATTTCTTCTTTGGTATGATAAATATATATACATAGGTACAGTTATTAGTGATTCCAATGCTTGCATACGAACGATTTGATATATCTTATTGGGAATGATAATAAATAAAAAAATTTATTGGCAGATTTTTATTTCAATTATTTACTTCCATTTCAATTTGCATTAGTTTCTATAAATTCTATTATCATTTATTAAAAGCTAATACACAAGTTATATAAATTTTAGATAATAAGATTTATATTATACACTTCACAATTACATATTTTTAGCATATCATTAGAAACATTTTATTGAAATCTATTTGGCAGTGTATTTAATATAACCTAATTTGTCAAAATCTTTCTAATGATACATTATAATATTTATAATATTTATTGTATGGCTATATTTATAATAGTAGTAAATTACAGTGAATCATTTAATTCCTTTTTAAGCGCATCATCAAAGCAAGATTTCTTTGTCACAGTTTTCAATTGTTTATATATTTTTCTTAATGTATCTGGATCGATTAGAAATCGTTGCCAAAGAATAGCTTTTTCTCGTTCCAAGTTTGTATCTGCCTTCTGCAACGAAAGATTTCAAATATTATAGAAATAAGATAATATATATACAAAACAAATATATATGTACATATATATTATTTATCAATTTACCAATCGTTCTTTCATTTGATTTCTGATCTTTGTCAAATCGTTCTGTATCTTTTGTATATTATTGAGCGCTTCACTGTGATTTATTTCAATATCATAAGAAACTGGTTTATATGTATGTGTAGGACCTTTCTCAACTTCGTTTGAATATTGCAAATTTATTTCATTTTCCCTAAATTATAACAATTTAACAATTATTGTACCCATTATAATGGTAAATATTGGTAAAAAATTAATACTTACAATATTTCTAATTTGTCAACTTTTGAATTTAAATAAGTTTTCAATAGGTTCTTTTTTTTAATTTTGTTTTCATCTATGAGATCATTATACTTTTGCAATGCACAATTTAATTGATGTGTACTATTGTCACTACATACCATTGAAAGGAAAAATTTGTGAAATGAATTATGTATTTTTGGTGAAGATACAATGGCAGAATACTTGTTTTGCAGTTTCTGCATACTTTCCTACATATAAATGAAATTTCATTACAAACTGAAAATGCATTTGCTTTGTTTTGATAAATGACTTACACATCTTGTGGATGATAGTGAATATTCTGTTGTAAAATAGTGGTAAGCATCAGCTACAAATTCAGAAACATTTTTAAGACACTGAAATTGCACTTCCATCAGCATTCGTAATAAATCAGTGTGGACATGACCATGTTCTCGTGCAAGAAACCGTAAGTATCTAAGTTTCTCTAAATGATTTTTTGTTCGTATAAGCCTCGTATGAGCATCCTGTTTTAAGATCTTAGTTATTTGCAATTCTGAGAATTGTTGCACTACTTCTGTTAACTGACGTTCTTGTAACAAAGTGATATTTTCTTCTAAAAAATCTCTTTTCCTAGTTACCTTTAAAATTTCTGTTCTAATTTTGATTCATAAATGTAATATTCATTAGAAAATAGATAATGTGCTTAGTAAAATAGTTATACTTAAAGAGCTTTCAAGTACCTTAATTCAGAATGTTTGGGTACTTTCATATCTCCTAAATTATATATATCTTCTATATAATTTAACATTGCAATGTATGATTCCTCTTGTACTTTTGCTAGAATTTCTTCTATTTTTGCATTAGTTAAGCTATAAAATAAGTATCTCTTTCAATCAATAAATACAAAGGATATTTGATTTATTAATAGTTACCAATATTAATTACTTTGTTTTACATAATGTCAGTTCCAGTAACTTTTCCTCGTTATCCATAGTTTTTTCTTTATTACTGTTAATTAAGGAAACATAATTAGAATCTGTCTTTTGCTCTTCCTCAGATGTATTTCCAAACTGACGTTTTATATGAACATCTAAGTAATGATTATATAATTCTATAGTTTTGGTAAAAAGTTTTAGTGGCATTTGAGTCCATAATAATGGTCTTCCTTTCTATAAACACAATATTATTATTATTAGTACATATATTACTAACATATATCAGAATGCGTCTGAAAGTTATGTACAAACAGACATGAGTTGATTCCTCATAAAGAGATAAGGGAAAAGTATTGAATAAAATTTTAGTTGTTTGAGGGTTACAATTAGTTTTCGAGAAAATCGAATTTGCAATTTCGTTCTGTTCCGTTATGAATTATTCGAAGTTGAGTAGTACAAGGAACATTATGTAATAATGTGGATAAAAGATGTAAATTCTCATATGAAAAATATAAATAGCATTTCCTAATTAAGATATTCTGTTTTTTTCTTATCTTTCATTTACCGAGAATCACCTCGTATCCGTTTATACAGAGTGTAACTAAATTATTTGTCATGGTTTTGGTAAGTGATTTTACACCTTTGAATCGGTGGAGATCTCTTAAAAAAATGGGCCACATAATTGTCCTTGAGCATAATTTTCAAAATTAAATTTGATAAATTACTTTGTTCATACAAACTATACTATACATAACTTTCAGATGCATCCTGTATATATATTATCATAATATAAATTATGAAGATATCTTACAAATTACTCACATTTTCGGCTGCGTCTGCATAAACGTTCACAAGGAACTCAACTTCTTCAAAAAATTGATGATTCTGAGTATCGAACTTTTTCATAATTAGAGAACATTCTTCATATGCTCTATTAGCTTTAATATTTTCTCTACCCAAAGATTCTTCTTCCTTTTCTATAGTCTCGTCTAATTCAATTTCTAATTTTCTGCAACAATGTATTACTTCATACAATAATATTAATCTTACGTATATGCAGAGCTAAAAGTCATATTGACCTAAATCAATATGTTGCTATTTTTTATAAAATAGTTTCCTGTGTTTAATGTTGTAAAAAGCTAATTACGCTTTTTCAAGTTATGAAAATATATTACAATAGAAAATGAAATTATAACTTAAGTAATTATAAAATTAAAGCGATTATATTGTTAAGAGTTTAAATATGTAATTAAATCTACATTTAATCTAAGGTGATATATGTACATAAATAGAAACACATAATGATCATATTACTTTAAATTTTTAATCCCATTTTGCAATGTATAAATATAATCTTTGTCTTCTTTATATGAATTCTTCACTATTTCATATTCTGCAAACAAATCGTTAATATTTGTGTCATCGAAAAAAATGATTTTCAATAAATCAGGATAATCTTTAGTATTTTCCTCTAATGCATGATCTAATTCTGAACCTTCTACCCATTCATTCATTTCTTGGAGTTTATTTTTTCTGAAACACAAATTATTGAAATTTACTTTTAATTCAACTTAACAAGGAAGTTTTTAATAATAGTGAATAATTTGGTCAGTATTTCCAATTTTTGTCACACTATAATGTGTTGAAAGGGGTTATTTAGAAAGCCAAACTATAATTTAAAAAATGTTGTAAACAATTATAAATACTTTTAATTTTAGATTAAAACTAAACTTAATCCTATCTATATAAACGCAAATTAAGTGAAAGGAAGGTAAACAGTAAACACTTAAAAAAAGAAGCTTAATATTTATTTAAAAAATAGTCAAATAATAAAAAAATAACAAATGAAAAGATGAAACTTCGTAGTCACCTGCATTGTTGTCGGTGTCTAGCTTATTTGTACTCCTTGGGTTAGAGTTAGGTTTAGATTTACTGAACGAATCGCGAAATACAAATGACAAGATTCAATATTCAGTTTGGGTTAGATTTAAGTTAGGTTTAGTTTTAGTTTAAAATTAAAAGTATTTATAATTGTTTGCAGCAGTTTTTTAAATGATATTTTCCCTTTTTAAACAGCATCTTTCAACACATTATAACAGCATGGAAAAAATTAAAGATACCGATCAAGTCGCGCACTATTATGAAACTTTATGTTATTGTAATGTAAATAAAATTTCAATATTTATTATATCATAAATGAACAAAGAAAATCTTCTAAATCAAGGTTTGAGAAAAATATATTTATCACAAAGAATGTAAACTATTCATTATATATTTAAAATATTTTATTTTCAAAGTACAAAAATATAGTATATATTATATTATTTTATTTTGTTTCTAAAACCTAAATTCATAATTTTAGCTTTCATTCACATACATATACGAATGAAATTAGTATATTTTAAATGAATTAAAAGGCTTAAAATTATTCGAAGTAACTTACATTTGAACATCCTCGTTTGAAAGAACGTTGACATTATTTACATTTTCGCAGAACCATTTTAAAAATGGTTGTAACGAAGGTTTGTCGCAAATTTTATCTAATATTTCTGGTGTAACAACGTTCGAAAGTTCCGAACGTAAATTTCGAACTTTATCATAGAGAACTTTACCAGATACGTCCATGATCACGACCAGGAACACGGTTATATGTATGTACAACAAGTCTGGACAGTCGTATACATACACTGTACATATGGTCTTGATACTTGTATACCGATGGTATAGAAGAAATCATCCGAAAATTCAATCGTGAAAAATCTACATTGAAGAAAAGATGGTGCTCGTTCTGTGTCGTGTAGCATGCTGAATATCTTAAACAGAGACACAGACACTCTACTCATCTTTGTTTGCCTCGCAAGAAAACGGATTTTGTTGATCTCCCATGTTGATTTTTCATTACTAGACACGACTTAATTTTCGGATAGTTTTCCCTAGCGGGCATCGAGACCAATTTATATGATCGTGGTCTAGACACTCCTATACTTCTACGATACCGTTTTGTGGTCTCTATATTCCTATGTCCATGGAAAAAATAAATTTGCAACTTGAGAATGATCTGAGGATGAAGTGAAGTGGACGAAAATATCTTTGATCGACGAAGCGGAATTTAACTTATAATTAAACCATGAAGATCTTTTAGAAGAAATTAAAATTTAGGAAGAAAGGAATTTTTCGAACTACTGTTTTTCTGTATGTCGAAAAATTAGGTTGATTAGTGTGAAGTAAAGTCTCTGTAATAAAGTTTGTCTCTATATTCCAATCGTTGTCTTGAACTCTATGCGTATTTTGTCTAGTAGAGTTCCATAAATAGCAAGACAACAATTCATGTAAAATAAAATCTTAAATAACCGCTAAATCCATAACAATATCATTGTAGATTTTGTGTTATGTATGTAAGTTGGTAGCACTGCAACATACACGTGGGTGGAAGTCTTGTGTATGTAACCAGATTTACGTAGTGTATATTTATTTTATTTTATTTTAAACATTTTGTTATAATTTGGAAAAGTATAGAAATGTTGATTGAACCGAAATTGACAAATACGTCAACAAATTTTGGCAAACCTCCAGAAAAGCAGAATCCTGTAAATATCTATTTTTCTTTTACGATTACTATAACCATAAATATAATTTAAAAATATTAAGTTTAATTAAATTTCTTTGTATATTTTAGTTGTTGCAGAGCTTAGGTGCTCCGCACATAGATTCTTTTAATTATATGCTAGAAGATGGCCTGTCTGAGGCAGTTAGAGACAATCCATTTGTTTATATTTATCTGCCAAATGAAGACAAAATTGCATTATGGATCGACGATGTATCTATTCATCAACCAAATATTCCGTCTGGTGCAATTGGGGTGAAGAATCATAAAATCTATCCTACAGAATGTAGACAACGAGGATGTACCTATAAAGGAAAGATAACAGTCAAATTAGGATGGTCTATCAATAATAATGTGCAAGAGACGCTCGAAAGGGATTTAGGAGAAATTCCAATTATGATTAAAGTATGTAATATAGTTATGCAAAATAAATTGCTCAATTATATTTTATTTGCATTTAATGTTACAGTCTAATAGATGTCATTTAAATAAGATGAGTCCTAAAGATTTAGTTGCTCATGGAGAACATGAACAAGAATGGGGTGGATATTTCATTATTAAAGGCCTTGAGAGAATTATAAGAATGTTATTATTGACAAGGAGGAATTATCCTATTGCTATTAGAAGATCAAGTTGGAAAGCTCGTGGCATACAATTTAGCGACCTTGGGTTGCTATTAAGAAGTGTACGAGATGATAATACTACAGCTGTACGTGTTCCAAATCCAGTTAAATTTTTTATAAATTAAAACTATGTTACTACATCATTATATGCTTTACAGAATAATACTTTGCATTATGTAACTGATGGTTCAGCAAAATTAATGTTTTCATATAGGAAAGTTTTATACTATGTTCCATTGATCTTGATGTTAAAATGTTTGGTTGATGTTTCGGACATTTTTATTTATAATGCATTAACAGCTGGATGTGAAGATGATTTATATTACAAAGGTTGTATTTTAAATATGCTAAGAGCTGTACATGAACAAGGTTTAAATAGTCATGAAGAATGCAAAGCTTATATAGGGAGAATGTTTAGAATAAAACTTTTTGAATTACCTCATGATGCTACTGATATAGATGTTTGTGACTTCATAATTAAGTAAGTTTAATTAATGTACTGAGAAATATAAATTAATTTATGTTATTAACATATATCATTTTTAGACATTGTATAGCAATTCATCTCCATGATCCACTGGATAAATTTTATTTACTCGTATTTATGACAAAAAAGCTATTTGCTCTTGCAAATAATAAATGTGCCGTAGAAGGTGCTGATGCTGTGATGATGCAAGAATGTTTACTGGGTGGCCATTTATATTTGCAAGTATTGAAAGAAAAATTATATAGTTGGTTGACTGGCCTTAAAATGGGTATTTTGAAACGTGCAAGGAGTGCTGGCAATAGATACACCTTAAATGTGCGTAAGTATTCAAAAATTAATTTAAAGATTATAAATCTATATTACAATTATAATTGTTTTGCATATGTACATAGAGGAAATGCTAAATGTAATGAAACATGGAAGTTCGCTGGAATCACAAATGGAAAATTTTTTATCTACTGGAAATTTAAGATCACCAACAGGTTTAGGATTGATGCAAAGTACAGGTCTCACAATTGTCGCTGAAAATATTAATAGAATGCGATACATGAGCCATTTTCGTGCCATACACAGAGGTTCCTTTTTCCAAGAAATGAGGACCACAGAAGCTAGACAATTATTGCCAGATGCGTGGGGTAATACTTTAGTATATTAGGTTGTTTCAAAAATTTCTTTTGTTTTATAAGGAAATAATAAATGCACAACATTTTGTTTTATATTACTTTATTGAATTATGTACGATCCAGTTTGTTCTATTACTAGAGTAATATTTGTTTATTAACTTGTAATATTTAAACAAATTTTGCTTTATTGATATAGAAATAATAATAATAATTTGTTGTAATATTATAGGTTTCATTTGTCCTGTACATACACCTGATGGCGCACCTTGTGGTCTTCTTAATCATTTAACAATGAATTGCATCATTACGAAACATACTAATCCGAAATTGAAAGCTAATGTTCCCATCATACTAATGGATCTCGGAATGATTCCACTGTCAATTGCTGATAATTGGAAAAAATCTTACATTGTAATATTGGATGGAAAATTAATAGGATTAATAGATGATAACATAATTTCAAGAGTAACAGACAAGCTACGATTGCTTAAAATAAAAGGCCAAGAGGTAACTTCGTAATTTCCTAATTCAGTACAACAAACTTTTTTCTTTTATTATTTATATTCAGGTTCCGTGTACGATGGAGATAGCACTGGTGCCAAAAAAAAATGTACCAGCACAATATCCAGGACTATATTTATTTACAAATCCAGCTCGTATGATGAGACCAGTAATGAATTTAGCTGCCAAAAAGGTGGAATATATAGGAACATTTGAACAAATTTATTTAAATATCTGTGTTACACCTGAAGAAGCCTATGAAGGAGTAATATATTATTTTTCTCATTTTTTCAAAATAATTCTTTTTGCTTTGCTATTCATCTATTTATAAAAATGTTATTTACTATTGCAGTTGACATCACATCAAGAATTATCAAAAACGGCTTTCTTAAGTAATTTAGCAAGTCTTATTCCAATGCCAGATTGTAATCAAAGTCCACGAAATATGTATCAATGTCAGGTAAAATTATGCTGAAAGTTCGCAATTGTTTATGACCTATATTATGACAAACTTTTATAAAGAATATTTTTTTAATGTTTTCATTAAACAAATGTTAACAAAGAATGACATGTTGGTTAGCATTTGTTACTAATTTATGAATAGCACCATTTTCTAAGATGATAGTTCTTTATTTCCACAGAAATAAAGTTTGAGATATTAAAGCATTCATAAAGTTTAGTAAAATGAGCATTTATGTTTATCACATAATTATTAACCACTATTTATATTATTAATTACTGAAGGGGTTTGCAAATATGTATTTGTAGTACGTTCGATGTATATACAGCTTAAGATTTTTTACAAATCTTTTTTGCTTGAAAGTAATAAATTTGCAAACTTTCAAATAATAAATTCCGCTGTTTTTAAGATGGGTAAACAAACAATGGGCACTCCATGCCATACATGGCAATTACAATCTGAAACTAAATTATATAGGTTGCAAACACCTGCAACACCACTCTTTCGGCCAGTGCATTATGACGAAATTGATCTTGATGATTTTGCTATGGGTACTAATGCAATCGTTGCCGTTATTTCTTACACAGTAAGTACAACCGAATATATATGTTAATTTTTAGTTTGGTATGTATGAAACGTATATATATATTCTAAATATTAGAATTGTATATTATATTTTAACATATACAGGATGTCTTGTTTAATTAGAAATGGTGAAATATCTTTCGAGGGATTAATGTTATAAAAAAAAACTGTTTTTACGAAAATTATTTAGCATATAGGGGGACATTAGCTAATATAAATAATGTTTTAGAAGTGTAATAGTGGGGAAGCTATTAAAGTAGAGCTAGGTTTTTTAAACAAAACCCTGTACTTTTTTATTTATAGTATGATGGCGCTCTAAGGATCTAATTTATGACATTCTACTACGTGGATTGATATCATGTGATGATATAAATAGAAAAATACAGGTTTCCATTTAAAAAAATAAACTTGACTATAATACCTCCTCCACTAACACACTTACAAAAAAATTATCTACACCACTTAATGTCCTCTTATATACCAAACAACTTTTGTAAGAATAATATTTTGGTAATTTCAATTCCTCAAGAGATATTCCACATTTCCCAGTTAAACGAAGCACCCTTTACATATATATAGAATTTTATTTTTCCAATGAGATTAAATTTGGGAAAGCTGGTGTCAATGTTGGTGAAAAGCAATAACATAACTCTCAATTGCCTCTTTTTGTTTTTTATTAATTAATTGAAAATATATCAGTATAGAAACACCTTTACTTATTTTGTTAGGGGTATGATATGGAAGACGCGATGATTATAAACAAAGCAGCGCACGATAGGGGTTTTGCACATGGAATGATTTATAAATCTGAATTCGTAGATTTGAAAGATCAGAAAAGTTATTTTGCAAGGAATCCTGATAAATCTGATCTCGCAGAAAAATTAGACGTCGATGGCCTTCCAATTTTAGGTACAATGATTTCAGAAGGTGATGTCTATTATTGGTAAGTTTTATTCATGGAATTATTAACATTTTCAATAATCTTTTATTTTATTTGATACGAAATACATCTTTTTTAATAGCTATTATGATGCAGATCAATCAACATATGTTACTGGCAAATATCATGGAAAAGAGGATGCTTATATTGATACTGTAAAACTTTGTGGAACATTACATAATCATATTCCACGTAGAGCTTGTATCACTTTTCGTATTCCAGTAAGTAAAATATCAATTTATATCTCTTGAATTGATGATCTTTGAAAATTGGATGTCAATGTCAGGGATTTTTTCCAAATGATGTATGTTAACAGTACACATGTAATTAGGAAAAGTTTGTTATTATTTTGTTGGTTTTATATTTATCTTCCTTACTACCTTGCATTCTTATTTAATTATCTACACATATCCATCCATCCATCCATCCTCACACACATACACATACATACACACACAAATATTATTTTATCCTTACTTTACTATTATGTATCTACTGTCTATCATCTATTTAACTATTATATATGTTATCAATTGCGTAAATCGTTACGTAATTGTATAATTTACCTTTTTTTACTCTTTCCTCTTTCTTTTTTTCTAATTTCCTCAGTATACACCCTATCTTTTCCTTCTTCGTTGAATATCTCTCCTATACCAATCTCCCTTTCTAATTCTCTACATTTTCTTGTCATGTGTTTTAAATCTTCGCGTTTATCCCCATTCTTTTCTTTTACTCCCCTCCTAATATCTGCTCCACCTTCCTATCAATCTGCATCTCACTTGTGTCACTAACTGCTCTTTTTCCTGACAATTGCACTGTCCTTACATATTTATATTTATATTATATCTATATCTTTGGCTGTACAAACTTTGATTTTGCAATCTTGTTATATTTGCACTTCCTTGTCTCTTACTCTCAACTTGAGATGTCATACCCTCTTTCCCTTCTTTCCTGTGCTACCATTATACTAAACCCATTCTTTTTCACATATTCTTCTCTTTCCTTAGCACTTCCTTTCTTGCTGTACACCCCACAGCTCCACACTATATATGACTACCCCATCACCAACAAATTAAATAGGAACATTCTTAATCTGAAATTATCTCTAAAATTTCTTTCCCTGATTTTCCATATTTAGCTAAGTGTATGACATTCGCACTTTTTATACTTTCTTTTATTAGTACACCTAAATATGTGAACTCCTTAACACTTTCTGTTCTTGCCCCTTTACTCTGTCTTCCTGTGCCCTGAGGAGAGACTGTATTTAAGTATGAATTTTTATTTTAAAAATTATTTGTCAGATCGAATTCAGATCGAATTTCCAATTTATTTTTTTTACATAAGAATGATTGTACTAGTTGCTTGTACCACTTAATGTGTGATAGTCCTATATAGTAATTTCCGTAAAGTATAAGAACTTAAGGATTCCAAATAAGAACTTCGAATTTTTTAGCGTAATGCAAATGTTGGAGATAAATTTGCTTCGAGGGCAGGTCAAAAGGGTATCTGTTCACAAAAATGGCCATCAGAGGATCTACCATTTACAGAAACAGGTTTAATTCCAGATATTGTTTTTAATCCTCATGGTTTTCCAAGCCGTATGACAATAGGTAAAATTAATTCTTTTTAAACAGATCTTAATATTTGAAATATTTGCTCCTGTATTTATTGTAACTATTTAAATTGCATATTTAATAGCTATGATGATCGAAGTGATGGCTGGAAAATCGGCAGCCATACATGGATTGGTGCATGATGCAACATCGTTTAGATTTAACGAGGATGAGACAGCTGTTGAATATTTTGGGAAATTATTGGAACGCGGTGGTTATAATTATTATGGAACAGAAAGAATGTATTCAGGAATAGACGGAAGAGAAATGACTGCTGATATATTTTTTGGAATAGTACATTATCAACGATTACGTCACATGGTTTCAGATAAGTGGCAGGTTAGTAGAGAGAATTAAATTCTTTATAATAAATTAAAATATGTCTTTTTATCTATTGTTTTACCATGTTTACAGGTGAGAAGTACTGGGCCAATTGATGTTTTAACAAGACAGCCTATAAAGGGTAGAAGGAGGGGTGGTGGTGTTCGCTTTGGAGAAATGGAACGAGATTCATTACTATCTCATGGTTGTTCGTTTTTACTTCAGGATCGCCTTTTCCATTGCTCAGACAAAACTACCGTAAGTTAATTTAAATAATAGAACATGTAATTGAGACATTAAGAGAAAATGAACTAATCCACATCTTTTTTTTCTTAATGTTAGTTTATAGTATCAATTTATTGCAATAAGCTACATTAGTCATACAAAAGCAGAGAAATTCATTATTTCTCAAATTAAGCCCAGGTAGTATAATGAAATCAATTGTTACATTTAATATTTTATACTAAAAACACTGAGTGAATTACTCAATTTGCTGAATACTGGCAATAGTTCACTTTTGATGCTATTCCATGCAAAATTGGTTATTTTTGTTTAATTTTTATTCAAATTGAAATATATTGTAATTTATATCAAAATGGGAAGGGTTTAAGTTATCATTTTGCTAGTATCGAAATTGTTTAAAAAATACGACTTTTCAAAATTGTCATTGTTTGCTAACTTTTATAAAACTATCTCCACAAAAGAATATCTATTTGCGCAACTATTAATCATACGAATTTCAATTTTTTTAGTCTTATAAATTACCCATTTCATTTTATATTTATATAATATTATTCGCAAAAGAAAACAAATTCGTAATCAAAATTAAAAATATCTTTATATTGATTATTTTGAACAAAAATTTATTTTTGTGATAAAATTTGATTAATTACACGTAACATATCTGAAAAAGATACAATTATTTTATATAAAGAAAAGGGAATCATTATAATATTATTTTTATCATTATACTAAATATAATAAAAATATAAGACACATAACTAAGAAATATAAAAATAATTACATACTCTGGTACATATAACAATAAGTCTAATTTTAAATTATTTAAATGTCTAAGCATAAAAATATTTTCAGTTCCATTTCTTTCCCAAATTCTCTGATTTATTTTGCATTAGTTAATACTTGTAAGAGATGTAGATAAAATTCATGTAAAGAGAACATCTCGCAATAATTATAGCCTTTACATTGCCATCAATAAGTCTATTATGAGCATATATTTCTTTCTCTTTTTATTATATAATTATATACATTTAATTAGTAATAACGTTGTTGTTTCAGACTCTAGTTTGTAAAAAATGTGGAACGTTATTGGGTCCGGTAATGGAAATGAGTCTAAGTGCATCAGGATTAAATGACAAGACAAAATGTCGTCTTTGTGGTAATGATGAATCTGTGAGAGAAGTTGACATACCATACATTTTCCGATATCTCGTAACGCAATTAACATCTTGCAATATTAATGTAAAATTGTCATTTGCGGAGAAATGAAAATAAATGAAAATATAATGCATATACTTTTCTATTTCCTTTTAGTGATAATAGTTTATTTTTCTTAACATTTCATAAACATTTTACTTACAAATTCCATAAATATTATTCTAGAAATATCTTTATCCCGTTATTCAATATTTTATAACAGTTATGTACATTTCTTGATTTATTGGATTTTACAACATGACGAATCATATGTTTATTGGAATATATATTGTTCTCTTGCTATCTACAGATAACTACATTAGAATGCAAAGTAATTTTTATAATATGATTCCAATACTAAGAATGTTTTTCTCATATCGATTTTTATACGCAGTGTACAAGCAGTTGGACAAGCAAGTATTTAAGTAAATAATATGAAAGCAAAGGCAAAGTATACAGATTTGAATCGAAACTTACACAGCTTATATACTTGTTTATGCTTTCGTTGGGATTTGTGCTCCAGGTTTTGCTCCTGGTGCATTTGATCCAGTTTGTTCTTTCTCCAGTTGCTTTCCTAAATATTCCCTATAAATAAAATACCAAATCATTTATATTATCAAATGTTACAACTTTTGACAATAATTTAGTACAAATTTTGTCTTGTATATAGATGTTTCAATTACACACCAATTGTGTACCATGAGTTTCTGGACTGCAAGAAGAGCTTCATATCTTACATTAGGATCTTCATGTCCTAAAAGTTGCATTACTCGCTGTTTACCTCCAAGTTGCTCTATTATACTGGAATAATTTCAAAAATGATTTCAGTAAATCGTTTTTTAATGTGTAAGTAAAAAAGTTTCATTGAACGTACTGTTTACCACGTGGATAATGTCTTACGTATTCTCCTACATCGAAGCTAGCTACGCTGAGAACTAAGGGATCTTTACTAGTTTCTAACAGATGTACCAGAATACGCAGTAACTCGTAATTCTTTTCATTTAGTCGATTAGCATTTTCTCGCCAGAATTTGCCAGATTTGTGAACGGGAGACCATTCAAGACGTCCCGATTTCACTTCGGTCGAATATTCGTCAAACGAACTTAGGTCTTGAACAGATGCTTGTAATTTATCGTTCAAGAATTCAATATCATCGGTGATATCTTCGTCGTCAAATTTACGTTGTCCAAGGATCGAAAGTTGTTTCAGTACCTTGCACTGTACCATCGCGATGCAATGTTCTTTAGCAACTTGTCCATCCTCTACTTTCTCAATGAGGTTCTATGGAATATTAAAAAGGAATAAAATAATAAAAATAGAATATTTATTAAAATAGAAAGTATAGAAAATTTTAGAACTGTGGATTGATTAATTAATTACTGTATCTTTTTATAATGAATCTCTAAGAATGTAAATTTTAAGTATCTGTTAATCAGAAAATCAGTCATACATAGATTGTTTTAATAAAGATTTAATTAATAAATTATATACTGCTGAATATGAAAGCTATGAAACCTCACCCTTGTATTTAGATTTTAACAGGAATCAATATCATGTCATTAAAATGTTAGTTCATTAAAATAGTGAGATGTAATTTTCTGCTACATTTATGAGAATATTGGAGTTCAAAAATAAATTAGAATTTGAAAATGAAACATCATAGCCTCTGTACCAAACAATATATGTACATAGTCCAAAACCAAATAATGATATACTTAATATTTCTATCTTTTTCTTTTTCAAAGAACATTTTATAGAAACGATTGGTGTACAATAGATTCCTTACTGACAGACATTCGAATCTGAATTTTTGAAATATTATATATAAAAAATTATATAGCTATAAACTATAAACTATATACTATAAAGTAAACTAAGCATATATAAAAATGTTTGTATCATCTATCTTATTGTAACTGTAATTTTGTAACATTTGGCATATTAACGCTTGTAAACGCGGACACTTGTAAAATTGAAATTGCACATAGAATCACACATATATCCCACAAAACTAGACAGGATTTCGAAACTTGTTGGTATTTTTTCATATCAATTAGTATCCGTATATGTTGTCGTTAATAAAAACAATATTAGACGGCTACAGCCATCTCGTTCGTGGAAAGATTAAGTAACTTACCCTAAATACTGCTAAAATAATGCGAGTTACTTTCTCCTTAACAGAATCACTTAAAATGTCCGCCAATATAGGAATGACACTAAACCTAAAATAAAAATTTTATGTTATATTTTTATCAATTGTTTAAAATGCAATTATACATACGCAATATACATATATGCAATACGTACTTATTCATTTTCTCTGCAAGTAAAGGATTAAAAGTGAGTACCCATATACAGAATATCAGTTGATATTGTACTTGGAAATTTACTCTGCCTGTCAGAACACTCAGTAAAGTAGAAATTCCATCAACTGACACGAATGCGAAACGATACTCATCTATGCGAAGCATCATTTGTAAACAACGTGCCACGGACTGAATGTATTCATTATTCTGAATAAACACGATGGTATATATAATAAGAATATAATTGAACAACAAAATTGAAATTTAAATTATGTGTGTGCACCAAAAAAGTAAAATAAAAAGAAATCATTATGCAAACCAAATGCGAATGCGCTCTTACATGTATAAAACAAAAACAATTTATATTAACGATAAAATCTTATCAGAGATGCACAGGCATCCAGCATTAGTAATTTCTATTTTAAATAAAAATAATTTCGTATAAAGAATATTACATATGGTTATCATAATGTTTATTTATTTTTATATTAAATTGTATTCTGTTTGCAATTATAACTCTTTGTACCTTGCGCTATCTTATGTTTAAAAATTGATAGGAAAGTTTAACTGTTGACCTTTTTGTGTTAATACATACTTAATTATTATGAGACTAACCAGACTTTGTAGTTCATGTAGCTCATTTGCTTCTTTGTCTATAGTGTTGCCTTGTTCTACTCTTGTATGTAAATCTGTATCCTGAGGAACCTCAAGCTAAAACCCCATATATTTAAATAATTGCAATCACTTTCTATCGCTTTACTGTGTAAGCTACAGTATGCCTATATTTTTAATGTACAGTTAGTAGCATTTGATCTAAGGCGATTTATTGGCACTTGTATTTATATACTTTAGCAGACTTTTATAAATTCACTTATGTGAAAGTTATATATATAAAATTTGTATAAAATATATAAATTGTTGCAAATTTCACTTATTGTATAATTAAAAAGAAATAATATATAAAAATATAAAAACGAACAAAGGAGGATAGTTTTGAGACTAATTAATGAATTATATTATACAATATTTGAGTTATAATTTACATGAAGCAGGCAATTGAAATTACTTCATAATTACATATTCTGCAACACATAGGAGCCATATTCTCCTTGAAAGCATTCAACTTATCAACAATATAAAAATATTTTACGGAATGATAGAAGTAGTTCCAATTATGTTTTACATCCTATATGGTATAATGAAAACCAACACCATCGTGTACACACACATAATTATATTATATAAAAAAGAAAAGCTAAGCTAGTGCTAATAAATTAGAAGCATGTATAATACTGTGTTAATATTATGACGAAGAATACATTTATGATGGTACACAAATATATTTTATTTTTAAAGTATGTTTATAATTCTTAAATCGTGTAATTAAATGATTATATATCTGTTAACTTACACTGAGTTTTAATTGATCCTTTAACCATGTCAAGTAGAATTGAAGATCTGTCTTTTCCATTAGATCGTGACTCCAGCAAGCAAGTTTGGCAATAATTCGAGAGGTCATATTCATTATAAATCCATCTTGTCTATTTAATAAGTTCAAGAAAGGGCCCCATACTGATTCACGTTTGCGACTTGAATGTTCTCTGAAGATTTCTACACGACTTCGATCTTCCTAAAATATATTTGGAAACATTTTAATAAAAATAAATCACATATTAAAAGAAAACTCAATTTATGTGAATTCCATTTATTTGAATGAAATGAGTATTTATTATTTTAACTATTGTCGCGTATAATTTCAGTTATATAAACTCTTAGCTTGAATATAAATAATTTTATAGTATTAGAAAGAAAGAAGGTAAATATATGATTTGATTTAGTTATAAATGTGAATTTCTGTTATTTGAATAAAAAATTTTAGATAATAAAAAGAATTAGTACACTTTTATCTTACAAATGATTCAGTTATCTCAACCATTTTGCCTTCTGACGAATTTGGATAAAGGGTATTTTACTATGTTTTAATTTATGTGATTTGACGTACCTGAAGCATATCATCAATCATTGTAAGGATGTATTGTATAGTTTGGTCTTTTGAAATATGACCAAGTAAGTTGAGAAAAGTTTTAGCAGCTTGATGTGGATTTTCTTTAAGTTTTGCATCCCGAACACTAGCATCATTTGTATCAAAAGCCACTATAAAATCATAATCTTCTTTTGATATCATATGAGACCTATAAAACATAGAATATCAAGTGTTATTTAATACATCTCATTTACATTTAATTTATATATAATTATTATTTACATATATGTTATTTAATATATATATGTATATGTATATGTATATGTATATGTATATGTATATGTATATCTATATGTATATGTGTACGTATATGATGTATTTTCGGGAAAATTTGAGGAAAAAATATTTTGGAAAAAGCCAGTGAGCTTTTAATCAGTCACAAATTTTAATATTAAAAATTTCCATAAAATTTTTTCTTCAATAAAAAATTAAGTTTGTTTGGCTCTTTTAAATGGCATCATGCATTTTTGATTTCATAATGTAGTAGCTGATATCAAGAACAATTTAGCGACCAGAGTAATATAAAAAAGTACACATGTAAACTCAAACATAATACTTAAACAAGCAATATTCTCAATAATGAGCAGATCGAGATGAACAAATTCGTTTACTTTTGGGTTCATCAGATATTATGCTATTGCAGTATTTCTTATAATTGATTTAAGAGAAAAAATTAATGAAGCAAGAAATTCTCAATGTAATGAATTCAGTTTTTACATATTACCACTGAACTAGAATTAATATAAATATCTGTTCCTTTATCAAGCAAAAAAACTACTCTGCTATTTTGTATCTCTGTTATAACATGTTAAAAAAGAATTTACCAGCCTATGTTTATATGACAGTTCCTTTTGTTATTTTTACTTATAGAATATATAGTAATGCTTTATAGAAGCAAAGTAGACCGTACACTGTACGTATAATATGCGAATAAAGAAGAGATACACATATTGTATATACGTAAGATTTTATAGATTATTCAAAATAAAATTTTATGAAATATTTACATATATATATATATATATTAATAGTAATATTTTGATATTAATATTTAAAACAATGGCGTTCTTACTGTTGATACGATTGCCACTTGATTTGTTGATTCCTAATATCAGCAGCTTGTTGTTGAAGAATGCTCGTGGCTGCTAGCATATCTAAAAAGTTTTAAATGTTATTGTTATCTATCGTTAATGAACAACATGTAATCATGCCAATAAAAGAATAAAACAATAATGCAAACTTGTGCAGATGCTTATAGTCCTATAATGATAACAAGTATAGGATAAAGATTAGGATAACAAGTATACATAAAAATATGACACAAATATAATATATGATTAAGAAAAATATATTACTTAAATAACAATAAATATCGTTAGCTTATAAAAAAATGTGTCTTAGAAAGCTTTTTCAAATTATTGCAAAAAGAACGAATGTCTTTATCATGACATAAGAAACAAACTTCTGTGAAATGACATATAGAGTAAAAAATTGAATATAGTTCCGTACATATTAGCAATCTATCGTCCTTTTTGAGAAATGAATAAAATTAAGACGCAAATAAAAGCAATATAATCCTTGTAAATCATATAAACACAGCACATTATTGGGAGGGGCAATGTCAAATTAAGAAATAAATATGTATGTTTAGGTCAATTACCAATTTTTTCATCCGGTAAAGCCGGTATCATCTCTTTAATGTTCACACGATCAACCATTTTTGTTGTTGTTCCTTAAATCCTGTATAATTTATTTAATACTCGAGTCGCAGAGAATTAAGGTCCTGCTGTCGTAAATTTGCACCTCCCTCAACACTTGGATCACAAGACTGATATATTACCAACTCGTTAGAGCTAGATACAAAATTTCCCTAACAGCTAGTAAAAAAGGATCATGTAAACAGATTTCGACCATAGAGATAGGGATAAAAAGATGCGAGAGTGTGTGAACAAATTGAAAAAGCAATATAGAAATAGGAAGAGAACGTTGTATAAAGGGCCCTTGTGTTCTTATCTTATAACGCATGCACGTTGTTCGAGTAAATATGTAGTGTAATAATTATCAACGAGTAGCGTCAGTGTGTATGCCGGATTAGACAAGAACAGAAAGGGCCTCTACACAGCGTTATCTTTCTATTTCCATATCGCATCCACTTATACGGTAATATATGACCGTGTACTTAATCTTTATGTCTCTATGCGTATGTACGATCGTGCTCTAGGTTAACGAGTGGAGTCGCTGGTTCTACCAGTTATCACTCATTACTTTATATATCTTGAATTGTAATTGAAATATACGAATTATAATTTGCATTACAAGTATTACTTTCAATAACCTTATGCTCATATAACCGACGTGTTTATGGAATTATACTCCTTTCTTATCAATTATTATCTTCCACCCTTGGCTTTACCATTCATATTTTGTTATAATGCTTTATCCTTATCCTTATATATTACATATACTTGCATATATTTTTTATAAAGATTATATTATATACCATATCTATATACCACACTAAAAACATATAATTTAAAGTAGAAAGTTTCTTAGACTTCAAATACGTAACTATGTGTATGTATTATTGTTTAAAATCTTTTTATTACTTTCTTATTCCTATGAGGATAGTTATTACATAGTAGAGATGTTAATATGAACATTTGAGAAGAGAAACTTTTTACATATTCACGGCTCTAATTTTTTTACTTCAAATTTAATGAAAATGTCAGTAATATTTACATGCAATGTAAAATTGATATACGAATCTGATTTTTCTCAGGATTCCAGATATATTCCGCATATATTTAATATTTACTGTTATTTATTATCCAATAAATTTATTATCCATCTTTCATATTTGTTCAATTTATACAATGCAAAGTATAAAGATATATTGTTGGAGCGTTAGCGGTCGCGGTAGATCGCGTCAACGAGAGTCGTAAATTCCCGTTACGATTAGATAATCATTAGACGCCACGAAATGATCGATCCCCTACTTCGTTTAGGATGATAGAGGTGGTTGAACTGATTATAACACTGAAGTAACAGGTTACTTCATATACACTTTATTCGGACAACTTTGTAGACATAGACGGTTACGCTCGGTACGTATAGATATAAGTTAAACAGATGATAAGTTAAACCAGTCAAGACATTGACTGGTCAACGCATGAAAAAAGTTCTCTTCTGCGATGATGTGGCAGAGGCCCGCCACTGGTCGCTTGCCGGTGAAAATGACCGTTGATCATAAGAAAAAACCCGACTTTCCCAGTTTTTTACCTGATGTAACGATAACCATAAGGAACGTCTCGACTTGAATATATTTTATAAGAACGAAGATTATCGCGGTCCGACTAAAATTATATTTGCACAGCTAGTGGCCGCCTCTACCGACCGATGGATTCTGATTTACAAGTCAAGAGTCAATACATATATATATATGTCAATATATATGTATATATTATATAATATATAAATCGTAAATATAAATAGGTATGAAGAATTTTGAGGGAAATTATTTGAAAGAATAACATATATAAGAAACAATTTCCGGGGCATTAAAATTGATTTTCTTTAATGTTAATTTTAAATAAGAATCGAATTACACCTTTGAATTGGAAAATATCGGAAATTAATTCAACAGTAAGAACAGAATACGATACTTTATAAAAATTTATTTATTTCGTATTGAACATGTTGTATGTATAAAATTATCCTCTAATTGCGTTTAAATAGCCATCTTTCTATATTGGGAATACGAAGTATTTTCGCGATTATAATATTTTCGCAATCTGGTTTCGCAATGTCCGATTAACTGACTTGACAAGCAAATAGTTTTGTCGATAATCAAAGTCGTTTACAGCCTGTGTTAGAGAAATGATGACGTGTTCTTATGAAAACTTATGAAAAGAAAAAGGATTATTAGAAAGAAAACACGAAATACTATAGTATAGGAAGAAAAATAAATGCAAGTCAGTTGATCGTGCATGATATAAAGTTCATTAATATGTTTGCATCTGATATAAAAATTTTCACCGCTGCGTTTGACAATCCTATTAAAGATTACATATTAAACTATGCGCGAGTAATATTTGTTATTTCTAGCATACGATTTCTTTAGTTTCAACACGCACATGTACATATATGTGTATTAATCGTTACAATGTACTGTATTTAAGCTCTTTGATCGATGTATATCAATGAATTCGACTATTTCCAGTGTATATGTATATTGTCACGATTGGGGAAGAAATTTTGACCAATTTTGTTATCATTGTTGTTATATAATTAATACTATAATATATGTTTGCAAACGGAAGACGATTATTAATATTATTGTTATTATTGAAGTTTTAATCGAAGATCAATTAAATAAAACTGTGCTTAAACTAAAGTTTTCGTCATAGTTGAGTGGACATGAAACAAAGTTGATCAAGCTATAAACGTCTGCACATATTCCTTTGTTTTTTTCTTCTTTTTCTTTTTTTTTTCTTTCTTATCAAATTTAGATCACAATCGAGATTTAATCTTTTTAACGAGTTAAATATAAATATAACGTCATTATAATTTTATTCCGTGCACTTTCGCTTAAATTAAATTAATGTTACGCATTCACAGATATTTTCTTTCTCGTGCACGTACTTTTCTTTGTTTTCCCTTTTTCCTACGTTTAAATTTATTCGTTTATCAGACTCATCAATCTCTTTGTCCCTCTCTATCTTTTATACATACGTTACAGAAAACTAATATTCTGTACTTTTATATTTACAGCAGCGTCATATAATTTATATTTCCTTGTAATTGGTAGAAAACTTCCGATCTAAAATAAATTTCAATTCTTTCATATAAATAGTTGATTAAAATTTAGCTCTACCATATACAGAATAATCGACATAAACTAATTTAGAGTGAAAGACTTTATCGGTTAAATTTTATCATTATAATTGTTTTAGCTACCAATCGATTTTCTCTTTATTCAATGTATGATTAAAAGATAGTTTAATTATATGGTAGATGTAAAATGTAATGTACGCCAAGATACACGATATAGTTATATTTTTTCGATTTCGCTCGGTATCGATCGATAAAATGAAATAGAGGAAATTTTCAATATCGAATCAAAGACGGATGTTAGAGAAGCATTTGGATGGTTTACAGTTTCTTTGAAACAGAGAAATAAGCTTATCGAAAGTTCGATAATCATTAAAGATAATCGTTAAAGAATGCTTCATTGACTAATAATTTTAATCAGACTGTCGGTCGTTGGTTTTATATAATTATATTATCTCTACACGATGTTCTTAATATAATTCTTCTCGTGTCTACCTCGCAGTAATTACGAAACGATTAAAATACTAAATTTTATCGAAGGCACAAATATTTCAGTAATCTTTTTCATAGTATTTCACTAACTAATGTACTAATAATACTTTTTTTTTAACGGGCGAATTTCTATTTATACACATAGTTCGTTATTAAAAATTGTAACCTGAATGCCGTACACATTCTTTACTGCGTAATTTAAAAAATACTCTGTATTTTTCGCCACAATATAGCTTTTCCTTTCTTTCGAATAATTACAATGGCAATAACTAATTATAGCAAAACAATGTTTGCAGGAATTATTTTCTCACTAGGTTACTACTAGATTCAGATAAGTTGTATCATCATTGATATATTTATGGCTAAAAGTTTTTCTTTAATCTTCTTTGTTATTCAAATTCAAACTAAGTGAGAACTATTTAAAAAGATTCCTTGGAAATAGAGAAGTTGGCCTCTACAGGGAAGAAAATCTTATTGCGAAAAATTATACGGTATTGGAACCTGAAGAGGACGTAACGCGTTAGATGACTAACAAGCGAATATTTTTTCAACGAGAAGCACAATAAGAATTTGATATTCGACGAGGAAACTAGACTTTTTTTTACTAACAAAATGTTTCACGATGCGCGCAATATGTATGTTTACACAGAGTGTTTCATTAAAATTGATAAATACGAGGCTTATTTCATTAAATATCTGTATATTATATTAAAAGCAAACTTGTATCAGCTGTATCGTGATAGTACGATTGAAATCAAAATGATGTCTTTTATCATATTTATTGAACACTCTGTATATAGAACAGGTCAACCTACACTCTCTGCACAAGGAAATCCGTTATAAAGATGGGAAGACGATTCTTACAAGTTACATTACAGATTAAATATTGCATGTTGTAATATTCTTATCGATGAATCATAAAGAAAAGAAACATAATTGTCGTGTTAATAAAATAATGCGTTGATATGACAGTCTCGTTATAGTACCAACGATAGAGATGAGTATTCTTCATTTTAAATAGGAAGCTCCAGCTCGTCCATTTTACGACTAATTTTTTATAAAAAAATTTCTACATTTACTCAAAATAAGAAATTGCATCAGTTTACAACAGAAAAGCGCAATTTTTCATTATACTTTTATAACTTTCATAATAATTTAATAATTTTCATTTCATATTTTTTCTTCAACAATGATATTAAACGAATAACAAATTAACTTTTCCTAATTAACATTCGATAATGTAACTTTCGACGAATATAATTGAACTTTCCAAATATCGCGAATATAATTTTCATAATATTCATTTTTTATAAAAATCCTTAATCACTGGTACTAACATTCTAGTTTCATTACGACAAAGGATATATATTTTTTACATAAACATAATAAACCAAACGTAAACTGTCTTAGTTTATAAACAATAAAATAATCGTAAAATTTTAATAACAAACAAACGTCATTTTTATAAAAATCCGACAAAAATTTCACTGAATGTAACATAGAATTTGGAAACGCGTGCGTCTCAAAATAAAATTCATTTACAAGAAAAAGAATATCAGAAATCGTTTCGCGCGGTTTAAAAAGATATGTACGTATCGAGCTATCGTACGAAATCGTACGTACGTCTTTCATCCGGTGTGTTATTAAAACGTACAGAGAATAAAAAAAAAAAAAAATGTATTTGTGTAATAGATAAAAATTATAATGTTCTGTTGATAAGCTAAATGTTATTACCTATTAATTATTACACGATTAACTGCTCTATAAGTAAACAATTGGTCGACTCATGTTTTAAGTACACTTCCATTACCGGGACATAAGACATCATTCTATGTCTTATTTTTAAGTAAGCGCAGAACAATACAAAATACTGGTTGTTTTACTATAATAATAATAGTAATAATAATTATCAAGGTTAAAACTCTGTATTCGTCGTTTACTTGAACCTACCTAATAAAATTTAGCATTTTTATGCTATTTGATACCAATTCTCACTCTCACTCACTCACTCTCTCTCTCTCTCTCTCTCTCTCTCTCTCTCTCGTGCTCTCTTTCACTCTCTCTTTCACTCTTCCTTTCCCTCTCTCTCTCTCTCTCTATCTCTCTATCTCTCTATCTCTCTATCTCTATCTTTCTATCTCTGTACATCGATATTATTGTAAAAGTAAATGCTCTGCATCTCTGCTTCAATTATACTTTCAGTCTCTTTTGCATAGAAATATGCATGCTGAATATTTCGAGCATACCATAGGCCGCTTCGAAATTCGTTATGTTTCAAGGTGGAGTTGTATTATGCAACATCCCCGTGAAAGTAATTTCAATTTAAAAAAAAAAAGAACAAAAACAAAAAAATATAGAGAAACGAAACATCATTTCTCATTCGCTTTATGCATTAAACGGTGAACCTCTAATTAGTCTTACAAGAATGTAGTCCCTTCACCCAGAACTAATGTATCGTGGACTGCGATGCTTATGGTTTTGTTTACATCTCCGCTACTCCTTCATTATTTAATACATCCGATTCCCTGAACTTATGGACCTCATAAGCGTGGAATCTGAAAAAATCATTCGAGCTATATAATATATAGTAAAAGATCTATTTTCCTAAATAGGTTTGTATTTGCTATTACTTTAACCCTTTGCACTCCTATGTCGAGTGTGACACGACATCAGTTTTGTATCTGACGAACACCTTTGTCGAGTCCCACTCGATATTCTTTCAGTCCCATACCTTTTTCGTGAAACGTGCGAAAGAAAACCAGGTTTGCATCCTGGAAATTGTTTCGAGATATATCAAATTTTGTAAAAATTACAAAATACAACAATAGTGGGAATAAAACTGGTATTTAAGTGAATTTGTTTCTTCCTTTATTTATTTCAATTGTCTTGTTTCTTATATATCTTAGTTAAAGTAAATTTCAAATAAAACAATTAAAAACGTTGGGAGCTGCTGGTAACGAAATTGAAATAAAATTCGCGGTGCAAAGGATTAACAGTTTATACAATTTCTTAGCTATTTGTGATAGTATAATGTAACAAGAAAAAAAGAAAGGAAAAAGAAAAAAGAAAAGAAAAGTTAATCAGATAATAATCAGCAGTTTTGCACGATCGCACAATGTATGATCATGTGTATGAACACAGAAACGTGGTAACGTGGACAAATAGCCTAAGAAATATCGGGTGAACCATAAACGATATTACGAGAAAGCCCAAGTGCCGTTAGGCCAAAAGGGCCGGGGAATTGTTACCGGGGCGGAGGGCGGGGGGCGGGTGGTCGTTACCTGGAGAATCGAGTGGTGAAGAGTCGAGTTGGAGAGTCGTGAGTCGAGAGTCGAGTTGTGAAGAGTCGAGGAGTTGCCGAGTTGTTACGAGTTGTAAGCTATTAATTGTGAGTTGTGAATTACCCATTTAGTCGTCTTAGTTATATCATATTAGTGTATTTAGTTCAAGTTAAATAACCATCGTTTCCTGTTTAATCCATTGTAAATAGATCTATATCCCTAATAATTTCTAATATTTTTGAAAAAAATAAAAAAAAAAAAAGAAAAATAGAAATAATGTTACTGGTACAAGTAATAAAATGGTTCATAGGTGTGGAACAATGTGGCAATAAATATCAAATTTAACATTACAATGAAATAATATTCAAATAGGCAAAAAATAACGGAACTTTATCTAGAGGTTGATAACAATTGAATCGAAACATCAAAGTTTATAAGAGTTAAAAAAGTGCTAAAAAAGTGTTACACTTTGGTAAATATTTATTTGTATTAAAAACTAATTCAGGTGCACGATCAAAATTGATCGGATCGAGTGGACGATGGTATTACTACTACTATTATAAATTTTCCACTACGATAGGTGAGTTAAAGCTTGGCCATATCCGTACTAGAGTGAAAATTCTGTATATTAATTAAAGGATATACCATTTATACCATATATTATATAACGGTTTTATAAATTTAATAATTAACTTACGGCATTGTTCAATGTGGTAATAATAATTCAGTGATCTCCTCTCAACAATTCCATCAACAGATTAAACGAGCTGCCTTCTCCTTCAGCACGTTTAGCGCTTAATAATTCCTTTCCTGCCTGGCATGTTCTTTGTAAATCTGGAATTCTCAATAATAATTCGCCAAACTTAGCAGGCATTTCTGGGTACCTTGCGATAGTATATTGTTGCAACGCTTGTAAAGCCTTTTCCTGAGATGCTCTAACTTTTTCAGGTTCTTTCAGTTCACTCGTATCAGAGGTCAACAGTACTATTACCTATAAATAATAAAAATGAAACGTGTTAGTTTTATAATCAGTGTGTATTAGTTATTCGGTTATAGCATAACTTTCAATTAACACTCCGAGGGCGAGCGGCCAAGGGGCTCGCGTGGGTCATTGCCTCTGTCTCTCCGGATCCCAATGTACGCTCGTATGAGAATTTAGCTTTTCATCATAGAATGGTTATTTTCTTACGTCTACAAGTCATGATACGAATGACGATAATCAATGATGGAATAAAAAAGAAGGCTACTGTAGGCAAATAAGGTTTATTACGATGCTGCACGATGCATACAAAACGTTTTAATTTTTGTGTGTACGCTATATATATATATATTACATTTATTACAGTTATTACATTTTACTCTAGAGTTATTGTTATTTTCGAAACAGGTGTAACATCTTTTTCCTTTTCGAGTCGTTTGTTTACCTTTGCTGAATTGTGTAGAATGACGAGCCGAATGGATCCAGACATCGCGTCGCCATCGGAGTGTTAAATTTGTTTGAATGAGAAATTAAAAGTTGTAAAAATGATGTTACAATGCCTAAAATAGAATGTTAGTTGTTTTCTTTTTTCTTTCTTTTCTTTTTGACACGATAAAATGAAAAATATGAAATAAATTAGTTTTTATCTTCTAAAATAACAGTGATTCAAGTTGACGAGCCCAACTATAGAAAAATAGCAGTATCTGTCAAAAGAATCAATCCACATAGCAAATCGATATACACTTTTCACAGCTAACTAAACAGCTTGAAAAAAGCTTTCAAGCGTTTAAAGAATAATATTGTATAATACAGTTACTCCCTTTTTCTTTTTGTTTCGCACGTTTTCTGTAAAAGCAGTAAAATTGACTTTCGAGCAGAATATCGCGTTTTACCGTAATTTTTCAGTAAATCGTGTAAAATATCGGGTAAAATATTCAAAACCATTCGAAGGTCGGAGAAACTCGTCGGAGAAAACGTATAACGTTTTCTTCATATTGTGGCTTCATATAGCTGTTTACATGGTTATATTTCTTCGTAGTTGGACAATATACCTATCGTTACATCAAGTACAAGAATATATTTTTCCTTAATATAATACTGATTTATTCAGTCAGACTATTATAAAATCTAATTATTAACAGGTTTCTATGTGAATGATAAGGTATTTAGATGAAAATGATTAAAAGAAAAGAGCGAAAGAAAAATAGGAACAATTTTATTAACAATTTTCAAATTTAATTGCTAATTTTTATCGTTTATTGGTAAATTTTCAGAAAGAAAGCCTGATTCAAAAGATTCTTATTGCTACTACTTTGAATTTACTTTTTCATAACTAATCATGCTCTCTGCCTATTACTGTCACTGTTAAAACATTTGTTAATAAGAAGCTCAGAGAATAAGTAAACGAAGGAAAAGTAATTACCTTCATCGCCACGTATTCGTACTGATCTACTCGGAGCCTTCTCAAATTGTTAGTAAATGCAAGCATCCTCTCGATGCAGGTCGCTAAGCCAAGCTGCCTAGCTTGTTCCAGTGTAATCGACTTACCGAGAGACACTCTAATTTCACCGGGAGTGCTCATACTGCGAAAGCAGCATGAGAAAAGCAGTAGCTCGCACCAAGAATTAATCAACAGACAGATCTGATCATCGATCGAAATGTTTTTAAATAACGGCAAACTTTTGCACCACTTCACTATTTTGTAGAGTCGATGATCAGCGATATTGCAGAGGTTCGACAAAAAATCAGGATGTTGAGTCGGATTACAATTCGTATTGTTGATTTGAGAACTGCTACCAACGGATGCAGCGTGTTGTTCGTTACCAACGTTAGAAACATTGGAGCATGATCTGTTTTCTCTTCTATTACTAGGATTGCCATTTCCTGTAGTTCTATTGGAGGAACACTCAATACCTGAACCTGTGTCGTTCTCTATTCCAGATCCTCCGTTGCTTCTAACACTCAATAACATTGAATCGTTGTTTCTAGTAAGATTCGTTCCTGCGTTTTGAATCCCGGTCATACGATCGTTATCATTGTAATGCCACAAGTGCTCTACGTCCATGATATCCTGTAAAAGTTGCGGTACCACTTGCATCTTATGGGAGTGATTCGAATGGTGCCTTGCCGGATAGTGATGTTCGTTACCAGCTGGAGCTGGACTACAATTTCCTCCGGTAGCTAATTTGTCGCTGGACATGTTACTTGCAGGACTACCGACAAAATTTGGCGGAAAAGTATATGTACACTGATAGGTACTTCTGCCACCCCTGGTGCGATCCTCTCTAATCGCCTCGAGCTTCATACCTATCAATAATCAGAATTACACAATTTTCACAATTTTGTAAAATAACTAGTACCAATTTGTATGTTTGATAATTTACGTTTCTTCAAAAGACTAGTTCTAATATTAATAATTCTTATATGTTGTTTAAGACGTTGAAATTTATAAATTATAAAAGCGTATAAGTATAAGCAAACTGCCAAATACAGAAGTATCTCGTCTCTCGACACCGCAATAGGTAATCCAATTCGTAAGCGCCATGAAGCACGAATCTTTGTTTACCAAGGACCGCAGGCTATAATATCACTGTACAAGTAATACGATTATAGCAATAAGATTTATATTAAGGATTTCAAATGGTAAAATTTGCATATACACTTGGACGAGAGAGAGAGAGAGAGAGAGAGAGAGAGAGGTCGCAAGCGCATTTTCAGAGAAATTCTAGCAACAGTAACTATTATCCATCCTTCTTTTCGATTAAAACATACTATGAAAACGTTCTACGAAACGTCTTGCGTTATTCAGATAAAAACAAATGATGGCGGTTCCATGCGAAGCTCGTCGATATCCGTTTCTTTGTGAATTTCAAAATGGAAAATATCTCGGAATAACTAAAGATTCCATCTCAGGCCCTGAGAACACACCCATCTGAAACGAATCGTCTCTTCAAGACTTTCAATTATATGGATCCACAGAATCTTGCCCAACGACCGGAGGAAGGCAATTGTTGCAGCGATTTTTAAACCAAATATAAACAATAAGCATTAACCAGAAAGCGACAGCGCTGACCAACACTATGTGCGAGCTTTTAGAAAAGATAATCAACGAAAGAGTTGGTTGGTTTCTACGAATCAACTATCGCTTAGCACAAAACTTGAACGATACCGTTCAAGTCCAGACCTTTAGATTATCATTGAGGGAAACGCGCGTGACCCATAGGCATTGAAAGAGCGCACGATACGATATGGAAGTCGACCTGCAGGTGTCGTAAATACTCTTGTCGATCGAAAAATCAATGAACACAGCCTTTATAACAAATTTCCTGACAAATCGATCTATCCAAGTCGCAGCTAAAGGAATACTTTTAGTCATCGCGCTGTTCCTCATTGCTATCAACGACAACATCTCTTACCAACGTCCTGACACTCACTTGCGATAGAATAGAATTGGTCGAAGAAAGAATCAGATCTGAAATTCTGTATCGAATAATATCCTATAATAATTTATCCTATTCGCTTGGAAACGCCTCCAAGGCTACACCTAAGAAGCACAGAGGTAAATTATATAAATAACATAAAACTATGGATATATATGTCGGAGATGAAGGAACACCGAAACCTTCCCTTTGGAATTTTAGGAAAATCCCGTAACATTGTAATCTAGATTCTACCATAGTTGTAATTAAACAATTGTAGTCATCCAGTCCGGTTGTAATTGTTCGAAACTTGTGATAGCGAGCTTGGGCTCGAGGCGATAACCAGTCGCCGAACGTAGCCGCGGTCAAGGGATGAACGATTTGTCTAACAAAGGCACAGAGTAATTCTATAGCTCTCCTTAAAAGAAATAGTCGTAGCGGCACGTGACAGTAAACATTCCAACGGTTTCTGTCCCGTGGCTCGCCACACGCAGACTCTATCCTTCGGATAAGATGATTGCCAGATGTCAACGCATCTCCACGGTATATGTTTAGCTGGCCGGAGGACCCGTTATAAATCTCTTAAGTTTCAGTTATCTAAAGTCCTTCGAACAGATAAATAGTCTTTGTCCCAACTACGGGAAGATAGGAGAAATCTATTTTTTCCACGAACGACGCTTCCCGCTAGCAACTTTTCCTCAAGGGCTGCTAGCATCTTTTTCTAACCACCGATACGGAGATTGACCAATTAGCAGCAACGCCAATTTCCCTCACCTTTCGAACGAAGGCTTTTCTCGACGAATCCGAGGATCTCGTGTCCTTAGATACACCCCATATAGTTTTTCCTCGGTGGCATCATCATGGGGACGGAGAGTCATTCTCTCGTGTTATCTCATCGACGAAAAGAGTAACGTCTTTACGATCAGTGAATATTTCACGTTTTGTTAACAAAGAGTCAGACCCGAACTTTGTGAGAACGTACGTCTATCATCCCGTTGACCGCGGATTCGTTATCGAACCTAGGATCATTGTCATTAGCTCCTCGAGTATCTAATTATCGCGATTACTTGTCAAATTCTGTCATAATCATATTTGCACTAGTAAATATCTACTCTATTGCATAACGATAACGTCTAATCCAAATGGGGATTCGTTTCACGCCCCTAACCTTAACTCTAATCTTAACGCCAACCCGACATATATATATATATATATATATATATATATATATGGATAAAATTATGGATTGCCTGTACGAAACGCCTAAAATAATAATCTCGCGTGAAAAGACTAAACGTCATCAAATTACCATTACTATATAACAAAACCAGAGACAGCTATGATCCATTACAGGATTATACAAGGAACGTGATAAATTATCTTAAAGATGATTGCCAACGATGCGACGTAAAACGTAGAAGAAAAAGAATATGCCTATTTAAAATGCCTGGAAATCTCGGATTGCACTTTTCCAACTAACGTCGCAAGATCTTTGTTTCGAATAATCCTATTGATCCTAAGCTTGATCCGAAACTAACCCTGATCCGAATCGGTTGTTGCTTTATTGGAATGATTCTACAAATAAAAGATGCGTGACTCGATTATCTTAAATAATCTGAAATCTATCGGTTATCCAGCTAAAACCAGTCCACGAATAAACATGACAACAACTTTCACTCGTCTTACCCATACTGAGGCACTTGTCGAATCTGCAGGCGGGGCATTTTTTCCTGGTAACAACGGTGACTGGACAGCCCGCGCCTCTAAGGCACACATAATTCTTTCGATTCTGGACGGTGCGTTTGAAAAATCCCTTGCACGACTCGCACGAGAATATTCCATAATGAAAACCACTGATCTTGTCGCCGCAAATTGGACACGGGGTATTTATTAGTTGCTGCCTCGTGGATATACCAGACGGTGCCGAGGGTATTCTACAGTCCTCCTGATCGTCCGTAGCAGCGTGTCCTTCTGGAGATAGCTCAGAACCCGGTGCAGAGGAAGTGTAGTGATGAGTAATGGCGGGAGAAGCGGTTGCTGGCAGATGAAGCGGGCTTCCTTGAGCAACTTGATGCTGATGATGCTGCGGATGTCTCGGTTGCTGGACGGGCGAGTGTGTGGGTGGGCTGAGAGAGCCGTAGCTGTAGCAGCTGCTCGAGGCGTCCGAATTGTTTCTCGAGAGGGAGTGTGACAACGAGAGCGACAACGAGGAAGTGGAATTGTTGAAACTGTGTCGCGACAAGGATAGCGACGAAGATGGAACTGGACTTGCCGCGCCCAGGGGAGAGTGACGAGTTGCGTGAGGACTTTGCGTCGGGGAGCTGAATACGCTGTATGCGGAATGAATGGCCGAGTCCGGTGACGGCACCTGAAAAGTTTTCAAGGTGTCAGGAGGCGTGGTAATGGTATTTTTATCGTTTGTATTTAATCCCGTGTATAGGATATTGGTTGCTTAACGCGTATTAACGGTATTATAATATTATTTTCTAATACGAGTAAGTACAGCTTGTGCTACGCTTTATAATCTACATTATTACATACTATTTTATAATTTATAAGTTTTTCCTAAAATATAGTTTCAATATGAACAGTTTTTGCAGAAGACAGCAGTATCCTTTATAAATTTATCAATTTCAAATACCTACGTTTAAATATTAATTAGGAAATAACGGGTTGACTTTCCGTTTGAATATAACGGCAACGTAAATATCAATTTAAAGAAGAAACAGATTGAACAGCTTTTCCTTTTGCACAATAATTGACCAACTAACGATGCAAGTGAATCGGCAAGTTACGCGTTGCGTGTTGCATAAATTTGCATTTTCTTAATTAATCGCTGTTTCACTATTTTACGAGAAATAGGACAGTAGAAAGTAGAATAGCTGACTATGTCCGTTCTATTATCAATTATTATTATTATTATCTTATACGTTTCGACGAACGTAATTTACACGCTCATAATGGATGTGTAATAGGATAAAATTAAAGAAACACGCTGGTTTGTATTACCTGCGATCTCGTGTGGC
Organism: Bombus terrestris; assembly: GCF_910591885.1. Taxonomy (NCBI): domain Eukaryota; kingdom Metazoa; phylum Arthropoda; class Insecta; order Hymenoptera; family Apidae; genus Bombus; species Bombus terrestris. The sequence continues at coordinate 18,410,552 of NC_063272.1, forward strand.
TATGCTTTGTTAAATGGTGTCTAGGATTCAACACCGGACTGTGATTCGGAGTCGAACTATTGTAACCACCAAGTAATTTTCCTACGAGAAGAGGCAAATCGTTTTGTTGTGTCTGTTCAAGATTCTCAATGTTGCGCTGTTGTTGCTGTTGTTGTATTTGCTGGCCGTGATTCAGAGGTAATCCGGTGTCGTGAAAAGAGCCAAATGTGAAACCTGGGTTGGACTGAAAATCTGGCTCTGGTTTTATGGGAAATTTTTGTTCCATTGGCCCGGGACTCGCGCCACATACTTGAACACCCTCCATTGACGTGTCCTCGTGTGTATCCTGTGATGAAATAAATAGTTTCGTTTATAAAAATGTCCATACCAAAGACGCGTTTCATTTAGGAAAATGACGAAAAATTCGGTTAGCTCGAAGCCTAGTACTTTTTCGCTTCTCAAAGTACTCTATCCTTAGATATACCCTTAAATATATAATAAATAAATACGAATCTGTCCGAAAGTATCGCTGATTTTTTTTCGAAACGGATGCTCTTAGAGAGTTGAAATTTAGCTGGAACCTGTCATGTTGAAACCTGCCATGTTGGAACCTGCTTGGCACGTACTCGGGCCTATCATTGGCCTATCGTTAACCTACGTATTTAACTGGATTTCATCGTTAATTGTCCTTATTATCATTCCGAACTAAATATTATAACGAGTAGTACCATACTTGTTGTTGTTGTTGTTGTTGTTGATAATTTCAAGTATCGTAAGAAACGCTTAAAAAAAGAGCTGCAGTCTACCGATTATTACGCTGTTCTTATACGCTGGTTTTCAAGTGGTTTAGCTCCACCGAGTGATTAGAAAATAATAGCAAGTTACTTAGGGCACGTACTTGATTTGTAATCGTATTGGAAGACATTTCTTGATCGGATAGCTCTCCCTCCCATGACATGGGCCTCTCCGGTTGTTGCTGAGACGCGTCGCTTCCATCGTAACAACCGTTTCCATCCTCGACCTCTCCATCGCCGATTTTCTCCCCGCTTTGACTCTGACTACCAGACACGTCTCGCTTCTTCTTCGTACGCAAATTCACCCCTCGGAAGTCGATTTTGCTTATCTCAACGTCGCTATCCTCCGCGTCATCATCCGCCGTGCTCTGGTCAAGGATGTTCACTCCGATGCCAATACTCTGTGTGCCGGTGCTACTGCCTATCCCCGTGGTAGACACAACATTCGCGCTTCCACATCCCAATATCGAGCCACAGCTTGACACTACCGATACTGTCACGCCATTCTGGCCGCCAAGATACTTGCATATACCCTTGCCTGAAAATCCCATCAGACAGTTTCGTCAGATTTAACAGTTTCATCGCGGCTAATAAACGACGAAGCGAACATTTCCTGCTAAAAATACCGCAATCATTGGCTGTAGCGTAAGCTATAAGATAGAAAAGAATTTCATTAGGCAAAATTATACCATTTCCGATCCAGTATACGATCCTCGGCCAAACATCGGCCAAACTCTGTATCCTCAATTCAAGAACCGAGAGACCAAAAATTATTTCTCTCTTATACACCGATCGATGGATCTTTCTATAAAACCGTTCTCTATAAAACAGGTCACCGAAGCTACAGCGAAATATTTTTTCGATGAGTTTAAGATCGAAATATCCGGTTATACCTAATATCTAACTATACCAACAGCCTATCGCAAGATTCTTGTTTTACCAAGCATTTTCTGCTACAGCAGATACTATATATACAGTAGATATTCCAATAAATGTACAAATTTTATATTTTTTCTTTCGATGATTCGTTCATACCCATCTTAGATAATATACGAACGTACGATTTGGATCAGTTATCTCAGCAAGTAGTAGAGATAACTCTGTGACAATTTCGTACTCGTTATATATATATATATATATATATATATATATTGTCCGTGGCGATATTCTGCCAGCCTCGTACAGTCTCTACTTCACTAATTTGCCATTAGTTTTTATTCAATAATTTGTTAATAATAAGTTTAATAATTTGAAATACTTTTCAAGACATTTGACGATCAAGCTCGATCGAAATTCAAGCTCGAACGATCAGACGCGAATATAGATCCTATTATTATTCCGATTAAAATGGATTAATTTTCTTCACAAATTAGAAGGATTAGTTTAGCAGATGACGTGTAAGAAAACTTGTTATTCTTAATTAATTATTCGTAACAGGAAATTGAAATAATTAAACGTACGTAGTGGTAGACATTCTGTTGGGTTAAACGCCGATATTCTTAATATCTTTAGATACATACACGTACGATGTTTTCTATATTTGCTTCTACGGACTTTGCAAAATACGCTGATAATAAACGAATAAAAGAAATTTCGAAATGCACGTAGATACGTAGATTGGCTCACGAAAGTATTCCACGACTTGTATACACCTATTACGAACATATCGACCGTATTATACGAAATATTTGGAAATTTCCTATTTATAATATTTGTAGCTATTAATTCGTAACGAGATTCCATTATCACGATTATATCGGTCAAGTTTCGAAGAAATTTGAAAACGTAGTGTATACACGAGTTGTAACATATTTACTATATACGCATATGGTATACAGTATACAGTATATAGTATACAATATACAGTATATAGTATATAGGAAAACAGATATTTAGTAAAAGTAACATATTTAACGGCAATTATATAACGACAAGTGCCGCTATGTGCTTACTACAAGTATCGATATTACGGCTATCGATATATAATAGTAGAGTAATACTATGATAATCTTTAGCTAAATGTATGTTTGCAGTAAATATGTAACGTAACTTTTTTATACACTGGCAGATAGGAAATATTTCTATGATAAAACTGTTCAAACATAATACTATCACGAGCTACTGCATATACAGTGTTTTCAAGCTGTTTTACAATCTCGTTACGCGATAGCACGTTATACCGTGTGATCCGTTCTACCGTACTCTCTTTGATCGCACAACAAGCGTGACAATTCAAGTATCGATATAAAACTATATTCTGTAATAAAGGATTACCATCGTGCATGTCCTGATTAGGGGGTACATTGATCGTCGTGACAGAAACGTTCTTTCCCGTTTCGGAGGAGCGGGCCGCGGTGATCGTGCAGGACGGTCCACCGCCAGGGGTGGAGGAACAGCAGCTGGTCGATGAGGTGGCCGATGTGGTGGTCGCCAAGGAGGACGTAGAGGTGGTGCAAGAGGCAGAGACGGAGGCGGAGTTGTCTGGAACGGTTGAACAAGTGGACGAGGAGGCAGCGGTGCAGGAGTTCGTCTTCCAGGTCTGTGAGGTTGGCCACCAACCAGGACCCGGCCCTGGGCCCGGTCCAGGGCCCTCGCTGGGCCCGTTTTGCTCCGACATCCTCAGCTAGTTAATTCGTCACACGCTCGTGACGTGACTCGCAGTCTTCGGACGGTCGTGAAATCCTGCGGCATTTTGGGAACAACTTTTCTGCCTTCTCGAGCAACCAGCCTCTGTTGCTACTTCCAGATAATTTCTATTTTCTCTCACTCGGCGTCTATTAATCACGTTAGCGTGCGTTCGCACATCGAAGAACGACCGGTGCCTGCGTGCCTGCGTGACTGCGTGCCTGCGTGCCTGCGTGCCTGCCAACAGAAAACTTCAACGATTATCAAATTACGATATATAAAGTGAGAATATCGATTGTGCAGTACCTATGTGTCTTTCTGTTCCTGTGTATACAAGGCATAACAGGCGCGCGTAAATACCCTATTATCGACTACCAGCTGATTCCCATAGAAACAAATTTTCTTCATTCCGTTAACATCCCGTTACTTGAGAAAATCGAGAATATTTGAGAAAATATTAAAAATTCGACAAACGTACAACTCGAAATTAATTGGTTAATTTCGGGAGGAGAAACAGCGAATAATCAGAAGCTTGCCGTTTTGCAATTGAAAATTCCAACGTTCACGGAAGAAAGTCTCGTTAAAGGAGTTGCTGATTTAGCAACAGGATATCATTTTCGAAAAACTATGCGGTTATTGATATCAAAAATATCGTAAATAATAATATTTTTGAACTTTGATCGAAATTGATATCGATTTGAACGTTGGTCCGCGAAAGTAAGTAAGAAAAGCAGCAAAACATATTTATATCATGAAAAAATGAGTTATTCCTCCATATAGTACATTTAATAAAACTAATGCAAGATATACTATTATTTATATTATATTTATTTATAATATTAGATTTATAACGTAGACAAGTAAAATGTCGTGTACGCGCGAGTGCAAACATTCTGGAAATTCAACAAGAATTAAAAATAAATAATCAGTAAGAGAATATCTCTGATATCGTATACGTTAAAGTAAAAGTAAAGTGGTAAAGTAAAGAGTAAATAGAGTAGGCATTTAAAAAGGCGTGATAGAAACATTAGATTTAACTTAACAGGAATTAAAAGTACAAAGTTATTACGGCAATGTACTATATTGGAAGCAAGAGTCAAATTCTATTTAGAAAAGATACGAAGAAACAAAGGATTATTACGTTATTACGAATGAGAATTAAGATCTAGAACGAGCATAAAGCTTTTTTAAGTGCGAAGAAAGAGAAACGTTCGGTAGAAAAAAGAGTAATTCTTATCAAGATGATATCAAGTTTCATAGCGAGACGTCGCGTCGTAAGAAAGTGCATTCGAGTGTACGAAGAACGTTTACAGAGCGCGTCTGAGAAGCGATCGCACACATCCAAGTTCCGCTAGTGTGCACTGTGCACCGACGGCCGTCCCGCAAGGCCGGTCCACTTCCGGTCCCGCAGAACCGCCGATCGACCTTCGCGCGGAAACATAAACGCGCTTCGTACTCGTATCTTTTGTTTGTAACTCGGCGATCATGCAACACGATATAATGCACCGAGCAAGGGAAAACAAAAATTATTATACGAAATTCCGTTCGTTTGTCCGTTACAGAACTTGGACGCGCGTGATACTCTGTATGCGCCAATACCGTTAATTATGTATGCCCAGGCAACACGTTGCTATGTCTTTTAACAGACGCAAATTTATAACGCGCCGATTTCTCGTAAAAAAGTATCGCTTAAACGTTGCTTCCAATTATCGATTCGTCGTTAATTCGTTCCAAACTGCTACTAAACCAACTAAAAACTACTACGGTTATTTTGTAAATCGAGTATTGTAAATCACAGCGATCAAATATTTATCTAAGATGCGAAGAAATTTTCAATATCGTTCAAACACACACACGCACGCACGCACGCACGCACGCACGCACGCACGCACGCACGCACGCACGCACGCACGCAAAACGTATAATATATCTTTATACGATTAAGATTATTTATTAATCAGATATGAAAGGAGAAAAAAATGTTGTTTCGGTTTTGTCATTTTCTACAGAAAGTATTATCTTTAAATACAGTTTCAGAAAATATAGTTTTCAGACGAAGCGGATAGGACGATAGGACCGAATCGCACGATAAAAAGAAAATAATTTTCCTAACTACGCGTATATGATAAATCTCATATTACTGATAAATTTCGTATTACTTTATTTCTTTTGCAATTACCGTTCAGTCCTTGAACATATTCCAGAAATACTCATGATACAAGTCTTTTCTTTCCTTCGTAACGTATATATCATATACCGTAAGAACTATTCGCTAAATGAAGCGGGCAAGCGACAAGAAACATTGTAAAACATACTACGACCAACTATTTTTCTATTTAATTTTCTTTTTAGCTTTTTATTAATTTTATTAATTTTCTTGCTAATTAATTTTCGCTCACGCGTTAAATTTCGCATAAAGCTATGCGACTCGGGCGAATATATTTCTATCGTATATTTTATCCTATAAAAATTTCATTTTATTCGTATAAAATTTATTTCTATTTTCGTTACGTTACGTTACGTTCGTTAGAAAGTTATTTAAATAAATACAATTTTCGCCCAAAGTTAGATTATACGCTTCAAATCTCGAGTATACGATCCTGTATATATATGTTTTTCATACTACTAACTTGTTACTTGTAAAGTTTTTAAAAGCATCTGTTCGACGGACGGACGACATTGCTTCGTATAGCGGTAACTATCAGTCGGTAGGATATCATGGAAGAGTGGAAATTTTGGTGTAACCGACCAGCGGGAAAACGGGAAGAATTAAACGGGAAGAAGTAGGAAAATGAAGCGTCACGCGGCTATATCGGCCTCTTCTCGGATGTTCGCAAAGGCCACGACGATGGTAGTTACAACTATGGCTGCGACGCCGACGGTAAGGTCAAGGCCCTCTGCAACCGCCCTACCCAACTCCCATGCAGCTTCGTGGTCACGTGACGCGACTCAAGGTCTTTTCTCCCTACTTTAACCGCGCTATCCACCACGATGCACCAGGATTGCACTTTTTTTTGTATATTCGGACGAACGCAGTCTCATAACGTTTTACCTTTATCGAGAACTTGAGGAGAAAACGTTCTCGTTTCTGTCATTTTCTCTATTTTCTATTTTCCAAGTTCTCTATTTCGCTTCTATCTGCAGTCTTCAAAATTTCTCCTTCGTCCCAACACTCTACATACGATGTTTATATACTATTTCTTTTCTTTTCTTCTCTTTTCTTTTATTAGCGAAGTGAATATAGCGATATAGAAGAATATGGCGAGGAGTTTGTATAATAAAACGCAACAAACTAACGAGATCGGGTATATATTTTATCAGATATATCATACATATTACGTATATTATCGGTATGGTATCAGGTATCGTATAGTTTCGATTCGTAAAGATCAATGGTCGATATAAGAATGCCAATTGACTAATTTAGTCAAATGGTTGAAACACGTCGTTGTTCTAGACAACGTTATTTCTTATTTATTATTTACATGTACATATACGTATATGTGATCTACGTTAGTCGATTCTATCGAAATCATTGAAACGCTCTTTTTTCTTTCTTACCTTAATCCGATTATCTGCGTACATGTTTTAATTTGGCGACGAACAATTACTATTCTCTGCGGAATGGACGATTTTTCATTCGGATGTGTCTTTTCGGGGGTATTTTGGGCGGCTAAAGCCGTAAACGGGGATCGTTGTTCACGGAAGCGGACGGTTATGAAAATTCCGCCTTACGAACGTTTGGCCGACAAAGATGCCAACTGCAGAACCGCGAACACCGTGATCATTACCTCGCGAGAGGTAAGCGGTAAGCAACAGAACGAGCGACGATACAGTCAACGCCACCGTTTCGCATGCCAATTTTGCCGCTTAGCGTTCGCCGCTCAGAGAGCGGCATGATCGCGTCCTTAGCCAACCGCCTCGTTCCAATCGAATATTTTATACGGTAAAAGCGGTATATCATTATTAACAGTACTACTATTTAATTTGCAGATTGATTCTCCGTATGCAATTATTTATAAATCCTTGATACAAGTTATCGTTATATTGGACAGAATCGCGCAATTTACCATTCTACTGGAAAAATTATCCTTGAAAAATGTTTCGTATAGTTACGCATTCCTAAAATATCATCCGTATATGTACATGTATCATATGTGTATAGTGTACGGTGTACAGTGTATAGACACACAAACGATGCTAATTTTGCTATATGATAATTTATAAAAGGAAGTAAAATTAGTAAGTAAACGATAGTAAAAGTATGTAGTTTTAAATCGACTTTTTTACGAACGAACTTTAATACGTTCAAGTGGAAGGAATAACGTTGCTGAATCGTGCTATAGCGTAATTACGACGTTGATATTTCATTTGCAGTTGTAAATATATAAAGATTCGTTATCGATCGAAGAAATAGTTGACTTTTTTTTAAATAAAAAATTAAATTACTACTAGTCGATACTTACCGTGGCAAGTGTATCAATTATCAGTACTCCGTTCTCTTTACGCGAATTATAAACGTGTATTAAAAAGTACGTTAGTTTCTCGAACTCTGCCGATTCACTCGTCCATCTTATAAAGCTAATTTGAAAAATTCATTCATTGTATGTATATCCGAGAATCGATTTTCGATTACAGGGCAAAGAAAATTTTGCCCCTTGATCGGAGAGTAATATGGTGGCACGATTGACAAGGGTCTGTCTGATTCGTGAAACCAATAGAAACGATAATAAAAAGGAATAAATCGACGATACAAAAGAGAATTTTTTTCATACAACGCTTCGTTCGTCGTTAAATCGAATTTGAAACTGTTATATTATACAATATAGAAAGTGGAAATTGGGAAAAGTTAGGAAATCGCATAATTACAGTATTTTCGATTTGCTTATCGATCGATGTTAGCTTCATGCCTAGATAAAAGATACGAGGATGGCAGGTGACGCGGAAGAGGGATCGATGACCTTAAGAGTACACGACGCCGGCTCTATTTCGAGCGGGTCGTACATATGTATATACCGTAGGCCCCGATTAAGATTCGGAATGACCATGAAAGAAGCAAGTACGACCAGCCACGTTTGTTTTCCTATTACGTTAGTCTTGTCAATGCGGATAATACGCGGGCCAAGTAAGACGTTATCGTTGACCACATCCATCGTTCGTTTCACGTCCACACTTTTCGTTAGAGATTATCGTTAACGTTTCGCGTCGTTTTAACGTTACGCCCGAGAATGATTTTCATAACTCGCAGAATGACACAAAGACAGCTTCTCCTTCGTAGAAACACGAGGCAGGCGATTAAAATGTCGCAAATTTACATAAATACGAAATAAAATTGTCTCGATAATAAGTTGCGTTTAAACATTCTTTAAATCGTCTACAAAATATAAACAAAAATTTTTATTTTATTTTTCCTTCAAATTTATCTTTTTAAAGGTATTAATCGACGCTGGCACGAAGAAAAGTTAATTTACATTCGAGCGACTGAAACGCGTCTTCTCTCGTAAATGCCTACGTTACGACGAGTGTCATCCGTGAGCGATATTGGCAATTATCGCGTAATGAAACATTGATTCTCTTATAATCGTTAAAAACTATCGGATTAACGATTAATCGTTCTAGCTCTCGCAATCTCACACCGGTTGGCTCCAAGAGACAAATTTTAATTACCAAATAAACGCTATGTTTCGCGGAAATGCGTATCGGCGACGTAATCTCTCTCTCTCCCTCCCTCCCTTTCTAAGCAGACATCAACGAAGGATAAACGTGCGCAACGAGTTATGAACTGCATAAATCAAACGAACTGTCAAACTAAAATTTATATCGTCCTGCGAACAAAAATGAATACAGAAATGAATAAAAATATTAATACAAGAATTAAAGTAAGTAGTCATGTTAAAGTAAAAAGAATTAACGTATTTGAAACGTACGCTTCTTTAAGCAAATGTCGGTACAAACGGTATTGATACAATACATCTAATCCTTTTTCTAATTCTTTTCCACCCATCCTTTTTCTAATTCACGCACGTATTTTTCTATTACGTCAAAATAAAAAAATATCGGCGTATCCGAATTAAAGTTACTTTGATTAATTTAGTTACTTTATTACATTGTATCATAAAGTTACCGAGAGACTTACTACGAGAGAATTGCTAGACTCGGTTGCTAGGAAAACATTCGGCATTTTATAAATTTATAGCGTAGTCGATGTTTGAGTTTAGCTTCGAGAAAATGATAAAAAATTATAGCAGACATTTTAACAATCGAATTATTTAATAATTAATTATTAAATACGATAGAAGAAACATTTTTCTCAACTTAGAAGGTAGACGGTAAATAATAAGAAACGCGAGTCGAAAAATTTCATACGATGAATTGTCTTGCTACTTCTACCGAACGATAACGCGCGATAATTGTACGTTTACAAAGACTGTACGTTACACAATGAGCATACTAAGGTATTTCATAGAAGCTTTCCTTGCAATCGCGTTCCACGTAAGTACAAAAAGTACTGGATTCGACGTGGAATCTCTCTGCCCCCTCTCTGTGTTTCACTTGCAAGGTAGGCGCGGGTTTTCCTTTCACCCGGGCCAGTCGGCTCGAGTAGGCCCAACTGCATATACATATGTACACGCTTAATATCTCGTTGAACGCGCATACGTTCCTACGTAACAACTTCACACGAATATTCTCCATAGCTGCGCGCTTATGAACGCACCTTCTAACCTTAATCACATATACCTTTTTCTCGTTTTCTCGTTTCTTATTTTTCGTTTTTTCTCTTATTTTACCCATTCTCAGCATTCTCTGATTTCTCCTTTTACTTACTCGACGGTTAATCGAAATCGAAATACGAAACAAATTTCAAAATACTCGTTACAATCAAGATTTTTATAATTAATATATTATCGGTGTTGTACAGCGGTAAAGATAAAACTGTTATCCTTGATCGAGCCTAAATGTAACCAACGTATTCGATAGGATTTATCTTTCACAGCTAAAGATGATTCTAAGAAAAATTATAATCAACGCGAATTTAAAATACGTTGCTTTCGCGATCAATCTTGTATTACGATATATTCTGCGATAGTTGATCGGCGAGCGATCGAAAGCGGTAGAAAAAAATAAAAACGTTCTAGATAAGACGACCAAGGTTACATAAAAATACGAACAATGCCCATTTTTCATTTGCTGGATACGACACTTTATACGAGGTTATATGTACATACATGCCGATCGAGGATACTCAGCGGTCTGGTCTGAGTGTCAATTAAAATTATTATAGCCGGTCGAGAAGCATTTTTCAGCAGCATCGGGAAACCGGTTCGGTTTGGCATCGGCTGCAATAGCCAGCTACCGTCGTCTCGTGTAAGTACAGTACCGCATTTTGTTTTCGCCTGGCTCAACGAGATCGCGTCCAATTGGTTTCGCGCTTGAGAAAAATTCACACCGCCCCGATGCCGATAGAAAACGATCGGTAGCGGCGCCTAATACCTTAGTTAGACCTAATAGATTAGTTAAATTTTCAAATTATTTTCAAAATTTGAAAAATCATCGAGGACCTGTACATCGAACCATAAGAGGGTGCAAACAATACCATATCTTATACGAATTTTAACCGATATTGCAAATAAAATACAATTCTAGATAAAACAAAGTTTATACAATTCCGTTGGATATCGCTTTTGGAACATAAAGATTCGAAAGTTTCGTTTGCCCGGAAACTCGTGCACACTTGAAATTTAATTTTCTTAAAGACCAGGTTATATTACGGGTCAAATTCTGTCAAATCCTGTCAAACGCTGCCAAGTCCTGCCAACCTAACCCCAAAGTAAATAAAATCTAATTATATCTTACATTTCTACTAGAACGTAAAGGAATGTTGCGTTTCTACGTTACTTTCCCCTCGACTTGTTGACATCACCGCCTAATTGCATTTACAGTCGCGTGTCTGCTGAATCAAAAATACACATTTATTATCGTATTTCACCTGCATATTTCCAAACGCATCATCCATCATCCATATAGAAGAGATCGAAGAAGAACATTGTGTTCGCATATTCGCGACAGATTCGCTACGATTCTCTATCAAAACTTTCGATTAAACCGTTTTCCAACGTTGCGCGTGCAATTTTTCTTTTAACCTTATTATCTTTTGACCTTATTAATCGAAGGGTTAAAAAGTGATTCCGCTTAATTTATTTTTATTAAAAATATTTAAATGCTAATAGTAAATTGGCAATTGGAAACGAACAGATTTAAAAGAGATTCGTATTCTCTGTTGGCAATATTTATAATACACGGCGGTACATTTACAATCGTCGTAAGTCGATTGGATAAGAAAGTAGATGAGCGGAGGAAAAAGCGTGGCTAGCAATAAGTATGCGGCATGCTCGAAAAACTTACTTTGCGAAAACAAATAGGAGGAAGAAAAGAGGGAGATTGCCGTCGAGTAGCAACAAATGATCGAGGTGCGGTCGAGCTAGTAAGTACGTCGGGAAAGGTTCATCAATATTCATAAGTCTCACTAGGCCTATCCGCGTCTCAAGGATCCAGGGAGTTTCCAGTACACGCTCCTTCTCCCTATCTCTATTTTTCTCTTTATCTCATTTTCTCTTTTTCTCTTTTCATGTACGTGGTGTGGGACTACGTATACCCGACGAAAGCCATTCGCGCGACACGGATTTGTCTTCGTAATCTGCACATTGCACGTATGCGCGCATACCTATTCCCACTGCATAAACTGCATTCTATATCGACATTGTCATATCGCGTTACCGTTTTCATATCCCTGTGTGCGTCGGGGCAAACATATATTCGGATGTCTCCTTCTACGTCAACTCTGATAAAATCACAAAATAAACAAAGACAAATACTCTGAAATATCAGCTGTGCTATATATTTGAATCTAAATTATTTCACGCTTTCTCATCGTTCAAGTTAGCTGTATCTGGAATTACGTCGTTTTCACAAAAAATCCAATACCGTTTAAACACAGAGGACCAAGATTAATTAAGAAATATTCGTTTCCATATTAAATAATATGTATATATTTTATATGTAAATAATATTCTGTTTTAATGAAAAATTTAATGCAAAATAACTCGTAGATTTCAATATTATAATAACGAATTTTAATCATTTTTATTACGTTTTGTCACGTTGATCAAACAGTAACAGCATTTGCAAATTTTTCTTCCAAATTATTTCCAACTACAAGGAAATTATTAAAATAACTAACTTTAAAACGTACATGCATACGCAGATACTAGATAATGTATAATATCAGTATTGTCAACAACTATTTTTCAACCAAACAAGAGATATCAACTTTTCCATAATAATTTCCATATATTCGTTCTTTAGATTTCGATAATACGAATATAGATGTCTTTGTATTCCTATTGCTTTTTAAAACCAAATAACTTATATCAGAAATCATTATTTACGAATTAGTTGTATTTAAATGTGCATCGATCGAGGTGCAGTTTAGAATGTATAATAGATAAGCTGTGTATCGAAATAACAGTTGAGTTGTTTTAAAAGTTTAAGATATTCTTAGTAACCTTAATTGTATAAGATGGCTTATAAACATTGACTTAATCGAAAATAAATATTTGACAATTTAATTTTTCTTCGAAATTCCATTCATTTACCATTTAATAATAATTTTGACGACAATTTAATTTTTATTTCCTAACATTTCTCTTTATAACAAAATGTTTGCCGACTCCTTTTTAATACTTACCGAAAATACCTACCAAGTTTTATCCAATCCTACATTACGTTATAATTTTAAAAACATTTTCTGTTAGTGCCAATTTCTCTTTAACACAGTCTTTATAGCGTTTACTTAGCTCGTTCGTTTACTTGTACGTGCATACATACGCACATACGTATGTAGATCATACGTATTTGTACAGTCCGTGTATGCGTATGACACGTATTGCACGTGTAATGTATACACACGTATAGTATATACTTTGCGGTCGTGATAAGATCGAGAAGGAACTTGCGCAATCTCGAGTTGCGATTACCACTGTCGTGGACAGACCCGTCGCCGCCACTGTCGATAGATTTTACCTGTATCTTGCATTTTCTATTCTATTAACGGAGAAACTACTCGTTACCTTAAAACTTTAAGATATTGAGGTAGATACAAGAATCGTATGGAACTTCTTAATGAAAATGACTTTCGTAATGTTTCCAACGGTAACTCTACTTTTATCTTGCATTGCCATATTCCCAAGTCGGTGCTTAAAGGTTACGTTAACACGAGATACGTATATCGAGGCTATCTTTACCGCATGTATCGCGTAATAGTTGCCATTACATTTTTATTTTTCTTTCATCTAGTATCCAGAATTAGCAGTTCTGAAGGAAGAAATTTGAATCGACCGAGTGTTTACAGAATATTTTTCTAGGTTAGGAAATACGTACCGTTCGTTCATTGCAAATCCGCGAGATGACCTCGAAAGTGATTTGCAGGCTTTGGAAGAGGCGATTGCAAAATCGGAATGTCTGATAGTAATACAGGTTTCCATGAAATTTGATATACGCAGCGCAAGACATCGTGGATGAGCAACATTTGACAGCTTATAGACTTTATTATTGGATTTCCTATAAAATTTTACATTCAATCTCAACAATTGAAAATGCAAACAATTTAATACGATTCCTTTCAATATATTAATTCATTTCGATAGACTTTTATTCATAAAAAAAAAAAAAAAAAAAAAAAAACGCAAACATTTTCCCTCATTTCTGTTACAAATTCCATGGCTAATTTATTTTTCTTATTTTAAATTTTTTACATCTTTCTTATTTTCACATATTACATGTAACACATATTACATACATGTATATACGATAGAGGATTCGGCCGAATAACACGTGTAAGTGGCCATGAGGTGATTCTTTATGCAGAAATAACAAGGAAATATAGAATACAAGTTTTCTTATGTGACGCTTCGTTCTCGAGAAAACCGGCTTTGAAAATTTGTCAATGATTCTTGCTGCTCTAGAGTACTTTGCAAAATTCTTCCTGTCTTCGGTAATCTTAGTAAAGCAATTATCTACCGCAGGTAGATATAAATATTAAATACTTTTGAAACAGCAATACTCTTGAAAATAGATTATATCGAACAAATTTCAACGATATTAATCACGGAGCGAATTTTTATCATTATTATTGGTAAATGTTCGCGAAACCACCTCTGCCACCTCTGATGTGTCGATGATTCTTTAACATGTTGTCAAGGTCATCACCCCGAGTAGTGTTACGAAGGTTTTGCTCGATTGTCGCCGTTCATTAAAAAGTTATTATTAAAAAAATGTTTAAACAAAAGTATATCATTTTCCGCACATTATTTATCGCATCACTGTTATCATATATGATAAAGTATAGTATTATTATATTCAATTATAATAAATAATGTATAATATATATATATATATATACATATATATGTATATCGATCCTACTGTATCGAAATATCAAATAATTGTAGTATAAACTTTTCAATACGATAATGATTTTTTAACAAACGGCGACACCTAATTGAAATCTTCGCAACGTTTTACTCAGGTTTAATGACCTTGATAGCATATTAGAAAATTATTGAAACGAGAGATGTATTATTTTAAAAAAATGATAAGCGGCCTGACAGATATAGAAGAAAGTATGTCGGTGCTAAAATTTGTATCAATAACGTCATTACTGATTGTGTTCGCTATTCTCACGTATACCGCTATAGGCTAACGCCCCATTCATTTGATCCCGTTTCCTTTTTTCTGTAACAGCCAGCCTCGAGTCAGTGATTTTCTTGTGTTCCTCTACTTCTCCCTATTCTCTCAACCGTTTTCGTTTGTCTTTCTCAATTTAGTTCATTATTTCAATAAAGAATATAAAAAGAATTAATTTACTCAATGAATTCTTTTTAATTTACCATATGAAGGTTTAGCTTCAAGGAATAAATTAAAGCAGAAACAAAATACATCAAGAGTGTTCGTGTACATACTAAAAAATGATTGATTGTAATAGGCGCAAGCCTCGATGTAATAAGGAAATACGATACAATACGATACGATACGATACGATACGATACGATACGATACGATATGATACGATACGATACGATACGATACGATACGATACCATACCATACCATACGATACAATACACTTTCAGTAAAGAATTATTAGCAACATACATCTTGTAGAACAGAAAGCATTATTAAATTGTTTGAGAAAGTTGTATTACTTTAATTGTATACCATATGTCGTAAGATGAACTCGTTTTGTAATTATTTTCCTTACTGCTTATCTAAATGAACAACTTTATTTTATCCTTATCTTGCTATTACATTTATTTTGCTATTTTGCTATTGTCTATTCAATCTAACGTATTCGAACATTATCCAACTACTAACCATAACCATTATATGTATACGTCTATCTATTATTTATTGCACAAATCTTTACCTTTTCATCTAATTTACCTAGTTAATTAGCTATGCACTTTATCTTCGCATTGTTCTCTTTCTTCTTTTACAATTTCTTCAACAGTCCACGGCCCTATTTTTACTCCTTCATTCTCTATCTCTCCTATACTAAATATCTATATATACTATTACTGATCCCTCTAATTGCCTATACTCTCTTATCACCAGCTCTAATAAATAAATAAATAAATAAATAAATATATATATATATATATATATATATATATATATATATATATATTATTTATGTATGAATTAACAAGAAACTATAAACTCTAACATAAAAAGATTATTGTACGCTATATATTATATATTAAATCGATTCAACTCAACGATAGTTTACATTTTCGAAATAATTCTTGTAAATGAAGTGTTTTATTAATTCGAGCAACTTCCCATTATAAAAACTTCATCGTGAAAGGGGAATGAGAAGTACTATAGTTTAGGTTAGAGGAAAATAAAAAAAATCGATATCGAGATGAAAGAATCGTATAACCTAAAAAAGACAACTAATTACATAACAGTGTAATTCTTGCATCGTTCGATATAGTTTTCATAATTCTGATATATCAAAATACGATTTGGTAACAAATACAGAAATTCCATTAGCGAATTTTAATTAAAATCCAATACGATGATAGAATGTCAGACTTTCGTTCCAAGTTCCTTGATCGAAGATAACTTGACTACGCGCTACATTTCGCGTTCGACCTTCGATTTGATAACGTTAGGATAACATTTCGATGAGAATGCATTTATCACCTCACACGGAGCGATTAAACCGACTCACATAAGATTTCATACATGTGAAAAGTGATATCCTTATTAAGAAAAAAATGAAACACGACATACCAGTTCTAATAAAAGCGTTCTACAAATAGATAAAACTAAAACTACTAAAAATATTGCTAGCACTCTACAAATAATTTCCCTCTATATTAAAAGAACTTTTTTTTTTACTTTTCTTCTCTGCATTACTACAACCAAAAATTTAAATGAAAATAAATTATCTCTGCACATTTTCATTCGTTACTTATTCCACAACAATCTCTCTTTCCACATACAACAATCTCCGATGTTCATATGACGTTAAATTCGAATTTTTCTGTAGTTGTTTAAACGCATAAAGACGTTAAACATCGACAACGACACAATAACAAAGTGGATGTGTAGACAAGCACAAGCTCAAATTCGATAGCTCCGTTTCACATACAGAAATCACCAAAATGCATCATGATGGTGAATTCAAATTTCCATATCGATCTTTAAACACATAAAGGAGTCGAGCGTCGACGAGTCAACATAGTAGTTTCGTAGACGAGTTAGAGGTCGAACTGGAGCTCGATAACTCGTCTTCTTGGCTTAACGGATTCACTTAGAACACGAAACGTCCATATACAGCGCGTTACGAGAGAAAGAAGTCAGCGCGCGCGCGCGCTCGATCGAAGAAACCTTCAGCCACAAGAATCTCGCGTTAAGGAGCACTGATCCGCACTGTGCATCGTGTATTACCTCGGGGAGGTGGGGATAGAGGTGCAGAGTGCAAGAGGGGAGCGCGGAGGGGCTCAAGGCCGGTCACGCCGTCATGCCAGAAAGCCTGCGCGCCGAAATATCATGACTGTTCAACTCGGTTAGCCTCTCTTGCTGCTCCGATTACTTCGCCCCGTTCGTAGACACGCGGCTATATCACGTTCTCGTTCTTCTGTCGTGGACGAAAGTCGCGGAATCATGAAAATTTTGTGTCAACAATTCCATCCCATGGATTAATATACAGAGCAGGGTAAAAAGGGATAAAATAAAGGGATTGTGATGTATAAAGTATAAAAGGGAAGGAGAGGCGGAGAATCGACTCTAGGACAGGTGGTACAAGCACGGAGGCTGACAGCTGATAGTTCGTGACTTTTGTATCGAGGGAAGTTACGAAACTCGTTACCACGAGAAAGGCTACGACACAGTCTCGCAGAAAAGAAACGGAACACGTCGGTGTGTGAGAGCGTGCGTGTCGAGTGCATTCGCGAGTGCATTCGCGGTCGAGAAAGAGAAAGAGGAAAAGGACGTGAAGAGACAAAAGGGAGAGACGGAGAGAGATAGATAGTTAGAGATAGGCAGACAGATAGATAGGTAGGTAGATACATAGATAGATAGATAGATAGATAGATGGATGGATAGATAGATGGATAGATGTATAGATGGATAGATGGATAGATAGATAGATAGATAGATAGATAGATAGATAGATAGATAGATAAATAGATAGATAGATAGATAGATAGATAGATAGATAGATAGATAGATAGATAGATAGATAGATGGATAGATGGATGGATGGATAGAGAGAGAAAGAGAGAGAATGCGCGAAATCTGCAATCGATCGATCTGCGATCGAAATTCACTGCGTCGATAGGATATCGTCCTACCAAAATTGCGGTGATGCCCTTAAAGCGATTTTAAATCGGCGAAAGAACACGTTCGTCAGGGAAAAAATAAGGCGAAATAAAATAAGGCGAGATGAAGGGCGAGACGTGGAAGAAGGGTAGAGTAAAAGAGGAGAGAAGAAGAGACCGATGAAAGGAAAGGGGATAACGAGGAGAAGGAGGCGGGAGTCGAGGGGTCATCGGGAAACATAACCTCTGTACGCGCAACGTTCGAGTAACTGACCAAAGTAATTTTCGATTTTACCTTCACTTCCGATACACTTCCGCGTATCTGGCTTCCTTACCTTATGTTTCGTGCAACCCCACGATCGCGATGAAGATTACCCGTAAGCGTTCGCGTTTGAAGCCAGCGTCTGAGATCACACGACACTCTTGACAGTTTTCCGCGATGATGTACGGCTCGGCTGGTATAGTTTTTTCGGCTAGCACACAAGGACAGACAGGCCAATAGATCACAACACTACTACCGACACTTTCGATACGCGACACTATGGTAGACGTACGATCGGGCGTCTTCGGACGAAGTAACAGGCAAGCGAAAGAGCTTGGCACACCTTCGCGTCACGTTACAACGAGCCACGGGCAGCTACAGGCACGGGCTACCTCGGACTCTCCGTCTCCGTCTCCGCTGTTGACTGGTGGCTACCTCACACCACAAGCTCGTCTCGTACCTGTGTCTCTCTTTCTCTCTTTTTCTCTTTCTATGCTCCGCTCCGAGCCAGCAGCCGGTAGTACAGTGCATTGCCACCAGATGGACGTGTGCATCAATGTACATAATGCATATAACGAGCGATTCTACACGAAATTGATTTGAAACGATACTCGAGAAATGGACAGCAAAGAAAAGAAATTTCAGAAATTGTTCCATTCGGCGTTTCATCGAGTGTGTATCTACAGGTATGTTCGTTAAAGTGGTCTGACAAGGTATAAGATAAAATGTAACAGCTCGTAATACAGCTCGTTGAGCATAAATACGTTTAAATGTAATTTTTTTATTATAATCATTGGTACAATCATAAAGACTAGTTGGAGAAACATGTTAAACGTTTGAATTTCACTTCTATTGCTACAATAGAATTTAATTGTTAAGTAACGAAGGAGAACTTACAGATTAATCGTATAAATGTTAAGAAAAGATTGTCTTATTTAGGATATTCTTTTTTTAGAATACTTTGATCCATCGATAATCGAAGCAACTTAAAGAATGATTGTAAAACGTTTTAGATTATCAATGTTAGTAGAGATTTATACGACAAATAACCTATTTAATTATAACTGGTGAATCGATACCTTCTATTTTACCTCTCCGAATATGTTACTAAATAGTCGTACTATTTATTAGATAGGTTACAGTGAAATAATCTTTAGAGTCGATTTTTGGGATAATTTTAATCGAGGAACGTGCAAAACAACCGATACGTTACACGGAAGCAGGATTTCAATATGGCGGACGCGCAACTTGATCTAACCGAAATCTCGCTAGTAGATGGAACACATGGTTCGTCATAATGCATCGTTTATTTTCTAATAGAGTACTCGGTGTGTTACTCGGTTTGTTATCGTTTATCCTGTGATTTTAGTGGAATAGAACAAGTTGGAGAAACACAAGTCGAGTCTATCTATGTAAGAATATGGCAGGTATAAGTGTAGATTTTTAATCAACCAAGTATGCAGTCTATCAATGTAGATTGCAGATTTCTATGCAGATATGTTATATTTTTGAGAATATAATTAAAAAAGGTAGAACCTCGGTAGAAAATTGTTCTTCGCTCATTGTTATTTGGTATAGAGATATAAAAAATAATTAGAAAACACTAAATAATAATTATTAAACGGTTGAAAAGAAATGTTCTACGTTTCAAAGTATTAATTATACTTCTCGACGAGATTGCATTTCAACGGAATATTAAATAAATTGTAAAGAAACGATCGTATGGGATTTTGTAAAGAAACAAGGCGTTTTGATTAGAGAAAATGGTTGTTTTGCTACTGGCGCAAATAAATCATTAGCTGAATGGATATTTGTTATTAGCGTTATTAATTACCGTTCGATTTGAACGATTAAATTGAATGTAACGTTTGACATGGAAGTTGTTTAAATTAAAATATATCAATAGATCAGTAGGGAAACTAGTATTTCTTCTGTCAATATGTGCAATCGCTATTACAATTGAAGGTTTTTGTTAAAATTCTTTTCAAAAGGTTAAACTAGATTTAAAGATTGCTTTCAATCGGTCCACGTTCAATTTATCTATTGTCTGTTTTTCGAAAAATTCCGAAAAATTCCGAAAAATTCCGTTAAATGTCGTCACGAATTTGAAAAATAAAACGGGATTTTAGCGTTTGTACGTTAATGTGAGAGAAATTAGAGGAAAGAACGCGGACAATGATTATTATAAGACTCGGCTGATAGTGGCATATAAGTCAGGTAAACGTAAATGATCATAGTTCAACGCTCGAGACTGACCGGGGTCGCCAAAGCATTTTCCTTTAGCTCCGCTTGACAGCGATTGGCATCTATAATTCTCGACGGTGCGGTGTGGCAAAAAAGTCGCGGAATGCGTTTGATTTGAACCCGTTTAAACGCGTTTCAGGAAACGTGAGCCAGCCCTTTCCACTCGTCACGATCGTATCGAACCGATCGTTTTCCTTTAAGCGATCAGAAGCGAAGCACGAAAGCTGTATAAATATTAGAAAAGCAATAAAAGAAATAAATTAATCTAGGCTGGGTTGCGAAAGTATTTGAAGAGTATTTGAAATTTCATAGATTTACAAGAGCGGGTTTTCGAGACTTTCAGGAATTCTTTATAAAATATGTATAGATCAAAGTTGAACATTTACCTCGAACATTTACGCGTCTTTTCGTATATGTACGATTTTGTTGGTTTTGTTTATATAAACAATCGCTGTGCAATTGGTGAAATTGAAGATTAGAAATCATTTTATAAATATACGAGAATCGAGAAGAAACTGGTTCTAAATCGTTTTCTTACATGTAAATATTCAACTGATCGTAATAGATACAATATTGTAATATCGTATATATTAGAATTATTATAAAATCATTTAACGGACCCGACCCGAATCTACACTTTTTTTGCGAATATCTCGGAGACTAAGATAGACCGACGGTTATATTATACATATAGGATAAATGTCGAGTTTTACAGCATGTGAAACAAAATACATTGAAATCGGAGAGAACGGAAAGATTCGACAAATTCATTTACGAATTTACGAATATGGAAAAAAAGTAATGGAAAAAAGTAACGTTACAGAATACAATGTAATAAAATAGTTTTTTCAAGGAGTTAACCCTCCTGGGTTAAGGAGCAAATGTAAAAAAATTCACCTGTACATTTTTTAAACGGAGATGGACGATTAAATACGCGAGTGCGTGGATTCGAATAAATGTTCAATATGCGTTGCGATGTATCGGCGTCAGCTGGTCGGTGGTCGATGGTCGATACGAGACAGATTGGAGCAAAAGGAGGTTTTCCGTTGCGACAAGATTCCGCGCACACTGTCGGAAACAGGCGTCTAGTTGGCAAGTTTGGAAGCGCTGTAGACGAAAGGTAGAAAATAGGCGTATACAGACAGTTCTCCGTGACTAGAACGCGCGTTTGATACCGACGATCAACCGCTTCCGAGCGGTGATCGTCCGTTAGCGAGGGTAGACGAAGACTGTCCTCGCCGTCGAAGAAACTCCCTCCGCTGAAGTACGGTCCGAGAAAGATTCCTCGAGGCCTGTAGCAGTTTTACGATGCGCCCGGCATCACAGTCAGCAGTACGAGTACCACTTGTAACGCGGCAATAATAATAAAACGAGGTCCTTCGAGGTCCTTAATAATAAAACGATCGATCAAATTTCTCTCGCAGTTGCAATTCCTATATACGTGTATACGCGCATACCGCGATGCGTAACCAAAGACCAAATATTATATATTGGAATATTACGTTTGAAAACCAAAAAATTCCAAACATTAAAACAAATCTTTTGAAAAAAGGAAACTCGATATACACGATATCTGATTTTATTATTTTAATTTGAAAAATTTCTTTTCGCTAATTATTTAAAAGTTCGGAATAACCGTTTATATTATGTTTCAAATTTATACTTTTTTTCCGAATATGTATCTCGAAAATTAAGAGTCGTTTCCAACATGTTCGAAAATGATGAAAATCGGTGTTTTAGATTTATCGCTCTATAATCGAATGATCAAATCAAATTACGTCACGAGGATAGAAAAGAATCGTGTCGTAAAAAGAAAAGAGAACGTGCATTTGGCTTTTGTCTCCGACAAAGAGAGGATGTTAAGATACGCCTCCGAGGAAATGAGTTTCTTTCGAATTTTAACTACGTTAAAATTCCTCTAACGTATCACGTTAGCGACAGAGAAATATCAGTAAATTAGTAAAAAGGTCGGATTAAATTCATCGAATACATTTTTATATTACGAAAGATTATGTACATTTGACGCACATAGGCCAACCTAGCTTAATCTTAACTTATCAACGCGACAATCATTTTTAATATCGTGTAAACAAATAAACATAGCGTAGGCTGAACTAGGTAGAAATGCAGTTTGCAATAAAGTTGGACGAGTCGATGGATGTTGGTTGCACTTTCGCGCTTTGTTTCGATCTTCTATTCGACAGTCGGTTGACTGTACGACAAATATACATATATCGTCCGAATGAAAAACTACTTACAGAAGAAAAGTTATTCGATCAGATCGCATAATTACCAAATTCCTGTTTAAATACGAACGTTTAATAGGTTATCTTTCTTTTATTTGCGGTAAATACATACATATAGAAATCGCTAGGCGATTTAACGGCGCGAGAGCACGTTCGCAGCGAGATATCTTACCAACGACAGCGAACAGTTTTCCTTAATTATCCTTTTACGTATTTCATTATATCATTTTGATTTTTCCACTTCTCTGTAAAGAGTTTAGCCTTTACATGACTCTTAATCGAAATTTAAAGTCGAGTAAACGCGAATAAGACGAGAAAAGAAAAAAAGTAACAGGTGGACTGCGGATATTTATGTAGATTCGAGGTTCTTTGCGAATACGACTAAAGAAAGTTTCCAAAGTTTCGACAATTTTTAACTCTTCAACTTTGTCGTTAAGATAATACTTTAACGTTTTAATCAAACTTGTTGTATGTTACGAGAATGCCATCAAAATACACTGTACGTACTATTTATCATATAAATATCAAATCATACGGATTTACACGAGTACCGACCGATTAGATCCAACTATACGTAAAATTTCGTATCATTCTCTTTTTATTTTCTACTTTAGTATTTATTATTTATTATTTATTATTTATTATTTACTATTTATTATTTATTATTTATTACCATCGTGCTAGTATTATCGGGACATCTTGTTATCCGGTGCCTTGTCTCGTACTAAACATTCTTCTACGTATTATTATCATTGTTGTTGTTGTTGTTGTTATTATCATCATCATATACGTATAGAGCGATTTTTCGTATTTGCAACAAAAACTTATCAAGATCAACGTTTCGTTCACGAGCAGCGAACGAAATCGTAGATAATTTCGTAGAAACTGAAACAGCCGATAAGCTTTATGCTTCTATAGTCTGACAAACAATGACAAATGTAGCAATAGTCTGGGAAACTTGGAACGGGACACTCTGTGTAATTATTTCCTCCGATACTACGTCGTTAAAATAAATACGTTCGTCGTACGTTAAATACGCACCGATGGGTTTATTTAAAAAACTTATTTTTTCGTTGTTTACGTTTATGATATAGAAACCAGTTTGTAAATTCCTACACTTACATACTTTCGTTCTCCGTACGTTAAATCGAATCGATGGACGTGTGTGCCTGTACATATCTCGCGAAGCGTGGATTTTTTAGGAACGTGGATAAATTTCTTCATTTCTCAACATACGTCACAATCGTATCGTATAGACTGTTTGGAAATTATATTATATATACGACTAGATATTTTTTAGGCGAAACGAGGAAAAACAAAGATGGCACGTTCTAACTTGCATTTGCTTTGGGCATTTATAATATTTCTGGCTGTCGCGCATTCCTACCCATGCTGCGTATTATAAATCTCCGCCATTCTCTAAATCTCTCGCAAATGCATAAATATCCGCCGTCTGATACCTTTCCAACTCTTTTTCTAATATTTTCCCAACGCGATAGAAACATAAATTTGATCCGGGTTCGATCAACGTTCGAATAAGGGAGAAAGAAACGTCGTCTATTTTATCTCGATTGCTCTTTGCAACGGCAGTAAATTCTAGCTACAGATGAAACGCACCGAATCGTGCACGATCCGTCGTCGATTTTACAGTTGGATCGAGGCACGAGCTTCGGGTACGGTTGCGATCTGTCAGAAGGAAGGTCGTTTATATAATACGTTGAGCGCGGAGCTCGAATCGCGTGGCCGTTTACCGCCAGTTTAACGGAAATTTTGTTTCACACGTCGGCGCTCACGCAACCAACGACGATTACCAACAATGTTATTAATAAATAACAGGCACGCTCGATCAACCATGCAAAACTTTTTGTACTAATAGAAATCACATTTTCGTATTTACGAAGACACGTGCTTTTCCTATCTTGCGTTTTACACGCTTTATCGTATTAAACGTAAGTTACTAAACGTAGTAAGAACGTAAGACGTGGCGTATTGGAAAAACATCTATCGTTATACAGCTAAGAAACAATCGCGTTAAAAAGAAAATTGCGCATTTTTCATCGGCTAGATGGAAAAGAATTGCACGTTAAGGGATGAACAACTTAAATAAGGACGCCACGCCAACTCGACGTTGAACGTGGTGAAAGCAAGTCCGCGAGGATAGCTAGCGATCCAGCCTATTTTCTGAGTCGAGGCGGAAGCACGTTGGTCGGCGATGGCGTTGGACTGCTGCTACACGACCTACTCAACGCTCTGTGAGGCTCGACGCTGAGGAAACTCTTGTCGCCGGTCGGCGGCGCGGAGATGATTTCTGGCTCGGCAGGGCTGGCACAGCGTCGTTGCGAGCACGTTGACAAGCTACTCCTCGATAACGTTTGCAACGGTATTTGGTAGATTCTTATCGGCTTCCAGTCGCCCTGACTGTCTATAGAAAGCAAAAGACAATTATTCTCCGTTATATCGATTTCCTGCTCGTATCAAACTACTATAACGCAGATATAGCCAGTAGCAAACTTGGAATTTGGGTTTTCTAGACTTTTCGATTTAGCGAATTGTTCGCACAGTGTCAAGCGTATTTTTCCTAAAACATATGTGGTATAAATAAATAAATAAACAAGTAAATAGATAAATAGATAAATAAATGCTATTAGGATCGGGCGAATAAGTAGAAAATGACGATCGGTTCGAAGAAGACGGCACGTACTTTGCTGATTGGATCGAGACGTAGAAGATTGGGGGAAAGGAGGCGGACTGGAAACCGGTTCTTCCTTGTCCGTGGGTTTCGAGTCCAGGCGAATTCTTTCGCATTTTCCAGGCAGAAATTCTGGAGCCGTTGTAGCGAAGAAGATGTCTTGCTTCGAAGTGATTAGATTCAAGTTTGGCATGGCGATCGTGTGCACCAAATTTCCATTGATTATCAATCGTATCTCCATGGTGTCGTTGGTAAAGGCGATCACGTAGGGGAAGGCACAGGCTGAAAGTTTGTATCGGGCCATGAAGGATCATCGAAAAATAAAGAACGATAAAACGTAAAGACGAAATATAAAGATATAAAGGTATAAAGATACGTTACCTATTGCCGCAGGAACGGAATTCCAGTTGAAATCGAATTCCGTTGCTACGGTATTCTCTTCTAAGAGTTTTTGAAAGTGACACGTATCTGCGGTAAGAAAGGCAGGTAAGCGAGTATCGATCGACCACCTTGTCGCATCGTTGCCACGAATTCTTCGTCCATTTAACCATAATTCTATTCTATCGTTTATTATATTTATTAAATTCTTCAGTTTTCCATTTCGCTTCTCATTCAACTTTTAGCTAGATCGATATACGTATAAGGGTACGTTGAAATTGAACGACAATCTTCTATCTTTAAATTTTGTCTACCTTTAAATTTTGATTTTCCACCATTATTCAGCTGTTTGATTTTCAAGCGTACTTTTACGACGCTCTTACAACTTTACTTTACTTACTTTACCACTTTAATACGTTTGATCGGTTTAGCGTATAGCGGTGCGTTTGCTTCACCTAGTGCGTCTATTTAAGGCTATTCAACTATTATTTGTACGACCAGATATACTATATGTATAGAAAAATACGTACTGTTGTAGCAGAGTAACAATTCGGGTTCTTCGTCTTCGCAGAGGTCCAAAGCAGCCACCACGTGTGGTTTCGGCGTTCCCTCGATGTGAAGAATTCTCGTGCTTCCGGAAGCTGAGATCAATTCAAAATGATGTCGGACACCGCAGCAAAGCGTCCATTCATTGTTCGAATCTGTATTTTCTACTATCGTTACTAACGTCGGAGATTCGCTGGCATTCAACTCCTTCAAATGCAAAAATCCTTCCACGGTATCTGTATCCGTAGCGGAACACCATGCGGTCCACGCGGCGCTATGTTTCCATTGGAAAACTATCAAACGTCGGCCGACCGCTACGCACTAAATAAAATAAAAAACGATATCCGAATTACGAAGGTAATCTAAATTTCTCTATTATTTATAATTTACTCGAAATACTACCGACAAAAATATATACGACTATCGTACGATTTCAAATAATTATTAGATATTGCTTTTTACTTGGTCCGGTGGATTGGCGAAAACCGGTAAGATCGGCAACAACAGGATGCTTTCTCGGTGTCGATGCCATCGCCATTGATACATCGCCATACATCCTACACGCACCAATACTATACTATACTATGTTTAGCGACGCGATCTGACAAACTTGCAATCCTGATACGATATATTTCGGATAAATTCGACGATTCGATTTTTTTCATCGGAGATCAACTTTCGTTGATAGTTTAGGTCGCAACGTTCGTCGATACGTCGTTCGTTTACGTGGATGATACGCTGTTTCGACAAAATCAACGGAAAACACTCACTTACGAAACACATGTAAACTTACTGGCAATACGATCCACGTATTTTCAGCTTCGAATCGTGTTTCAAGCGATTCGAACGTTTCCCTGTACACGGATATATTATATTACGCGGACGTATTTCGCGCCATTTTCAATCGTTTCCGTTCCCAATACGCCTATTACGATAAAAAACAAACGAACGAAAATTCATCTTCGTACCAACAGCCAAAGCTTTAACAAAGATCGTAAATTATCGAGCTTTTAATCAACGATTCGGATATATAATAAATATACACAACCGTGTAGCAGATGTAGCTTCCATGTCCAAGCAACTCTTATTAAATAAGCAAAATTACATAAGAAGAATCGATTCGAAAATAATTTCTTTAAATATTTAAGCAACGCAAAGCCAAGTTACAAACACGATTGGTTTATGTCAGCCGATTTACGTAAATTGTTGCCAACTCGAAAAATAACCCGCCACCGACCTTCTCGTACAGCAACTTTTTTTCCTTGGCTCGAATCGATTGTCCAAACACCGTCTAGGTATACAACGTATAGTCTATTTTATAAACATATACGCGCTACCTATTGCGTTACGTTCGGTTAAAATTATAAATTGAAATAAGACGAAAAAAAAAAATATATATATATATAAAAGTATATAAAAGTACGAAAGAATCCAACTTTCCACTCGATAATTTCAATACTTTGGAAAATTTGAAATTTTTCTTTTCTTTTTCTTCGGTACATACCATGCGCAAATGAGAACCACCAGGCATAGTAACGGTGTATAAATGGCAGCCACGAGTTCTAGCTAGTCTTCTTTCCTTTATATGCGCTCGTCCTCTGACAGCCAAGGGACGAACACGAACACGAGTACGACGAATCAAGGGCTTGAATTTTGTAGTGGCTCGCGTGAAATTGTCACAATCGTTTTCTTCGCTTTCGTCGGCGTCGTCGTCCACATCGTCCTCGTCGCCATTGTCTTCGCACTCTTGTTCGTCTTCGCGATCGTTTGGAATTTCCGCAGACCTACTGATCGTGCTATTCTCGAATTCTCTCAGACGAAAAACGTAGACGTTGCTATCTTTGCCTTTGTCACCGGTTCGAAATAACAATATTCCGTGTTGCTCGACCACGTCTAGCTGTTTAATTTGCACGGACTCGTCGAAGATCAGTCTGTGCGATAAACTGTCTGAAACAGAAAATGCATTGCAAGTTTCTTGCGTTTTGTAATTTCGTAGTTGCCAACACAGAGACGGAGACGATTATTCGTCTTTCGTGCACACCCATCCGATGTTAGCTTCTCGAGAGGCAGTCGACCCACTCTCTCCTTTTATATATTTTATTATTTCATATATATCGAGGCTTGATGATTCACCTTCGATCAGAAAAGTTCCATTCTCGGTAGCCAAGATCAGCTTGTTATCCAGCCAAACGTCCCCGCATACGACTTCGTGCGGGAAATCCGGATAGATACACCTCGGCTCCCACGGTCTGGGCTTCAAAGGACCAGCAGTGGCCAAGGAAGTTGGCGCCAAACCTCTGACGATCGCTTCGAGTTTCAGGGCCTGTCCGACGCGCACCATCTCCACAGCACGGGTCTCCTCGCGACGCCGACCTGGAGCCTCCACGACATCCGACAATGCTCGTCGGTTTAACATACTCTGCGAAAATTTCATCGATTTTCCTTTCTACGGGGAGGGTGTGCCAACACAGCCGATACATATCGTACAGTTCTCGTTGATCGCTAGTTTGGTTCGGCAGGCGGTTCGGAAATTCGTGCAAAAGCGGAGAAAAGTGGGAATTTACCGTTTTCACGATCATTTTATCGATTGTCCGAGCTCCGATCGCGTTCTCCGATAGCGCGTTGTTCGAGACGTTGTCGACGAAACGTCGCGACACGAAAAAACGGCAACGCGCTATTAAAAGAGACGCTCGAAGCTAGAACGCACGTTCCATCATCTTTTACATACTTGTTATCGTGCGATAGCTTTGGTCGAATAACGCCTACGTACGAGAAAACGTGTCGAAGCTTGCGTAAATATTGTATCTCGAGTAGTTTTATCCGTGTAATTATCCGTGTCCGGATTCGTAATAAATACTCGCGATAAATAGCCGTGATTGCAATTAAAAGCAGCTTGACCGAATTTTCCAGCATTTTATCGAAAGTGTTCTAGTATTTCTTACATGCCTTCTAACTGGCATTGTCAACTGGTTTCTAGTTACAAGTCGTCTGACAAGAGACGAAAAGATCGTAGATGCTGACGAACGAATCAAAAGGATACGATTTTCAACGTATTACTCGAAGAAATAGCCTTTTCAAATACTCGTACATCTTCCATATAACGGCAAAACCGTATTTTATCGATAATAACGAATAACGCAGACATGTTCGATACTCGATAACAATGAACAGACAGACACGTGCTGATAATACTATCGCAAGTAAGTTTTTCAAAGACTTACGTTGCTCTTGCTCTCCTGCGAGTGTTCTTGATACATATCCCGGAGAAGAGCGTCCAGAGTCCTTTCCCTTTTTCGAGCGAACGTTGGCGTGTTGAACGTAGCTTTCTCGCCGTTTATCAACTTGACGAGAAGAAATTCTCGCAGGGTGTACGGGTCCTCGAACACGGGTGGGCATGGAAGGCTCGGACCAAACAGAGGAACATTTTCGTCGCAGTAAATGGCCACGCGCCATCCTTTACCGTTTTCTTCGGCCGATACCACGGCAAATACGTCTGTATTTGTAAATGTATCGCGTGAATATCGAATCAACGATCTTATCCTTATCCTTATCCTTATCCTTTGGAAAATATATACGAAGATGGTGAAAGACACGTTAGAAGAAAGAATTTTCTCCGCAAAAGTGGTGTATTTGCGAGAACGGGCCGACACATTGTTCGACCAACTGGTCAACCACCAGCTGCAAATTCGTGCCGCGCATCACCCGTTCTAGCAGAACCGACAAACAGGTCTGCAGCTTTGCAGCCGGTCGGTAGGTCAGGTTATTTACGGTGAAAATGCTATCGTCTATGGTATATCGTTATGCAACAACGCGTATACCTATTCTTACTACGATACGCGTATTCTTAGGAGCTGCGACCAGGCACGCTACTTTTTACACGGAAACGAATGTCGTCGAGATGACAATTACGTCGATTAACGTCATCGCCACTCTCTCGTTCGAAATATTTTTCCGCGCGATTCGCTTATATCGCAGCTTCCGAAAAGATCGCAGCTCTTGGCTACAGAGATACAGATATTTATCTTACTTTGTTCTTTGCTCTTTATCTTACCGATCGATTAAAAAATGACGTTTGAAACGCAGCCTAGATCGAACAAATATAGATAAATAGCGTATCGACTTACGGGTAAATTGACTTTTGATGCAGTTTGGGTTGAAAGTGTCTATGGCGTTCGAGTCGTCCGTGTAAACGATGTTAACGATATCGTTACCGATGTGTCGCTTTCTCTCCAATTGTTGCGGGTTGTCCTTCGAATAGGGAAGCATCGTACTCACGTGGTACATGACTTCGTGTCCCGCGTACACCGTATAATAACTTTCGTTGCCAGTCATGTCGCCTGCAAACGTTCAGACAGAAACGCATACATACGACGAAGAACGAGTCCTCCGCGAGACGTTCCCACTTTGAGGAGGAAATTCTACTCTAAGAAATAACGACGATAATCCTTTCTTCGACGATAATACGAACACGAGAAAGTTTAGTAGCGTTTACCTTACCGTCGACCATATTTTCAAACGATAACCTAATCATAGAAACAAAAGTAAGAATTAGTACCTTTTACGTCTAAGCCACCTCGATACTTGTCCCAATTCTTCAGTTCTATCCTCTCGCCCACAATCTCCAGGAACTTGTCAAAATCTGGACTACCCTTCTCTGTAAAGCGAGCGAGCAGATCGCGTATCCAGACGTATTACGAATCAACGTGCAATCGTATTTTTCTAAAACTTGAAACTCGCCATGAAACGGATACAAGGCGGTGAAAAGTAGCTACTTTATCGTACGACTTTTTAAAACGAACGGTTGAAACGGTTAAAACGGTTAATACGCGTTTGATTTTTAAGCGAAAGCGACCGCCGTTCTTCCGCATCCGTCGTCCAAGTTTCAAGGGGGTTGCTCGAATTCGTCTTGGTTAAATTTCAATCGAAACTTACCGTTCGATAGCATTTCGTCGTCGGTCGTTTGCCCTTTCTTCGCGTATATCACGCCGAACTTGAAGTTGACGGAACCTTCTTGCTCTTCCAGCAATAGCAGATCCTGCAATAGCGATGCAAAAATTTGCAAAACTTCAACTCCACCGTGTTCTTCTTACGCGTTTCTCGCAATTTCATACAGTTTCTGCCGTTTTTCGACGCACTTGTACAAATAAAGATAGAAAAGCTGTTTCTTATCGAGTTAATCGCCAGATTGGCCGCTTACCTTTTGAATTTCGGGGGAAAAAACCTCGCGCGGAGCCTTATCGAGTTTCTCAAGACCAAAGAAATTGCTGAAATTTAACCAATTTGCTGTTTCAATTAATTCGAAAATCACCAATTAATAACTAGTAAACAAGTACGTACCTCAAGATCTGCCTGATCGTCATCGTTTTGTTCGCAGAATATGGCAGCGATATCTTCTGTGCGCCCTAAATTTGTTACTCTTTCATTCATCGATCGCTGTAAACTTTTTTTTTTTTTTTGCCTCGCCTTTCTCTTACATAGTCTTTTAATACGCGATAACATCCGAAGAAAAAGTGGCTATAAAAAGTCACAGTATCGACACGGTTTAGTAATAAGACGGTTTAATCGTTTACTAATTAATCGGCAAACCTAATTGCAAGAATATTCGATTGTCTACCATTTAGCGGTAGACTTTCGCGCGTTTCGTTCTATGAAAACGAAAGGCAGAGAACGCGATAAGTAGATAACGGTATCCTTCGGTATCCTGCGAGATAAGGCTATGCGCCGGTACTTTGTCTCTATATATAACTATACGTGCGTATAACGTGCAATTGCGTTGGCATTTTTCACGTAGAAATCTGCTTTTACAAAATTCATCGATAGCAAGCGTACCGACGCCAAACTTTTTCTTACTTTCGATTCTTCTGTCCGAGATATCGCAACAGGATCATCGATTTAGTCGTCTACCGAATAATCTTTGAAACGACGAAACGCGGTACACGAAAAACATATCATCGTTCGTTAAAGCGCGATAATATGTTTAAACGGTCGCCCGTCAGCTCCTGCGGTAAATTTCTTATTTTCTATAATTTACTTCCATCATCTTATCATCGATATCTACGTTTACGTTTTATCTTTTCATTAATTTTAATTAATGAAATCATCGTCTATTTCGAATAGAACGATCTGACAAGTTGCAATAGTTGCGTTATAGAGGTACAGGCGAATACTCACAGTTTTTCTCCACAAAATAACTCTGTAATGTGGCACGCTTTGATCGCTGACTTCGCTCGTCACGACCGATAGAAACAAGGGATTTCTTTCTTGGTCCGCAGCAACGTAATTTTGATGCACTGTAATTTTTCATCGAATGACAAACATTTTCGATATACGTGTAAGTAAGTAAGTAAGTAAGTAAGTAAGTAAGTAAGTAAGTAAGTAAGTAAGTAAGTAGGAAATTATACGGATAACGAATTTTTTACGATAATAAACGTAAAAGACTGTCGGACGAGAACGGATGTTCTTTACTCACGTTTTCCGAGAAAGTATTTGAAGTACCAGCGCGTTTGGTACTCGGGATTTTCCAGTATCGGCGTACTCGGTGATCCGAACATCTGCACACGTGCAAAATCAGTTTCGCCACGAACGTAATCAAATTTTCTGTTAAACGAAGGGAAAGAAGCGGCGCGAGTGGAAAGCGGAAACGAGGAATATCGCGTATCTCATGCCTAATTTCCACGTTACTGATTAATTATCTAACTAAACTAACGAAATACCGCCTCGCTGTATAAAACGATATTTCGGTAACTGCCTTTTAGAAACCATAGAGATTGCGGTAGAACGGAATATATATATATATACACGCGTTACGACAACATACCAGTTAACTGGTACTGTGTAATAACCGAGCCCTTTATTTTATAGCGGTATTTCAGCTATCAAAGTGTAAATTTCATCGTTTCACTTTACACTTTTGTACGTTTACAAAAACTATCATCGATTCTCTAGTCGTAGTTCTCGAGCTAATTTGCTAATTTTCTGTAATTTGCAACACTCATCTTTCGAGTCGACAACATCTACTCGAATTATTTCTTTCGTCCTTTTACATAGTCAGTTACAGCGACGAATACCTTTGCCGGGCATCGTCGACAAATAACCAAAGTAAACGCATTCCAGCATCGTTTTATCGAATTATCTGCGAAACTGGTACCGCCACCGATCTTATCTCAATTTATTAACGATAACTTATATATGGCTCGTTGAAAAGCACAGCGCCGACGATCAGTCGTCCGTGGTACGTAGGTGGATGGTACTCGTTTCTCGATAAAAAGTGAAAATTAAACAAGCCTGGCCATATCTGATTTATGGATATGGTTTACGACTTTGCTCGTTCTTCCGAATATTTCCGGCGTGTTGACAAATATTTTGTACGTCGTTAAAACTAATATACCGCCGTAACAAAGAAGAAGGAATTTTATCAAGTTGAGAGAACGAGTTAAAAGCAAACAACAGATTCGTATAATTACTGGTTTCTTACTTCTTCTTTCTCGCCCGGGGAATCACCGTTCTCCACTCGAAATCTTCTTCCATTGTCGGACCCGTCTTGCTCCATTTGTGGCAGCTGAAACGCACCATATCGAGAGACTAACGTCAGCGACCGTGCGAATCTCCTCCGACGACGCACGGAAAAAGGAAAACAAGACGAGAAACAGATAGACCGTCCCCTTTTCCCAGCGTTATCGTCGCCGGCGCCTTTCTTCCTTTCGGAACGCGTGCACGGAAAACTAAATATTTTAAAAACGCACCACGTCTTGCGTACTACTATACGTTATATACGTAACGAGACGTTATCGGCACGATCGTTTTGGCAAAATTTCCCAAAGCCAAATATCCATAGACGTAGCGGATACGATTATCAGATTATGAATTATGGATTTATGGATTTTTATGGATTTTTATGGATTTTAGATTAGACGATTGTTATTTCTCTCTACGGTCTTTCTTTCTCTCGGCGCGCACATCTATGTTCGATCAATTTTCATACAAACAAACCACCACGCTGCTTTCCAAACTCACCATTTCCACGCTGCCGTAATATCGCCTGGAGAGGACACCCCGCCTCGAAATGGCATCCGTGCTGCATCTGAAAATATCATACACGTTTAAAGTTCTACGCGGCTACGAAGAAACGGTTGCGGTCTCTTTTTATTTGCCGAGCTTCCTGCCCATGTTTATTGCTTCTTTCCCAGCGAAAAATCTGGGTTAACGAGACCCCTAAGAAACGAACACGTTTCCCGATGAAATTCTTTCTTTACAGCAGACACTCGATTATTCGTCGCAATTATTTTTCACCCGAGTTGTCCAAATAATTCTGCTATACTCTGCTATACCGATTTGCTGGTGCTCGTTAAAACTTTCCACGATATCCGAACCATCGAATAATAGTTTCTCGTTTCTCTCGTTTTTAGTCGAATTGAAAGTGGCGAGTGAATTTCCATAACAATGTTCATCGATTAGCAAACCGTGTAACGTGATTTGGCGGTCGTTGAACCACTAGCAAACTACAGCCAGTCCCTAAACACTGCTCTATCGAATACATCCGTCGAATTTTGCGTGTCCGACTTTCGATACGATACGCGTCGTTGACGTATTTCTAAAAAAAAAAAAAAGCAAACGATTAAAAATATGGAAACACCTAACTCGGAGAAATCCTGTTTTCTCAACGCCAAGCAGCTAGCAGCTTTGCGTACACGCGTAAAGCAAGGTTCGTGAAAAATTCAAAGGATAAACCATAGTATCCGGAATATTTTAGGTGTTTCAGGTTATAGCGTACGATAAGGTATATATATATATATATATATATATATATATATATATATATAGCTAAATTCTAGCAATGGCCTTTGATACAGCGCGAATTACGTTTATACTCGTATAGCGATACGAGCGAGTGAATGGCGCGATCCACGCGTCGCCGTCTCATTCGATGCAATAGCGATGCGCACACGGAGCGTAGAATCGTAAGCGACGATAAACGGTTAACAGAGCGAGCTCAGAGAATTTATCCGCATTGAGCGTACGACCGATGTGCGTTCTTCCAGCACAGATTCCACAGTTTTCGATACGTGTTTTCATCGAACCGGTTACTTGGCAACGCTTCGTAGCGGCAAACCCAATATATCGAATATATAAAATAGCGCGGGTTACTAGCGTTACTATGTCGTATCGCAAAGTTACATATCGCTCAGACGTTTTCCGATACGCAACGATGATAGACTACTATGTTTAAAGAAACGTACGCATGATGGCTGGATCGTCGGTGAAGATGCGCGCAACGAGCAGCAGACGACAAGGCAGGCACGCAAACCGATCTCGACCTGTTCCTCTGGATCGTCCGAGAAGCAGGCAACAACGTCTCTTCGTCGCTGTCGCTTTCCGTCACCGAATTCCCATTTCCAGCGCAACTCTCCCTTCCCCCTTTGTTTCGTTTGCTTGAAAAATTCTTCTTCTCTATGTCGACGGTCGTCGATGAGGTCGAGCTCACCGACAACGAGACTGCCGACACGTTCGTCGACGAGCCACTCGTCAACGAGACTCCTCGCAAACGAGACACCAGCTTTATGTCCAAGCACAACATCTTTCCACTCTCTTCTCTTTCCTCTTTAATTTCCCTCTTTAAATAGTTTTCCCGCCATCTTTACCGATGCACAGCTTCCGCTTCGGATCAATATCGTTTCGACAATCTCGTGATTGCTCGAAACAGCCGAAACAGCCACTACGATGGAAAAATGATTCGACTTTCTTTCTTTCTTTCTTTTACTCGAAATTTTCACGTTTAATCCGATCCGGTAAAAAATTTCAGTCTTATTATACGAGAGATGTTAACGCGTACAGCGTCGTCTTCCTATCAAAGCCATAGCAACGACAGAAAATCGTAGAGAGCACGTGGTAGAGTGGCAAAGCACGACGAGCAAAAAGTATCGTTCGGTCGACGAAAACTTTGCACGCTGCAACCTTCCGATAATACGTCGATACCGTAGCTTCCTCGCTCTATTACGTTCTTTGCCTGTTTCAAATCGACCGCTGTGTTGGATACGCTATAAACGATTACTACGTTCAACCACCAACAATACCGCCTTTTCCTCTTACAGTCACGCGCCAACTTGACGGCCGAACGACTTACGCAAACAAGATCCTAGATTTTCCATTTGCAAAGGAAAAAGAACATTTCCAACAGTTTGTTAATTTCGCCTCTAACTTGCCCCAGAGTGGAATTTTAGTTTGTTCTTTGCTTCGTCTCATTTACTATAATCATTCCGCGCAGAATCAACCGCTCTTCCCAACTTTTATACCGAAAATAAAGCGTTCAAAGTTTGCTCGTTAAAATTTTCCAGGCATAAGTAGCTTCAAATAAGAAACCGTTCGAAAAATGCACGCGACCAGCGAGTCAAGATATTATCTTCGTATCGATGTCGTAGAACGTTGAAACTCTGTCAACATCTTACCACGGCCAATATTCCGTTCGCATAATTATAATAATTTCTCGGTTCATCCTTAATTAATCAATTAATTAAAAGCTACAACGAATTTCAATACTTGGCCAGCGTAACTGTAGCCGTCAACTGTTGCAGCGGCTACGAAAAGTATCTCTACGTCCTTCTATCTATTACAGCATTTACTATTATTACTATTTAATTATTTAATTACGCTCGAATATATAAAGTTTTCTATCTTTACTCGTTTAGTCCTATGTATTTTCATACGACAGCGAGAAATTTATTTTCCAAAAACGAAGCGTAGGTATATGCATGGAATTCGAACGCTGCAAAGTGAACATCGCGTTTTACATTCCAATTTATACGATTTATACGTAGC
Source organism: Bombus terrestris (assembly GCF_910591885.1). Classification (NCBI taxonomy): domain Eukaryota; kingdom Metazoa; phylum Arthropoda; class Insecta; order Hymenoptera; family Apidae; genus Bombus; species Bombus terrestris. The sequence goes on from NC_063272.1 coordinate 18,448,011, forward strand.
TCGAAAATCATTCGAGGGTGAAAGATGCGACAATTCCAAAGAAAAGTAGCTTAAAGAGAGATCTCTAAGTATATAACGAACTTGATACCATCGCTAGTTATCCGTTGAAAGCTTCGGGGTTGATAGCATTGGTGCCAAGTTGCTTCATTTATTACCATCGATAAACCACCTTTTTTAAAAATGCCGGCTGTCGGACGCGCGCGGACATCGATATCATTGACCGAGTTTCCCTGTTCCGCGGGTCTCTAACCCTTTCGAAGATCCTGGCCACGATATTCTGATAATGGAAAACAGTACCGACGACACTGACCGAGTCCCTTTGCCTTTGCTTTCCTCTCTCTTTTCGCTTGACCAGATCTTTGACGTTGAACGAAGCGGCAGTTGATAATCGTTCGTTTTAATAACCAGATTTCACTTCCTCTCACACAGCTTTGGCACGTCGAAGCTCGGTTATCGCGCCTGGATTATAAGCGATATAAGAAAGTAAGAGAGATAGAAAAAAATCTACTTCTATTATCGATAATTGACAAGAAAGATCTTTTCCTCGCAGTCTAAAAGATATTTGATGCCGAATCGGTTAATATAATTTCTGCTAGAAATATTATTACACTGTTATAGGCGTTTATGCGATCTCCTTTCGACTTCCTTAGCCCTTCGATTTCTCTCGACACAGGATCGAGCGTTCGCTTGACTGTAAAAAATTTCATTTTTTATTCAATTAATTAATTTTATTCAAACAACAAATCCTATTTAAAGCGTCGATCCCTCCGTTTTTTTTTTCTCTCCTTTCTCGTAAAGAAAACTTCAAAGTATCAAACGGGCATATAATGGCATCGTTGGTTAAATACACAAAAATTGAAATCTTTCATTTACGAAATTCCTAACGTTCCACGTAGTTTCGTTCACAGTCCGAAAAGTGCCAAGATCTTGGGCCAATCGTTTTCATTATCTATTTTACGATGCCCATTACGATCACCGTCACCATTATTTGATCGTCGAACGACTCTAAAACGAATCGATCTCAGATTAGATCTCAGAGATCTTCCAATAGAAAAGCGAGACGCGTGCCTACCGATTCTCATAACCGTTGCCCTTTCTTACAGCCTCATACCCGTCACATAGCCACCAAACAGTTTCATTATCGATGATTCTCACAGACGATCAACGATTCGTTCGAGCGTAATAGCTGCACATAGCCACTGTCGTCGAGTTCGTGTCCGGACGACCTGGATCTCGCACGCCGTCGATTCAGCCTACGTATCGTATCGATGGGAAAAAGAAAAACGAAAAGACGTGATAGAAAACGCGAGTGAAACGACAACACACGGTAGCAGTGAGGTTACAACGTCGGTAAGCACGATATCGATAAATTGCGACCAATCGATCGGGTATCGGATGGATGAAAAATTGAAGAATTTGCCACGGGTCTCCAACCCCTACTGACAGAGGCAGGACACGACCCTTTCCGAACGAGGACGCAGCGAGTCACGATCAGAGAGCAAGTACTCTTACTAACACGGCGACTCGACGACTGGCGCCGCGTCGTCGAGCTCATTGGCTCTCTGTTTTGCGACCCTCCTCTGACGCCCTCCGTCCCTCTCTACCGAGATCTATCTCGTACGCTTTCTGTCTTACCGCGGTGGCTTCGTTCCTTTCCTGTTCGCGACCTGTATCTGCGTGCTCTCTCAATGCATACGCCTGTCCTCTTTTCACCTTACCAACCGACCTACGTGACGGCGCGGCGACGCGGCGACGCGGCGACGCCGCACCGCAACGCGCTCTCTCCCTCGCGCTTTATATCGGCCAAACTTTTTATCCTCCTCGAATTCTGCGCTTTGGCCATTTTTCCAGCGTTACGCGTAGATTGGATAAAAAAAGTTGCGTAAAAATTATACCGCTACTACTTTACTATACTATACTGCAAGTATACTATAGGTATTATACGACAAGTATATTCCGTATATCGTACTATGTGCTGTAAAATTGTATTATATAGTTATATTGTATTTTTCCGAGCGGAATACCTTGCGATTAGTAGATGCCTTATGTTATATAAAAATATGCAGAAATACCGCAGTACGTTCTTTACGGATTTTCCATTTTAAAGATTTCGATCGTGCAAGCGTCGAATTGTGTTCGAATTGGATCCGTTATAGAATCCAGTACGATACAGTCATTTACGGAAAAGTCATTTTAAACGTGAAATCTGTTATTTTGTATGTTTAGTTGGAGAAAAAATTTCTGCCAAATCACTGAAATACATAGATTAATGAATCGCCAATCGCGATTACCGTGGAAACAACATTTTTAAAAACATCTATTTACTTTGCCAATTACATGGTATAAGAATTATATCTGAAGGTATTTTAGATTCGCGAGATTCTTCTGTATTTACGACAGATTTAAAAGTGAAGCGATACATAGAACGTATATAATATGCAAAAATATCGAAATTATTAGATGAAATAATTTTCTATCTAGATTCCATCATTTTAATTATATTCGGCAAAATATACAATGTAAATATTCGACATTGCTTATTTTATTATTGTAGTATCGTGAGGAACAAACCTGGTTAGAAACAAACCAAAACAATGTCTGTCGTCTGTCCTTCGGCTATTATTTTACATAAGAGAAAAACCTATTGACTAAAGTCACCTAGTCCTTGCGGCACGAAAATCGAGAAGTGAGAGTGAGTCGAGAGGTCAGAGTTAGTCGAGAAGCCGAAGAGTAGAGTTGAGAGTTGAGAGAGTCAGCGGAGTTGCCCGAGTTGCTAGCGTTGTTGAGAGATCGAGTTGTTAGAGTTTTTATAGAGTTGCGAGAGTGATTTGAGTAGAATAAGATTTTTGCGTTTGGTTCAAGTTGAACATTTATCGTTCTCTGTCCAATTAATATCTCTTATTTTTATTTATCTTAAATAAATAGTATTAGGAGAATTTTACAAATCTAAATTATCCTAATCCTATCCTTTCCGATACTACATTATTAATAAGCCCAATAAGCCGAACGAGCTTAAAACCAACATTTTAACTGTTTTATTATGTTTATTTTAAAAATAACATAGAAACAAACCAACTTTAAGTTATAAGATCAAATAAATTATTTTCGAACAATTTTCCACTTTAGTCGTCTGCTTCAAACGAATTATAACAACGAATAATACGGATTTTAATATTAATTTGAATTTTAAATATTTTACGTACCTTTTAGTTTAGTTTTTAGAAACGATATACAGCTGAATCGTTTTTATTAAGAGTATATCGCAGTTTATATTTTCTTCTGGCTATTTTTTCTTTTTTTTTTTTTCATTTTTTTCATTTTTTTTCCTTACTCTAGTTAATTGGTACTGTAGCAGGTATTGTGGTGTCGTTTTTGCGAACATAGTTCTATGTATTAATTAACCAATTACTATCGGAGAATAGTTGGAGATGAGATCGAAACAAGATTGCGCTTCACGGTATAATTTGTTTAATCTGGAATACAAAGGTATTAGATATACGTATTTACATATTTGATTTGCAAGTTGCTATCTTGTTAAACATTTTCGTTACCAATAACAATACGTATATATTACTAATCAGATACTATGTATATTATTATTACCTGCTACTTTAGATAAATGATGAAAAAGTACCAAAAAAAATTATTAACAATAGTTTAGTTTATTCATTGAGTAAGCTCGGTGGTTTAGTTCATATTCTTTACCTTCGGCGTACACAGTTATTGTTTGCACCGAAGGGTGGCGTTAAATACTCCGTCCTAATCGATCGATCCAAGCGTTCAATGACGGCCATTTGGTAAAACAATTGCCGCGATAGAGGTACGTACAACTCTTAACATTCATCGAAAATCATTTATTTCTCCTAATTAATTCTTTACCTACGGTTAAACTAATAATTTATAATAATTACTATATTCGTTTATAACAATTTATTCATGGAATGTATTCATGGAATCAAGGGAGCAAGTGCAATTTAGATCAAAGACATGCGTGCTACGATTGGTAAGTCGCGTGGTTTCGCTTCTTCGATGATAAGTTCGATGTTCATGTATAATTATGTGAAACCACATACTGTACCTATTCTAATTGATAAATTTCAATACATACGCCGTGGGACGCCGTAGAATGCGTGCGCTTTAGCCTTAATTATTCGTAAGATAGATACCTACGTTATGTGCATTGTGAGCCCATTCCGTACAACGATACTTGTCCATCTTGCAAGGAAAATTAAAATTCTATTCTCTTTTTCTGCCGAAACCATCGATCGCATGGGTCCATTGATTCTTTCGAAAGATCGCGAACTCGTTCGTTCGTTCGTGCCGTTATTTTTACTTGATTTTCCGATTGATTGCAGTTTCTCTTTGGCTTGTCCCTACTTTTAGGGAGAAATTTAGTGCAGCCATCTCGGATTTTATAATTTTTCGTTATTTTCAAAAGTTTAGCGTGGCGAAAATAGAATGTTAAGAATAATTTAATACAACGACTCGTATGTTCGTTACCGCAACACACGAAATTCCATATACAGTGTCGGTAGCTTCATTTTCTTTCTCTCGTTCCAAGTTAGACAAATGTGTCTTTGATGCCGAATGCAAACCAGTGGGGCTACGAATTATCGTACGATGTTTATAAAGATCGATGTAATCGTTGCGTGAGATATAGATATTGCGCGATATATCCTTTGTTTGAAATTTGGAAAGATTCGTGTAAGACGAAGATGCGCGGAAGCGTGGAAGATGAACGTTTATAATGTAAGATGTATACGTCCTTTTCTTCTTTTGTGTAGATCGTTTGACTTCCCGTATCTGTCTGTATCACAGTCGCCCCTCCCCCCACCACGCCCCACTTTGGAAGCTGCTCAGCGAAACTAAGGTACGAGCAGTCCATTCAGTCGTCTTGTTTTCTATCGATACTATGGATCACGTTGCGTCAGGTTTGTAACCTATTCTAACCTATTAGTGGCATCACTTCTTCGTTACTGTCGTTACTATACTTTTTACCATCATTTATATCTCGTTATTAATATCGTTTAATTAATCCACATTTATTTAACGATTTATCGAACATTAAAATAATGAAATTGCGTGGTTTTCTGAAATTTTTTGTTTGAATCTTTCTTTAATCGTCTATTTACAAAATGATACTGTTACCGGTAGCTTCTATCGTAAGCTTTCGTAATAAAATTTGAGTTTGATCGTGTTTTCATGTAATTATTTTATACATTTCTAGTTAGTTTTTGTGCAAGTTATTGATCGATGCCAGAGATAATATAAAAGTAACGGGAATATTAATATATGGACGCAACGACGATCAACGATCAGTCTGATGAATGTTCATGGAAATCTGATAACGTTTAATTTATTTTAACTAAGACAGCTGTGTACGAACACGAGCATGGGTAACGTTTGATATACGATTCATGTTTACTTTAAAATATACTTGACACATATTTCATAATAGATCACTTTGTAATTATTTGGGATGCTAGGATGAAAGTAAATACGATTAAACAAATCACTTCTTTTCATTCAAATATATGAAATCATTCTCTTATTTCAAGCAAACTTGTAACAAATTATTTTTTTTATTTCAATGCAATTCGTAATGTAGAATTATTGATAATTTAACGATAGCTTCGCGTAGACAGTTTAAAACATAGAAATCCTAAGAATAATAGCTTTAACTATCTCTATAGGTATTGTAAAATACTAGGTATTGGTATATCGAATTCAAATTATTTCTCTATATTACGTGAATTCATAGAGGTGGCGCGCAAATAGACTCAAATACTTCAAAGCAAGGCATCGCGCGCGTTTTTCTAGCATTCTTCAAGCATTCTTTTAGCGTTCTTTTAATTGTGAATTTTTGAATTCTTGCAAATATTTTCGAATATTTATAACACACGACTGTTGTGTGTTAATGGAGTGTATGTTTCGTGTTCTAATAACGAACATTCATGGTATGATTCTTGCAAATGATTGCATTGCATTCACCGTATTCGTAAGCATTTGTTTGATATCGAGAAATTTCCTATAATCTTTTAAATGTGAAAAGAATAGCAGTATCTTCTAAATAAACGTTCGATAGGGGAAAAAAGGAAATTATCGAAACGATATTTCGCTACTTTTCTAACCTCTCCCCGTCCTTAAACAGTTTTATAAATATAATGCGGTTCGTAGAGTAAGCGTTTGCTACAGTATTTTACGATATTTTCAAATCACGATACTTTTCATTAAATTCAATCGAATAATCACAAGCGAAGGTAATAAAATTTTATCAAACAAATTTGTACGCGATATTAGAGTTCTTGTTCGTCGATTATAATTTAAGCGACCTGGTCTTAACCTAGTCTTTTATTTTTCTTTTTATACAAACACTCCTTTTTTTTTTTTTTTTTTTTTTTTTTTACATTCATTTTCAGTATTAGAGTCAGTGCATCTCTCAAGAGGATAAAGCCTCTGTAGGAGCTGAAGAATGTAAGTAGTTTAATACATCGTATTTCAATTTGTTCACCTTTTTGTATTTTGTTGGAATTATTGTTAGTTACGAAATAAAAATGATGGATAATTTGAAAAGTTATATATATTTTTTTTAAATTGAAATTAAGCGTTAAGGTTTTAACATTCAATTACGATAAAACTGTCTGATAGGCATGAAAAATCACTGAATTCTCAATTTTTTGATTTCAAACTTTTATATTAGAGTTTCGGTTTACACTACTTATCAGAGTTTATTAGAACTTCAGTCCTTATTATTGCTAAAGTTCAAAGTTTGTTATTGTGTGTTTCGATCACTCGCGGAGAGACGCGATCGCGAGGAAACTAGAGTCAACGGGAGTCGTAAATTCCCGTTACGATTAGACAATCCTATTTCGGTTAGGATAATAGATGTGATTAAATAAAGTATTACAGCGAGATAACGGTTTACAATTCGCACTTTATTCCAACAACTTTGTAGAGAAGATAGTTAGGCCGATGCGTATAGACGAGTTAAGTAGGCGACAGTGATCTAAGGGTGGAAACCCGGTCAAGAGACGTTGACTGTTCTAGAGATGGAAAATCAGCGAAGTTCGGTGACGATGCTAGCGGCCGAGGAAAGCTAGCGATGGGTGTGTCTAACGCACGGGACCATCGGATTTGTTGGTGACAGTTTTGACTAGGAAAGTGAGGGCAATAGTCATTGCTTCTGATTGGATGAGAAAAAGGTTCGTGGGCAAGGAAATGTTCTAACCGCCCCCGAGAAAAAGTTGCTAGCGAGAGACACCGAACGCGAGAAAAACCAGTATCTAATTCCCGTATCTTTGCGTAGTAGACAATAAATTTAAGGAACGCTTGAAATAAAAGAACTATGAAAATGCCAGGATTCATGGTGGGTCCTAAAGACTATCGAGGATACGCAGTAAGGATCTGCCATCTTGCCAGCGGATTGCGGCCTGGTTTGTGTACAGAGTCACCGGACGTAACATTATGTATCAACGATATTAACGATATCTTATGTTTTGTTGTAGGCACATCACAGCTTCAACTTCTCCGTCTTCTTTGGGAATGTTCTAACAGTGGCTCAGAAGCCAAGAACGTAAGTATCTTTACATATCGTACTTCGATTATATCTATTCTGTATATTTTGTATATTTTGCTTTGAACACTATTAATTACGGAATACAATTTGATTAAAAATTTGAAAGTTTGATATCTTCTCAGGTTGTTCTTCTATTAAAATAAAAAGAGTGTTAGTTAAAGTTTTAATATCGAATTGTAAAACAAATAACTAACATACTTCAGAAATTATCAGATTCTTCATTTCTAGATTTTAAACTCTCATATCAGAGTTTCAGTTTCTGTTCTTATCAAAGTTTATTAGGATTTCAATCTTTATTATTACCAAAATTACAAATTTAATAAACTTGCATTTTTCATTATCTCCAGCTTTCCAAATAATCAGCAATCATTCATCGTGCTTTGTTCTGTAACAGATTCTTTACAACCTCTATTTCCACCATTGGATTTTCACCATTTCAGTTCCTGTCTGATGTTAGTCTTCCTGATAACATTGGCTGGGATAGCGCGGCGATTCGATGGCGTAACGCTTCTGTTCCTCTGCTTCTAACGGTGAGTCGCATGCGTTTCTGTTCCTCCGGTCAACCGAATCATGTCGTAGGATGAAAAGATGCGAATCGGCATGGGTGACTGGTTGTATTACGTAGAATTTTTTGCGAGCATAGTGACGCGCGGATATTTCTTATACCCGTGAGTAGTAACACTCCTTTTTTCAAATTTATTAGTTTAGGATAGGTCTTTTTGCACATCGCGATTATAATAATTAGTTTTTTAATAGTTAGTTGAAACATGTACCTTTAAGAATATACTCGTGGTACTTATAAATATGTATATTAATATTCGGTATAAATAGGCAAATATCCACACGAATATACCCGTGTCACATAAATATATTTGATGTCAAGCAACGAATTTCGGTATAAATAAGAGATATCGTAGCGATTTCGTTTGGGCATCTTGTAGAGGAGAAATCGGATACCCTCCGATTTCGTTGTTTCGAAAGATGCAATTGTAGCTGAATGATGTTGACGATACAGTTTAATTTTCTCTTTTCGCGACAATATCAAGTTACGTTCGTTTATTTGATTTCAGATAGAGTTCAAAATATGAATTAAAATTCATTTTTTTTTCGTACAAGAATGTGTGAAGTTTTACGCGCAAGAAAAAACTTTTTAATCTTTTCTTAAATCTTCTTAAACTTTTAATCAAAGCGACCATTTTGAACGTTGCTGCTTTGACGAAGAGATCGCCTGAGATTATTTCTATCTTGGTAATACGTTTAGAGTCGACTATTCCGTTTCATCGAGTCTTAGTCTTTTTTCAATTAATGCTACGTCTTTTGCAATGTTAAAATTTTGTTGCGATTTATGAAATTAATAAAGTAAAGTTATTACAATATGAAACGAAATAATAAAACAAAGAAATCAAAGAAAGTCAGTCCGTTAAGTAAAAATTGGACAAACTAATCATGTTTTTAGATCAGGATTTTCAGATTTAACCCTTTCCGTGTCCATTGTCAGGGCCTCATTTACGTGTCCAGGTGCTACTTGAACCGGAGAAAGACAAATGTAATGCTTACTTGAAGGTGAATAAATTTTAGATTTTTTGCGTGAAAGTAAGGTGGACAATCAGTATTATTTGATATATAATTACTAATTGTATCGCTATACGACAAAGCAACGAACTGTATAATTGGTATAATTATTAATTATATGGCAAGTAATATGAGGTAATTGGCTGCGACTCTGACTATGTTAGGCAACTGAATAGGTTCCGATCGATGCATCTATGGTATATTACGTTAATAGTTACGTCAATGATTCAGCCATAATTTAAATGTATAACTAATAACAAGTAATTTTGGTACTTGGTAGTATATATATCTATCCATATCAGTCACGCGTACACAGTATAGGGTAGAGTATAGAAACTAATAGAAGTAGAAAAGTTAGTTAAAAGAAGAACTTGCTTTTCGAATAATTTACTGTAATTTACTGTAATTTTTTAGGTGTTGCAAACACCAAATAAATATTTAAATTTCCAAATTCAAAGTTAATATAGAACGGTGCTGTAATTTTCTTGTGATAAGCTTCGTTTCTTTTCAACGTGGATGTACGTATCTTCGAGCTTGGGCTTTTCTCGATACACACACAGGTATCTATCAATGCGCATTGTCGTTCTCTTCTTGTCTCCCTGTCTCTTTTAACAACCGCTTTAACAACTTTAATATCCCCCTTCTTCTTTCTCACCCTTGTCAGCCCCCCTCTCTCTCTCTCTCTCTCTCTCTCTCTCTCTCTTTCTCTCCATCCCTCCCTGCCTCGCTCTCGCGCGCGGTCGATGCGGTCGACTTCCACTTGGTCGAGCGTGATCGAAATTGATCTACGCGGTATAAAAGAGTAGCGCCGTGCCGGTCGGGACACCTCGGTCGGCCCGATAGCAAAAGAGTTAATTATAAAGAGGCGAGCGACAAAATCCGATACGTCGTCATCGCGGTGGCTAACGGCGACGACCAACGAAGCCTTATTGTTAGTGCACGCTCGTTCGATCGCAAACTGAACGACACCCGGTTTATCGGACCACTAAGAGATCGATATACATATAGACGGTAGATAGGTCAGCAGAAACACTCGATTTCATGTTGAAATAAAAAAAGAATAAAGCTGGCTTTTATTTGGGATTGGCGGTTTTAGGATTCGATTCAACCCTAGTCGATATCGTGTACGCGGTAACGGCGAGAGCATGTTTTTATCGTGATCGAGGGGACGTTGTATCGATGGAGGATTGCGATGACGTTACTCTGTTTTGCTGCACACAGAGACACGTATGTCAACGGTTGAAGAATGTGGTAATATCGTGCTGCGATATATCGTCCACTTGATAGGACACGCGATACGAATAAGAAGAGTGGATTTTTTTGTTTCAAAGTTGATTCGAAAGGGCCGAGTGAGCGTAAGAGGGACGACGAGGAGGGAAAAGGTTGGCTGGAAAGTGCAAAGGAGATGCCAGGGGAAGGAGGAAGTGTATTTTCGAGCTATCGCGGGGAGACGCGGTCGTTAGAATACGCGTCAACGGGAGTCGTAAATTCCCGTTACGATTATAATAATCGACGCCACGAATAGTTCGATCCCCTTATTTCGGTTAGGATAATAGGGGTAGTTGTTGTGGTATAACACTGGGAGTCACAGAGTTATAAAAAGATATATTTCCAACACTTTATACAACCACACAAAATAGTAACGCCGTTGCTTAAGATACAGATAACGAAGAGAAGGATTATTCTTAGATGAGAGAGTGAAAGCTATAGGAGCTTTAGGCCCGTGAGAGCTGTAGGAGCTGTCGGACTTCTGGATGCTGTGAAAGCCATAGGAGACTCTAGGCCTTGTAGGCACCTTGAGAGTTGTAGGAAAACTCTGAGAGATATAGGAGCGGTGAGAGCTATAGGGACTGTAGGAACTCTAGTCACCGTGAGAGACGTAGGAATTCTAAAGTTTATTCTAACGTGAGTACGGAGGAAAGCTCGGTATGGGTGTGCCCTTTGAACGAAGAACGCGGATTCGTTGCTTACATTTTTAGTTAGGAAAGAGAGGGCAATGATCCGCGATGCCGATTGGTTATGACCAATGTTAGGAGGGAAGAGAGGAGGAAGAAGCCTCCTACCAACTTGGTTCCTAGGCGACATTGTTTATGGGGAAACTCGGATTTTCCGTTAGGTAGATCTCCGCTTTTTTCGTTAGGCCACTACCCGCTTTCTCCGTAATTCTTAAGAGCGCGTAATAAACCCAAGGACCCTTCTAAAAAACCAGCTGAATACACTTCTAGAATTAGAAAGTCTTTTCTGGCAAACAGATTGACTCAAACCATATGCGCGAACAATGCAGTTAGGATTTCGACTTTATGGTGGGTCCTCGGGCCTATGGAAGGTTCGAAGGACGACACGTAGACCGTTGGCTGTCAAGCCGCGCGGGATTGAGTGCAGATGTGTTGCGCGGCGGAACAGGAAGGTTACGGAGAAAGTGGATCGACTCGAAGACGCGGATTAGACGTAAAGAGGGAATTCTTCGAAATAAAATTCCTATTTTACAATGCGATACAAGCTTGTCTGTGAAACGGTCGAACTATAGACAAATTGTAACAGGCGAATCTATAAGCTAGGATTTGATAATATCGTTAAATTCTTGCCCAAGAGAGTTTCACTTAACTGGCGTCGACTTAAACGAACAAACGAACAAAAAATATAACATTTCCACTCACCGTGCAGTCCATGGTAAAACCTTGGTGCCCTCCAAACTGATGCTCCTCAATTCGTATTTGGATCTGTGTCGAAGCGGTGAACCAGGCGCGGCGGTGGTCGCGTGGAGAACGTTTCTCATACTCTTGGAGCTACCTCCGGTGAGCGCGTGTCTCCTGCCTGTTGCACCCTCCCTCGTCGATTGGTTTGTCGATCTCTTTAAAGAACTCATCGCTAATACCAAGATTTCCTTCTTGACCAGCAACTCTCTCGCATTCTTTCGAGTATTCAATCTCTCGGCGACTTTTTCGTAAAAAGCATCGATCAAAGAAATTTCGATGTTCGTCTCTATCTAACAACGTACATATGTACACAGATGTATCGGCTGAATATTATTTATCCGGCGATTATCAACGATTTCAATTCCTTCAGAGATAATTCCTCGGAGAGAAGTTTTCTTTATTATCGTTTGTTTCAAAAAAATAACATGGACGACGTAATTGTTTTATATCGTTCCAGCATCATCGCTCTTGCGCTTGGAATTTTATATAATTTTCACACACGTCTCGATCGTCGGCCCGGCTTTTCTCAAAGTAAAGCAACCAACTAATGTTTTTTCGTCCACTTAAAAATTGTTTCACCGATCGATACGATACGATACGATAAGAAATCTTATAGAAATGTCCGTTTCTTTAAATTACACGTTCAACCGGTTTATTCCAGAAAACAGATAGACATTTTTAAAACCGTTTCACCAATTGTTCATCCATGTACTTTGATTTTCGAATAAACGGTTTTGAAGACGGGTTTACAGTGAATTTTAAATAATACGATTAATGGGGAAGTCGAAAAGCAGCTGAGCTGTGTCTCCCGACACAGGGAGAAGTAGCTTCAAAGGTATTTCTGGAAATTCTTTAACGGCCCATTCGCAAAGTATCGGCAAAAGAAGCTTCCATCGCTGGTTAACTGTCGAATTCCTCTTGAAATTTTACGTTCAATTGCCTGCCATTCAAAGACGATCTTTTAACGTGTCTTCCTACTTTCCAAAGATTCGTTTCCATCGGTCTTTTACTTGAACGTACAACTTGCTTCGAGTACAGTTCCTTGCACTGCAATTTATAGACGATGATCATCAAAGAACTATTCTCATGATTATTCTTACGGTGAAACCAAGTGTTGTTCGCGTTTCGCGTATTCAGAGCATCTTGTAGATTTTTTTCTCATTTATATAGTACCATTAAGGTACTATTGAGGTACGTATCGATAAGAAACCAACGTTTCTTCTATATCGTTAATTTACTTTCCCTCGAAATTTTACATCGAAATCGCTCTGCGTTCTCAAACTCATCAAACGTTTCTTCTTTCTTGAATTTTTTACAAAATAGACCTACTTGCTGATCACTATCGCGTCTCCAGTGATTCATCGATCGTTCGTATTCGATTCACTTATTCCAGTGTAAATAAACACATACACTCTTCTGCCTCTTGAGGTTTGTTATTTCAAACGATCAATTATCAATTTGTAAAAACGAATCTATGACCACGGAATATCTTTATCCTTCGTAGAAACATCATCGAATCTCGGGTTCGAATTTCATCTTCGATTTGGTACATTCGTACTTCCGAAGCGATTTTTCACGAACCAATGTTAGTAATAATAATAATGTAATATCTTTGCGTATATTTTCTCTTTGCAGAAGTGAGAGTCGATCTTGATTAGAAGATAACTTTCTGTCGATCTGTAATTCAATACTCAACTTTGATAAATATTATTTAATATCTTGGTTTCTCCAATCTTCTTTGCTCAAGAACTTTCTAGAAATATCTTTAACAACTTTGCGACAGCACCAAGTCTCCGGTGATTTGTCAAAATCCTCGATTCAGTATCGAATTTCGTAAAATTTGTATTTTACGATTTACGATTTATTTCCGCTTTCAAGTCCAATATCTTGGAATAAATCCTCTCTTCTTGGAATATCTTTCTCGAAAAACAATCCTTCCCTTCATTGCAAAAGCGAATCCTCGATCTTGCGAAATCTTGGATTCGATATCGAATTTTCTTTTCCTCTCTATAAAATCGAACGTCGTCTACCAAACATTTTCCTGCTCGAGTTTCTTTACTTTTCAAAATCGTTTGTAGAACAACTATCGGATCAACTATCGATCCTGCAACGATTAATCGCTGCTCCTCGAACGAAGAATTTCACGAACGTTCTCGGTCCATCTCGCGGTGCACAGCCTGACAATGTGGAATCAAAGCCGACAGCAGCTCATCGTACGTTCGGTTCGGCCCGAGGTTTCTGTCGTTGTTGGTCGGACGAGCAACTGATCCGTCGCGTCGGATGAACCGGCCATCATAAATGACTGCGCCACCTTTCAACCCCACTCTATGCAGCGTGGTTCGCCGCTATAACACAGCCCCACTCTCTCGTCTTGCTTCTCTTGTACGATCATCCGATCATCCGATCATCGGACGTTTTCCCCCGGCCGATACCCTCTTTTCAACTACTTACGCGCTTCACTGATTCGGGATCGATCCACCATCCGATCTCAACGCTTCCATGCTACGCTGTATTCCCGATGAAACAGCCGTGTATCCATAGAAAATATCACAGAGTATTTCGTGTTGCGTATCCTTGTTTCGCACGATTAAACGCACTAGCCTGCATTCTTGCGTTGCTCAAATCCAAAAACTTGGAGAGGACTTGTTGCTACATCGACGGAGGAGGACACACGCGTGTATGGTAGTATATCGAGCAATGCATATGACTATGGCCATGGCTATGGCTATGGCTATGGATATGGGGGATGGGGGATGGGGGATGGAGAAGATCGGATCTCAAGCGTGTACAAGTACAATTAGGTTTGCTTTGGTGGACGTTGGATGATGTGATATTTTTGTCACGTAAAAATGACAGGAAAATAATAATAAAAAAATGTTGGGTTCGAGATACCTTTATTCTATAATGATAAGATTACAAGTGTGCGATTAGACCGTTACCGAAAGACCGAAGCCTCGATCAAGACCCAGCCCTTCTAGATGTTCGTTTATCTTATGCCTACGCGCCGAATTCATATTCCTTTGTTTTGGGAGTTGGTGTCGTGTGCAAGGCGGTTCGGGTTTCCTGAGTCGGTTGGGGATATTCGTTGACGTTACATTTTCTTCGTATGTATATCGTCGTATGCAGCGTCGGATAGCTGTTGCTTTTCTTTTCCATATATCACGTTTCATTTAACTTAACATCTATATCGGGCAATATGTTCCGCAGTATCGTTTGTATCTTCTTTGATTTTTCACAATTCTTAAATTCTTCTTCGCTGATTTTAATCCAATATCGGTTTAAATCTATATTTCCGTTGGTTCATTTCTTTAGAATAACATTTTACCTTACTCTTCATAGTATGCAAATTCATTAGCCGTATAATAAGCCGGCCAATATATTATATCGTTGTTTGTGACATTCTTAACATTTTTCTTCGTCGTCTTCTTTTTTTTTCTTTCTCTCTATTATGTACGACCTTCTCGCGATTGTAGGACAAAAGTATAATTTCTTGATACTCGATAAGCGTTAGTCGATAATTTGCATAAAAGATTCTGTTGCTTTTACCGGCTTCCAAACATAGGACATTGGTCAAAAAATTAATTAATTAGAAATACACGTATACACAGACTCTTGCAATTGTCTGATAATTTCGCGACGCACAATTTCCCGGCCATTTGCAGCCTAAGATACACAAGATAGCGATCTTTATATATCGTTCGCGATGATGCAATTTGAAAGAAGCAATTAATTAACAAAAAGGACATTGAAAAAGAATCGATCTTTGTGTAACCGTTTTGCTGCCAATGTCGCATCGTTGCATTCGGCCAACGTATATCTTTAGCACGCATCGAGCTCCGTGCCTGATTTTTTCGATTTTCCATGATTATTTCAATGATCAAACAATTTTTTTCCTTTAATATGCTTGTAAAAACGGTATAAAGTATAAAGTTTCTAGTAAACTGTAAAAACTATACTTACCTTTTACAGTGTATATGTTGTATACTTGGTTTTTTCTCTTCTCTTGGTTTTGGAAAGACCAAGACTTTCCGTTAGCTTCTAGTCGTGTTTCGAATCTATCTGCAACGTGTTTGATCATCGTTCTATCTTTATAAAGAAATTTCCGACTAAACAACGACCGTTATTAATACGTGCGATATCTTATTTCAATTTTATGCTGAAAATCGCCTTAAAACGTTAATGGCCCGTGGTTAAAGCAAATATAGTAAAACATTATATCGTAACAAGAGAAGATATTATCGAAGAGTAGTTGAATTACGTTAAAAGAGCAGATGTTTGGATATCGGAAGTTGTATCGTATTCCTCTACCTTCCACGTCGCAATGTTTTACAAATCTTCTTCGCGAAAATAACAAATATATACGTTTCGCTTATCAGCGATTCATCGTGCCAAACTATCGTTAAGTAGGCGAGCCTATTCTTCGGTTAAATATCAACCATTTAGGATATAATCGCGCCCGTTTGTCATAGAAAATGGGCCCTCTCTTAATCTTACAATACGACCAAACACTTTCTACTCAATCTCGAAAGAAATTTCACCGCATAAACATCGTGTCGTACATCGTAAAACAAAGGTCTTCCTCGACCCAGTTGCTTTTTACGAAGACAGGAAACGTCTTTTGACGGTTACTTTAGTGGCATGCACGTATTACGCGTGATTAGAATGTTCTAACAAATTGTTGTTGTTGTTGTTGTTGTTGTTACTTACAACTAATCGTAAACTTAACTTACTAATCGTGATCAAAATGAGAGTAATTTTTATTACAGCGTAATATATAGCGTAATATTTTTATGCTTGAAAACTTGTATACCTGACAATGTAAAGGGTGCAAAATATGGCTAAAACGATAAGAGACCGGCATAAAAACAATAAAAATGAGAAACTTTTTTTTTATACGTTGGGAAATCCTCATGGACGCCCCCTCCCTACTCTCACTCTTGAGAACGGCGGGGTAATGTCGGACTATACCGACTAAAAGCCCACGGTGGACCGCCTGTCGCTCAGCTGGGATGTCCCGGCACCTTTTTCGAATTACTGTCGGAACACTCCCGCGTCTTCTCCTATCCGAGGGAGTCGTTCCTTGGTTAGTTCGAACTTTGGGAGGGACCACCCCTCTCAACGACATCCCCTGGGCCGTCGTGCAAGTCTGAGAAGGTTCGGATTCTCCTCGGCGTGTCGGCCTCTATGACCACCTGGGACGGCGTAGGGCCGTCCTTCGACGCGGAACCCTGCAAGGGCGGGATGTACTCACCCTCTTCCGCTCTGTTCGTTCCTTTACGAGCATCGGAAGATCTATAATACTACAGTTTCTTTATAGTATTGTAAATGAGTGTAATACGATAGCTCCGTTAATCTAATTTTATAATTACAAAGAGAAACGTAAGGAGAAAAGGTACTTTTTGATAATTGTATTGTTGCTGTAACACGGACGGTCCTTGATTTAAACGGAATTAATAATATCCGATAGTTTTCCATTTGAAAAGATAGTTTTCGTAACAAAAAATGAAGAAAGAGAATATGTCGTAAAAACGAAAGTTTGTATTACTCTTTAATAAAGATGAAAGAAGAAACGCGGAGAAAGAAATATCCTATGACTTTGATATAGGTAGAAGGTAAAAAAGGGTAAAGCTTAGGTTTTACATAAAATTGATGAATTTATAAGTTAATTTTATTCGTATCGAATATCCGATATTCTGTAAGCTCGATATATTTTTTATTATTCGCAAAATAATCTTTTCCAGGAATAGAAAGTAGTTTACAATATATTACTGGAGAAGTTTCTTGAAAATTTGCCAATTTTCAATATAATTCGATTATTTTACATAGATGCGTAGCAAAAGTGTTAAATATCGTTAATACGGTGATGGTGGTTTTCAATGGTTATAAAGGTTCTCGAAATGTCCCACCGATCGTTAAGAAAGCGAATTTGTTGCGTGGTTAGTCGTAGATTCGTTTCTTCTACTCGTTTCGGGTTAATTCGTACGTCATGATTGAATTCGTTTCGCCAAATTCTACAGTCTCACTCGTCCAATAATCTCACACATTCTTACCCTGTTCGACGTTTCTCGTTTTTTTCCATTTACAGAATTCGAGTGACAAGTGGAGAGAATGGCCAACTGTTGTTCCTTCAATGTATCGACTGTTCGTTATCAAGATTAACGTTTCTTAACGCCTGACAAAAAATAAATAATTAACTATTAATATTAAACACATGCTTCCAATCGTTTACATTCTTTCAACATATATTCCATACACGGTTCAATTTTAAATGGAAATAAAATGATAAAATTTAAATGGAAATAAAAAGAGAAATTTAATTTCGACAAATAATTTCAAAACAGGAATAATAATTTTCTTTCGTAGTCGATTTATTATAATCTCTTCCGGTGTCTCGAATTAATTAAAAAGCTCAGCTGTTCATGCTTCGATGATCCAACAGTCAACGCATTGAGTCGCAAACACGCGAATGCTCGTTCGAAAATCTTTCGATATTCGTAGTCGTAGAGAATTCGTAGAGAATAACTCGTAAAGAAGGCGGCAAAATTGCGTCTTCGATCTACCAAATGCGAGAAGGCAGTGAAAAGTTTGATCAT
Source organism: Bombus terrestris (assembly GCF_910591885.1). Taxonomy (NCBI): domain Eukaryota; kingdom Metazoa; phylum Arthropoda; class Insecta; order Hymenoptera; family Apidae; genus Bombus; species Bombus terrestris. The sequence continues at coordinate 18,466,448 of NC_063272.1, forward strand.
CCTGGACAATATGAAATTAAGAACAGATATTTGAAACGGTACAGTCAATAGAAAGGTACAAAAATTTGAGAATAATGCGACATTCGTCGAAAATGAAAATGTCAATTTGAAGAAATCTGGATATTATAACAGAGGTTATATAGTTTGTAAACCGTAGATATTGAAGGGGGACATTTTCAATGTCCACTGCTGTTATCTTCACTGTGATCGAAAAAACCGCCTTTTTAAATCGTCTATTACATATCCCTAAAGAGAAGGGGGGAACGCACAATGTACCCGTACAGTGGGATCGCTTTGGTCTTTGTATCGATGAGACGACATTAACGAGGCACTAACTTGCAACGGCGAAACTCTCTCAAATTTTTTACATTTTTATAGTATCGTGTTCTTAATGAAACTTTCGTTAACAGGAAATTTAAAACAAGTCGTGAAGGAAACGACCGTGTGCTGTGTCTCAGAACCGATGCATCGTTGCGATACCACAGCCCACAGTGTTATAGCGGTGTGACCGCTTCTGACGCAGACGCGTGAGTCGGACACGCACATAGGAAATTCCACTTATAAATGTGTTAACGTAATATTTCTAAAATGTACGCTATCTTCCATAAGTATTTGGTCACGTTTACACTATCGCAAAAGTATAACATGTGCACACGTATGTAGACGTTTGAGATCAACGGGTGAAAAGGATTTTTAGAACGATTAAAATTACCAGTTTATACAGGATATCGTAAAGTATCAATGATTCGTCAGAAACAAACAGGAAGGAACAACAAGCATGCCAGGCGTATTGTCTTTCTTTTAATTTCAATTTGATAAAGATGTAAAGAATTCATTCAGCGTAGAGAGACGTTCTTTCGTTACGATATTGAAAACTTTTAAGAGAAACGTAAATCGTTCGATGAGATTGCACCAGGCATCCAAATACTTATACACAATAGCGTATCTCCCTTCTATTTCCTTCTCTATCCTCTCTCATAATATTATACTATATTTGATCGAACTTGCTTGATCTTTCCTCGATAACCTTGATCCGCATAATACTCATAACCTCTGCCATAATGATCACGTTTAATTTCTTATAATAACTCGATTTTATAAAAACTCGAAGAAAGACGTTTGGAGAGAACGGAACACTTAGGCGGCTTCTCTTAAACATCTTCATATCTGCATCTCTGGCTCAGAATCATCGTGGAACCAGTTGGAACTCCTCTGACTCTCGGTCACGTGCACGCTGTTCACTTCCCTCTCCATGTACCGACTCGATCTAGCGGTGGATGATCCCTGCCTATGATCGTCGAACGACGCCAGCACCTCCAGATGATCGTTTCTTCTCACCGCTCTTGGCGTCGTCTCCACAGAACTAGTTCCCTCCTCCTCCTCTTCCTCCTCCTCCGCTGTCCAAGGCGGGAGATCCAGCATGCCCGAGGGAATTCCCCAGTGTTCGGTAAATTCTGAACCGCTTCTGGCCAAACTTGGCTGACTCAAGGATCTCACCAGCGAATCTGCTCCCTCGAACGAACTCAAACTCGTCAAGTCGTCTCTGTCCACTCTGGCAAAGTCTCTCACCGTCATCTCCGACATTGACCTAACGTCCGCCTCACTAACGCCGCCTGTGCCTCTGTTACTCGATGCCAGTCGACGTAGACGATTCGACTGGCTCATCGCCGCCGTAGACTGTGATACCTGCAGTCTGTGGCTCTGAGTATGAGCAGAACTACCTCCGTCGCTCTCATACTCGTACAAAGTAGGCAAGGACGATCTTCTCGATCTAGTATCCCATTCAGAGGACTTGGACCTCTTATATCGCTGCCCGTGATTCTTTCCATGGATAGAGCACGAAGCGGAACCTGGTTGTGTTACAGGAGGACCCAAGATTCGGATGATCACGTCCCACTTTGCCGGAGAGAATAGATGGGCATATCTGGCATCTTTTCGTATCAATTCGTAGTCCTCTTTAACCACGGCTTCTGTTAACAGGGTCCGTAATGTACTATCCGTGGTAATTATCTCGCGCCATTTTGCTCGTTCTCCGTCAGTCAATTCGGAGGCGTAACGGGGGTCCAAGACACGAGATAGCCTAGAGAACCAATCAGCGTCTGTTTCATCGATGGAACGACGATGGGTGACTGGAGGTGGTCTGCAAGGAATCTCGGCTCTAGCGGTATACGTAGGCTCTATATTGATGTCCAGTTCCTCGTCAGCTGGCCCGTCGATCTGACTGCCCGTTGGCTCATTGGTAATCGTCAGATTCGAATTGGAACTAACATCAGAGAAGTTTTCCCATTCCGGAGGAGGCGGTGGGAGATTCTCTTTAGGATAATTCCTGATAGTAACGTCCCACTTAGGATCCGGAGGTGGTGGTTTAGTTCTATACTCGGTCACCTGACGACGGTGACGTTCCACATCCTCGATAGTCTTCTTCTCCGTCACTGTCTTTAAAAACACATCGTCCACTTCGTGCGTGGTTATCTCTGGACGCCTAGGAGCGACAACCTGGGGCTCCACCAAAGGCTCTGTCACCTCCTCGCGGAAGAGGCGATGTTCACGATGCTGAACAGCTGTGTGGGTAGTAGTGACTGTTGGAACGATCGGAGGAGGTGGCGGCGGAGTCGGAGCTAGGATACTAGCCACTCTGTACTTGGCATGTGTATGATCAGTTACTTCGGTCAGAGAACGTGTCTCGGTTAGCTCGGTGTTCAAGGAAGTCAAGGATCTCGGCCTACGAATTTCATGGTGTTGCAAAGGAGGCTGTTCTATGGGAGAAGGCGAGGGAATTCGTTCCTGAACGATGCTAGTGCTGGTCGTGGTGTCCCTCTCGGCCTGCTTCCTCAAGATTCTCGAGTAGACTGGAGGTGTTTGCTGCCTGGAGATGCTGGACGTTGGCGGAGTCCCTCCTGGAGGTCCATGAAGCTCCGGAACGTAAGAGAATGTAGTCATCCTGGCTGGGGGACTGTCAAGACTGCGTGTAAGGCTAGATTCTTCCTTTTCGAGAATCGTGGTGAGATTTCTTTCTAAAGCGACGCTTGCTATGTCGGATTCCGAGGGTAGAGGACTCGGCGGAGGAGGTGGCGCTCGCTTCACTCGCATTTGAACGTCGAACTTGGGTTCGATCGGCATGGCTACCATGTGGCGAGGAACCGCGGTGCGTGAAGCGTTTGCCGCTGTCATGGAAGACGTTTCCACTTCTGCGGCAACTGTCTCGGAGTAAAGGGAACTGGTGGTACGAATTTCTTGGCGTTGATGAGTCTCGTGGTGAACAAAGGCTTTGTTGTCGTAAGAGCCGGCGGATGAAACTGGCAGAGAAGGTTCTTCATCCACCTGTAAACAAAAACGTACCATTTCCATTAATTCTCAGGTGACATTTCAAATGAAAAGTTGTTGAGATATTTTAGTAATTAGACTGATTAACATAAAATAATCATATCTGTAACTTTATTTATACGTATATATTATACTAGTGCTATATATAATACAGTATACGTATAGTATAATATTTGCATACATGCATAGAATATCGAGCTGATGGGTAAGTTTAGTTTTCATCGTACGAAGAATTCCGTTCTTATTGACACAAACGCTAATCTCGCAGAGATTTTCACAGTTTCACGTCTTTGTGAAACATAGCTATATTTGCAATAATATACATAGATGCATATATAATATAAAATAGAAAAGGAACGTTTTATGCAATATCTGGAAGATGTTTGTTCTTATCGTCGATATTTTATCCGTTGAAAAGTCACATTGATCGACTGCGCGACTAAAGTAGCTCAAACATGCGACGATTGCCGTATTCGACGTTCCTCGTAAACGTCTCTCGTATCGAGGGATCATAGCGTTACGTTAATCACAGCGCGAACAGTTCGGCTTCAAACGTCCATGAGACGATACTAATGTAACAATGAACATTTTTTCATTCTTCAAATTAAGCCTTTACCAACGTATTTGTCAGATTTTTCTGATTGAAACAACAAGACTAAACATGACAATATGTATGAAATGACATTTACACGTATATTTGGTAGGCGGGAAAAATAAGACGATGTAATTAAATAAGCAAATATGCTGGAAATTATATGGAAAATCAGACGAACAATCGGAATTACACCGTGAAAAAATTTTATTCGAGAAAAATGTGAAACGAAAGAGTTTGCGCTATCCTCGAGCATTTTTCCTTGACTTGTCAATCTAAGAACTAATTTTGATCAAACATAGCTTAAAACCTGACCAAATAATAATAATAATAATAATAATAATAATAATAATAATAATAATAATAATAATAATAATAATAATAATAATAATAATAATAAATACATAGATAGGAGAAAAACCTCGTGAAAATGAGTTCAACGATTCTCGAGTCGTAAAGTGACAGACAGACAGACGTTGACAGTGTCGATTATTATCAAGTTTCAACGGATAAAATGATTAGAGTAGGGACCGCGTAAATCGAAACTCATGCTAATTGTTATTTAAAAATCATACGCTCTGTATCCATCTTCCATACGAAACAACTTACCTCGGAGCTCTCGCTCGGATAATCGCTGGGTAATGAGTGGTCGATCATCAGATTGGCATCGCTACCGGTGGTGGACGGAGGTGCGTGTAGAAGGGCATGAGCCCTAGGTATCTTCAAGCCCTCGAACATGGTGATGTTGCTTAGGGAAGAGGTGGAGAGTTTTGTTATTTCCGAGCCCGAGCCACTTCCGAACGGATGTCGGTGGATCACGCGAACGTTTCTTCGTTTCAAGCACATGTACGAGCAACCGAGGCCAAGTAACAGCAACGAAAGGAACAGGATCGCGCAGATAATGAGCAGAATCTGAAATCCTTTCAACGGTGGTTCGGACGGCGGTACTGGCGCCGGGGTAGCCAAGCTATGGACAAAGATATTTTTCTTTTTATCAGATATTTTTCAATCACGCCGGCATTCGCAACTTTTAAAATGTCAGAATGGTCTGTATGATCGATAAAAGGTGATTGGAGTTGGCTAACTACCTACACACCCATATACCTATATTCTGTTTATCCGTAGCCTGCCATGGTTTAACGAATTCCGCGAAAATTAAACGATTCTTCTCGTAATTATTATTTCAAAAAGAAGAGAACTTTGATTCGCCCAGTTTCTCCAACCAGTTTCCGCGCGAATTCCAATTACACGCACGAAATACGCACGACGAATAAATCGTGGAAAACTGAGTTTTTGTATTTCGATTTCGGACTCGGATCGGGTTCTTCCAAGTTTGCCGGTTTATCAACTTAAAACCTTGAAACATACTTTTGGTCAAACCGGCGTTAAAAGAGAGAAAGATGATAATCGAGAACGGTGAGGGAGTAAACTCACATGCTGGCCGGAGGAGCCGGCGGTGCAGGTGCCACAGGCGGAGGATACCTACAAACTATCGTAATAACTTCGTCGCCGTCCATTTCGAGGCCAGGATGGAAGCGAACTACAACGTTGTTTGTGAACACGCGTTGAGGATCCTGCCTCGTGCCGCATCCTGCAACATCAACGACCATCGAGACTGTTAGATCGACTGTTAGAAGCATTGTAACGATCGAAACATTTTCTAAACACAACCTGCGGTTCGATCATACGACGGCGCGCAACTCGCCTGCGCCTCCTCTGTAGCCTGGCGCGACCACAAAAACCGACCGTAGCAGGTAAACGAGCGGAAACTGAGCGCTAATTGGTTCGAAGCTGGTCTCCAAAAGGTCTATAAAACCCGGTGATTGTATGCAAATACGCGTTCTTGTTACAAACCTTGTTACAAGCCCTGTTACAGCTTATCGACTTTTCATCCTCCTTGACGAGTAAAAGATACGACGCGATACAAAAATTTCACCTTGAGTTTCAAAACGAAGGTGAATTTTGCACATCTGCAATGGTATGCGCTCACCTGCCAAAACCACGACAATTAATTTTGTTACCCCCTATACGCGTTACATCGCGTTATGCGCTATGCGCAGACACTTTATTCTAGTTAATTATCATTATACGACGACGCATCTACCGAACGAATAGTACGTATTCCAGAAGCGAAGAACCCAAAGAATTTTACGCCATGATTCGACTCGTCTTCGTTCCCGACCATAGACAGAGATACCGAGAAATAGATTTCTTGTCTATTGGCTTGCATTTGCGTGGCTCGCGAGATACGACCACTATTTTTCTATCATCCTCGAATCGCCTATCATGCGTCGAGTGATTCGGGTAATTTCGATGCGCTCGCGAGGCGGTGTTCCGCTTACCTCGACCACGTTCGACGGCCCGAGCGTACATTTAACTGGCGTAAGTTGAACGGCGGGCGGCATGTATTTTTCGCCGATGATCGCACGATCGCCGTTGGACTCGACGATCCGTCGCGGCTCGTCGAAGATCAAACTGTCGCGGATTTCAAAATTCGAACACCGTCTCGTCACCGAGACGAAGCTTCTGCGTTTGGCTCGCGCGCATGTAGCGAGAAAATTTGGAGAACCGTTGCGCCTCACTATCGACATGCTCGAGGTTTTCGACACACTCGAAAACTTTGGCTCTGTACTTACTCGTACGCGTTTTTCGCTGCCGCGCTCGGCAACATTCACGCCAACGTCGTTCTTCACGTTACTCTAATAATCTTTACCGAAGTACGTGTGTCGTAACAACAAACTAAAGCGCCTTTGCTGTATCTCATCTCGTCGTTCGTCGCTCGTCCTCGTCCACTTCGTATCGTTCTCATTTCCCTGCTAGTAAACTTTTTCTCGCCTATCATTCTTGGATTACCAATGATACGTTCGAATCGAAGAGATAACCTATTAACAATTTTGCAAATAGTTGCGATAGTTTCGTCAAGCGCATTTTCTACATCCGTGAAAACGCGGTTATATTCGACGGGATTATTGTTATTATTATTATTATTATTACTATTCCTTCGTTATACTTTTTCATTATTTTTGACAATACGGAAGGTAACGAGATTTGGTACGATCGAAGCGAACACGCTGATTTGGTAGATTTCTGAACGAGAACAATCTCTGTGCGTTTCCAAATTAGCGGCTGGTAGCCAATCGTCGAAACAGAGTCAAAGGGTAATAATGATCGCTTTCGATGCCCGAGTGATAGGTTTCTTAGTATTTTTGCTTGGTGTGCTGTCGTTGGTACGATATTTGGTTTGGATCGCTTTGGAAATTTCTTCTACATACTATCGTTTCTGCTTGTTCTCCGGATTATGTAGTCCATCCAGTATCGGTCCTCTTCATAGGGGTATTAACTTAATGGTCCGTTCGATCGTTTTCCACAAGGAATATGCGGAATATGCTCGTAGCTGGTGCATCGTTTAGATTCGCTACGAACGTTTAAAATTTTTGCGTCTATCGTCCCAGTCGAAGTAGGTTTATCAGTTTTGTGAGTTTGTCAACGATTCTTTTATACTCGATAACGCGGAGAAATCGCTTAGAGGCAAACAGAGGCGTTCTTTTTATATTACATCTGCCTGTCAAATTACACAACTACCGTCTTTCAGCTTAACTTAACCGATGTATTATTGACTGTTGCAGACCACTTAGCAGTTATAGTTAAAAACGAAGACATCTTGGATTCGAATCAGTTCGTTTAATTCGGCCGAGGCGAGCTAACTCGCGTGAAATTCTTTTATAATCAAGTAGTATTAACCAAGTAATATTAATTATTCATTGGCCTTTATGACCAAGTATCGAAGAGACTAGCCCAAACCCGGATACGTCGATGACAATCGAAGGAAAGGGTTCCTTCGACGTCCTTTGCCTCGTACTTGAGCTCGTCATTGCCAGAGTCTACGAAGATGCGAAAATAAAAAAAAACGACGTACCTTTCAGAGGTAATTCCAACTTGGCGCTGGTCGATCCGCGTCCTTTGAATATGCAGGCACTGTTTCGGTCGAAATCAGCGTACGCGACCCCGTAAAACGGTTCCTCGAACTTCAGTTCCACCTGCATACTCCCTTGACTGCAATTCAGGTAGGCCTTTGTGCGATTCAGAAATATCATCGACGAGATGTCGTCCAATTTTGTTACTTTTCCATTTAACACTGTGCTGGGCGGCAAACCAGGCTGATACTCGATACTGTTTCCCTGTGACGCGTAATTACTCTGAGACAGCGCTAGAGGAAATGCCATCCAGAATACGACCAGCAACCTCGACAGCATCTGAAAAACGATCAAAAGAATCCTTTACGTATCAATGATAGAATATACGAATAAACTTTGCTCGATAAATTGCCGACAACGGCCTTATCTCTTAGCCAAATTTCTCACACTACGGACCACGTAAACCTCGTTTACGTAGAATAGGATTTCGTACAAGTATACGTAAATTGGCAATTCCTACGATATGATTTTGGTTTTGGATGCTTGTAACGGCAATATCTGCTGCTTACCACAGACATCACTGTTGCAGTCTCGATTGTGAGACGATATTTACGTAGACGGAAATATTCAGATGTTTCCACGAGTGCGCTACTCGGTATTCGGTACATTGATCGACAGTAAATAACAATTTTTACCATAACATGGGTCCCATCTGATTAGTTACAAAGTATAGCCAGATCCTAATGGACTCGGACGAGTCTACTACTTCTCGCTATAAAATATTCTACAAGTTATTTATTTATTTATTTATTTATTTATTTATTTATTTAAATTATAACTTGTAATAATAACGCACCCACTTGTCAATAGACCGCTACTACCGGGTTATGTATTCCTTTAAATCCCACAGCTTTTATTCGAAACGTATTGTTTGAAATAACAAAGACACTTCAGGTGGACAAAGTTGGTGGCACACTCTGTATACATATACATAAAGTTTCGTGAGTCACGGTGTACTTAAATAATCGCTGGGACGGTCGTTCGAACGAAAAGTGCTGACTGATCGTAAGTGCGCGCAAGTGGATAGAACGAAATCATCTTGCTGATCACGTTCCAAGTGAATGAATCGGACGGAGCCGTCGTGCCTGTATTATTTATAATATACGTACAGACATGCAGTTTTCGTGTAGAAGACGCGTACGTGTTCGTAATCAGTGATTCCAACGAGGAATGTCGCGACACACCTATTCTACGATTCTCTCTTCTCAACGGTATGTAACGCGAGCTCGATACATATCGTTCACTCCTCGATATCGATTCCGTTGTAACTCTTTCTCAGCTTTTATTTAGATACACAGCGGAGAACGTCTGGATAATGAATTGTTCTAATATCGCATACCAATATCGAGATATAATATTGGAACGTTTCGCCAATAACGTTGCCTCTCATCGGGCACCATGAATTTATAAGATTTATAATTAACGATTCGAAACGGTAATAGCCACGTAAAAATTCGACGATATTACGAAAAGCGTTTAGATGCTTTATTATTCGAAAAATTATCCCAACAGCTTGTACCATGATTATACGTAATCCTAATAATCGAGGTTCAATCGTATTATTTCAGAAAAATTTGCAAATCGAATTGAATATCTTTTTTTGCCTTCTCTTACGTCTTTCATTCTTACGCTCGAACGTTCTTTTCTAGAACGAGGCTTCTCTATTAGGCTATGTTAAACTGTGTTTACAATACGAATACAGTAGGAAGATGACGCGAGTTGTACGATGATACGCAAAGACGGAGGAAACAGACTGTCGATGCGAAGGGGAAAAACAAAAGCAGGCGTGCAACGAGAGCAATGTCGTTAACAGCTGGGACGGTTGAAAGTCTAGGAGACAGACAGGCATCGAGCCTTTAAAGTCGAACCAGTATCCGAAGGAGAGACAACGTCGCCTTGTTGCGCAAACACTCTACTTTCACTAGCCACGCACAAGCGAAACTCTGGCTCGTGTATGCGCCCGTGCCCTTGCACGATCCACGCTGCGAATCGATCGAAATGTGCCACGAAAGGATTTATATAACTTGTTAAGGATAGTCCTTTCAACGGTGTAGAGAAAGAGGCTCTGTAAGAGGCTCGGAAATTTAATTATTTTCACCAGTCTTAGCAGGTGGCAGGTAGGAAAATAAACGAAATGTAACGTACAGCGTAGATAAATCAGATATAACGAATAAAGGACACGATATAGAACAAATAAAGCGTAAAAAATATGTCAGCAATCTAATTGTAACGATGAAAATACGTACATCACCGTTAGTGATATTTTTATAAAGCACAGCATGTCCTTAAAAAAATCAGTCACTTGTGAATTTAAAATTTAACACTTGTGAATTTTTCGTTCTGAAGTCTTATTTTGTAAAAAGAAAAAAAAAAAAAAAAACATTCTGATCATACATATAACGGTAGAACAGAGTGATGCTCGTTTTAAGAAAGACGAATGTGTCAATTCGGTGCAATTTATCGCAATTTCTGCAACTGATCCGGTTCTTGCCTCGGAAGGGAATTAAAGTCAACTCGTTTTCGTAAAAGTTGTCCATGTAATATGTGCATATATCTATTTATAGGATTATTACGTCGAACTTGGATCTGTAATAATTAGAGATGGCGTAGGCACTTGTATATTTCTATGTCAGCGTTGCCAGTCACCTCTTGACGGCCGAATATAACTATAGGACAATCTATAACTCATTAATTTGCTGAAAAATGACTTTTATTATTTAACAACCAGCTATCGATTTCGCATACGTTCCAAATTTCAACTGTTGTATCTTCAATCTCAATGCAGATACGACTTTCTTATTTAATATACATTTAGATAAACTATCTTTGTACCATCTAGCAGGAATGACTTAATTCGAGCGAAAGTTGCGTATATGCTCTTTCGACTTAAAACGGTACCGGTAATTACTACACGATTTAGATCCTAAGAACATCGTCGAAGATCACTGTCACAGTACGAACGTGAAACAACTTGTCGTGTAGTATACAGCTAGAAATGTTTACAAATTTCAAAAAATCTATCTACCTACTATGTCTAAACAAGTAGCAAAGACGATGACATCAGGCAAATTATTCATTAAGTTTTGCACGATAGTATATAATGGGTATATAAAATCTAATTAAATCTGTTTATGTGGAAACACGTCGCATAAATATAGCGATATGTTTTTCTTATAAGGAAAATTAAAAATATAAATTTCAAAGTATAAATTGTCATACACGTTGTAATTTTAAATGAAAATAAATATTTTTGTTATCGTTATAGATATACAGTCTTGTATCGAGGCCTAGGCGGAAGCGGGCCGAAAAATTGAATCGTCGTCGCTAATCGTGAAAAATCAACACGTAGAACAAGAACGCGTTCTACGCATCTTTGTCTGTCTCTGAAGAACGTCAACTTCGTTCATCTTTCATGATTTTTGATTGTTGATTTTTCACGTTTGTTGATTAGACACGACTCAATTTTTCCACTCTCAATTTTTAGTTGTCTCTAGCAAGTGTCGAGAACTGTTTGTATAATCGTGATATTGTGCAGGAAACATCTAGAAAGGTTCGCAGAACTGCTGACACGTAAGTAAATGGCAGTAATAGTCTCTTAAAGGTGAAAATCTTGTAAAAACTAAAGTGTGTGATCTCATGTTGGAAGCTGCAGGAAGCTGCAGGAAGCACAGAATTAACTCGTTTCTGTTTATTATTTGCTTTTTACTTCGCGCGCGCGCACACACACACGCACAAAAAATAAAGTGCAAACGTATAAAGTGCAAAATGCGTTTTAGCCTGTAGATTACTATCAGAATAAACTAAGCACTTAAAATGTTAATTATGTAAATAATTTAATGAAACGTTCGTTAGCTTTCATTGTTGAGAGTAATCGGAACAGACATCGAGATGAATAAAACAAGAACGTTTTCTACGAATAATATACGAGTACATACCTACAGATATTCCTTGAAAACGGAACTCGTCATTTCGTATCTGACGTAAGACCAGAAATATGGCAAAACCTAGCCTAAATTATATCTATTTGCAGTGAAATCCGCACACAAAGACAAATACTAAAACATTCAATACCTCTCAAACGTAACACTCTATAAATCGTGCATGAATCTTTCTTAACTATATTTTCCACATTATCACGTCAAAGATTGGTAAAAATAGCTTGATACGATAATTTTAGTAATAATTTTGTTCCTTATAATTTTAATAATTCAATACTAGAATTTATTAGAAAAGAAAAATTTATCGTGAGATATTTTACTTAACTCTGTCGCTTCGTTTCAATCATTTTCGATCGACTTTTATTTTTCTATTATCGAAAACGTTGCTAGAAACGTTGCTAATGTAAAAGAATCGTTATCGATACGCGAGATTTTTTCCTTACAATTTTCTATTAAGACGGATCTTTCTTCAAGCTGCGTGACAAAAATTTGTCACGTTTGTACAAAGAAGAGCAAAATTGAGACATGAAAATTGTAAGTAAAAGTAAATGGCCAATTTATATCTAATCTAAATCAATGTATAATATCTGGCGGAACACTTAAATTAACGTTTAATTTTCCTTTCCCCTTTCAACTATCGGATAATCTTCCAGAAATACGACGAATTATTAATACTATACTGAGAGAAACGGCAAAGAAGGAATTCTTGCTATGTGATATAGACTGAAATTGCAGAAAATGCACAACCGTAAGATCTTGTGCAATAAACCATTGTTCGATCGTTATTCGGTATTGTACACGATCACGATTACCATCTGCATAGTACTCCAACGCGTAGAAACAAACAATAATTAATCATTAGCGGGTTGTTAATTGAAGTTTCAATTACTAATAAATTTTCGATAACATTTTACAAATCGGTTGCAAACATTACAATTTAATACATTACACATGCGAAAACAGAATCATATATTAAATTTTATCTTTTAGATCGCGAAAAACTTTTCAAACTAGCCAACTTTCCATACAATTAAACATTTTCGATCTAATGTATATATATGCTATGGTATATGCTGCGATATACAATATATGCTATCAAGGATATTTTTAGCCAGAAAATTCCAGAAAACTCATAATTTATGGTGATAATAGTTTTCCAATTCGCTCTAAAAATTTTACTTGAATCGAAAATATTCAATTAGTATTCTAATAAGGCTATAGGACATGGAAAATCGGTAACCGAGGACGAAATATTACAAACAATTCTAACATCGAAGCAAGGAAGGTAGACGGCGTTAAAAATTTCATATAGGTATTTTACACCAGAGTCGACAAATTTATTGCGATTTATTACACAACTCGGAAAAATGTAATAAACAGGAGGATAAATTCTTACCACGAACGTGTGACTTTAAGAAAAGCGTAAAATTCATTTTCGGCAGTATGACATACCGTTCCGCATGTATATATAACGTAACGAACAATGTGTTACATAATAATGTCCGCATTTAAAGCAGAAGAAGTGGAAATGAAAACCACCTTTTACCAGGGAACACACGAAAAACGAAAAACGTTTGGAAAACGAAAAACGATGGAAAATGACGTAGACCATTTTTGCTTTTTTTATGAAAATGATTCCTCTTTTTTTTTTTTTTTTTTTGGATGATCCAGATTGTACTTGGTATTGCACACTTTCACGACAAAAGGAAAGGAAGAGTAAGCATTAAATCGCCAATTTAGGCCGAAATTAGATACTGCAGAGCAATTAAAATGAAACGTATAAACAGACGATTAAATAGTCGGAAATACATTGACTTAATAGATGAACGAACAAGTGAAAATGTAATATTCCAACGGGGCTACGTAGGTGGATAACAAAACGTGTAAGAGACTACTTTGAGAAAAAGGAATATTTTAGTACATTATTTTGGTACAACCAACGGGATTACTTGATCTTATTATAATGAAAAATTGTTAGGTAGAATTAATAAGAGACGGTTATAGGAGTATGCAAGGCAATTCGAAAGTGTTACAGTCTTGAAAAGAGTGTATCGATGGCAATCGTACGGTGCAAAGAAGTGAGGGCAAAATATTGAAAATTATTTTTTATGCATATTTATACAAATTTTTCGACCGATTTTCAGTTACTTTGGTATATAAAATACTTAAATAACGTGACTCTTTCGTTCAGTTTTCTATAGTAAAGTTAAACTATGTAACATAACTACATAATAAACGATCATTGAGCATTAAAATCGAACGGCTTTATCACGTAGAAATTGCAGAAACGTTAAATTTACATAGACAGAGTATGCTATGCTTTTGTTGCGGAGTGTATTGACTAGAGTTAACTTTGACTCGTACTTTGTGCTTTTGTCTCTGACTGTAAATCCTCCTCGGCAATAAAACTGCGAAAGATGAATAAAATCGAAAGGCGAAATATCAAGGCCCGTTCAACGAAGCGTCACTATTGGCCGCGGCCTCTGTTTCCATCTCTAGCTGGAGCTAGAATTGAGCAAGCGGCCGTGCCTTGTACCAATGACGTCATCCCCGGCCGATCCAAGATGGCGACCGCATGTGTTCGTCAGGCAAAATCGGCTAGCGGCCACAAGCAGGACCGGTTTTCGACGGAGGGGGGGCGGAACCCAGACTCGGTCGGCTCGTTTATCCGCGCGGTTTCGTCGTTTTGCGGCCGAAATGTAGAAGCTGCGAAACCTCTGCTGGCGGACCTCTTCGCATATAATATCCGAGGACACGCACACATATTATTTCTCGGCTCGGTTACAAGTACGAGCCAGTGTCGGAGCAACCGGATCGTTTTTCCACGTTGCACGACCTCTTCGTAAACGATCGAGTCGACAGTGAAAGTAATTAATCGCTACGCGCGAATAACTTTGCCCGTACTTAATCCTTCTTTAAATATTCCGCTTACAGTTTACATTTCCTTCTATATTTTCATATCGACGATATTACGAATCGACGAATAGGTTGGGTTATCGACGGTAGATACTCGCACAGTCGAAGCAAATTTCGCCTGTTTCACGCAAATACTAAATTATGCGAAGGAAGGTTAGCTTTTTTAAGAAAGTGAAAACCAAAAATGTCAGTTTCGTGGAAGGTATGGGATTGTCGCTAGTGGAAAATTACAGAGGAAGAGAAAGAGAAAGAGAAAGAGAAGGAGGTGAATGATCGTGCGGAGGCGTGTTGAGTGTCATTTGGAATTCACGAAACTTTCGACCAGCAGTATGCGTAGGGTTTTCGATCGTACGTGGGTGTCGCTGATGCTGTCATCAGCAAGGACGAGCCTGCCGTTTTCCACAGCGACAAATCGAATCGGCGTGTGCAAGCAGCCGTGTCGAGGTCGAGTATGCCAATTATACGGATTTCTGCTTATACTTTGCCGTTCTTCTAGCCTCTACGTCTATAACTATATAAAAGTCTATCGATTCGTCGTATAGATCCATCACCATGGTGTATCACGTCGTACAAGATCGAACAAAATCGAACAAAATCGAACAAAATCGAACAAAATCGAACAAAATCGAACAAAATCGAACAAAATCGAACAAAATCGAACAAAATCGAACAAAATCGAACAAAATCGAACAAAATGGAACAAATGGGCAAAGAAACTACGGAGAAACCACTAATGGCGTTACCACAGTTGAAAATGGAAAACGTGTAACGAATCACGAAACTGTTGCGTGTATATAGGAAGCGTAACAGGTAGTTACTCGTACCTTGTCTAGCTGGTCGTTGGCAGCGTGCAAGGATGCGGTTGTGTAGCACTCGCGAGGCTCCCGGAGCGAACGGTACGCTCCTGAATTCGAGAGTTTGCACGCGCAGGTAAATATCGTGCAACACGATCGCGCGGACACGACTGAACTCACTTTCCAGAGGTAGCGTTTTACCTGCGACAGGAGAGACCTCTTAACACAGCCAGTTCCACAGAGAGGTTACCCTCACTCTTTCTTACTCTTAGCCTTTGCGTGTACATACACATGTAGAAACGTGTGGATGCGATAGCTACGAGCGAGAGTGTGTTGGTCACCTTCTTACGGCTATCCTTCTTACGGCTATCCTCCTTACCTACCCAACCACCCACCTATTTACGCCTGCGAGTGCGTGGCCTTATGTCGCGCTGTAAAACCTCGCACAAGCTACGTACTTTTGCTCTTACTTCTCGGCACTTGCTCTTTCAGGCTCTGATGCCGAGATGATACCGAGCTTTGCGTTCGATACACTATATATCGATCGATCATACGGTACATACTTTTTCACGTAAATTGCTTCGACCAGGAATTATCTTGCTTTCGAATCCTTGTCATTTTTTATTAACATTGACGATTGAAATTTTGTCAGTTTCGTCCTCTATGCTATGATCAAGCATAAAAGGCAACGGTTACTTTTAATATTTTAAAGTTATCTTTTCGTAGGCGACTTTCGTCTGAATGGAAGCGATCGCCTAATCTTAGAGAAATTTAACGAAGAATTAAACGATTGAAAAATATTAATCTTTAAATACCCAAAATGTACATTTTTAAATAACCATTATAAACGACGACAATTTTTTGCTTACCGAATTTGATGACCATTATCAACAACGGTATTTCTTCCTTTTCTTTCTTTCTTTCTTTCTATTTTTTCTCTTTTTTCTTTTTTTTTTTTTTTTCTATTATTTTCAATTGTTAGATATCATCCAAAGAGTATGTATTCGGCTTGTGACAAAATAATAAATGTAGGCGTAAACACCGTGATCGAGACCACGAACAAGATGTTTCACCAGTTTGTTCAGTATTTACAATCATATTCTGGTTTCCATTCTGGCTCCATCGTTTATCGAGCCGCCAGTATCAGCGTTGATTGGAATAAAGTATCTCATGTTGTGCGCAACGTGTTTTCTAATTATACATTCCTTTAAACGAAGTTGTATGAATTTCACAGTGCTGTTAAAAATCGCAAAAGCAGCATTGTATTCAAATACAAGAAAATGCAAAGATGAGCGTATAGAACAATTCTTGGTTTGAACGATCACGCCTTTCCATTCGAAACGTTTGTCGCGTTATTGGATACCACCTGCTGCTCGGACCGTGACAAGTTCTTTTATTGTAGAAAATGAATCGAATGTATCGTGAGAAGTCGTTGCGTCAACTTTACCGAGAGTTATTTGTTTTGTGGATGGAGCAAAGTCCAGCTCAAATCGGGGGAACAAGGCAATAGTTGGAATGGACGAAGAAAACATGAGTATAATAATAAAGAACGTCTTCTTGCCGAACAAAACGTTTATTCATCCAGATAATCGTGGACAGCTCGTTTGAAACATTACTCCGTGTGATTAACGAATGGATTAAATCGGGTTTCATAAATTTATCAAATCAGTAGAAATGATATAATCGTCTGTTTTAAACGTCTAACCGTGAATCAGAAAACAAATTACATCGATCCAGATAGTAGGGCACATAGCCAACGTATCGAAAATTGTTGGCACGAAACTAGAGCTAATATTTCAGGATATGGAACCCGAAACGGACATTGTACGCATCGGTTACGCGGCTGAACTGTTGTTTCGACGACAACACGGCTTCAACGTGTACAAGAATAGTTGCATTTTTTGACACAATGACTGAAATTTTTCCAATTTTTATCAATAGCAATTGAGAATAACGTTTAAGCTTATCTCATATATTTTCTGCCGCTTTGCCGTCACTTGTTTCGCAGCTGTTGCCGCTCACCGCTCGCCGCTCTCTGTATAATCACGGCCTTACGCACGAATAACAAGTGCACAGAGTTCGATGACTTCGACATGAAGATTCAAACGTATCCTTCGAACGTTTGCGGATACACCCAAACATATCCCAGTTCTTTCAGTTTTTTCTTCGCATTTTAGATCAGTCTCGTAACTCTCTGTATCCGGTTTTGCCATACATCCGTAAATGGTAAGCTCATGACCATCTTCGACACCCACACCCAAACTTTTCTCTCTCTCTCTTTTCTTTTTCTCTTTTTTTTCATCCAGAGGGGAAGAAAGAAGAGATCGAACATTTTCGTTAATAAACGATCGTTATTATTTAACACGTATACAAAGGCTGACGAAACAGGTTGTTCGAACATTTACCATTAGCGAGTAACATCTCAAATGTAAATTGAGAAACGTATGTAGAAAACATTGACGATATTACAAACATATACTTATCAAAACAAAATAGTTTGCACGTTGAAGGAAAACAATTACGATTTACGAAAGACTTTTAACCTTACGATGGCTTTTTATTATCTAAAAAGGGAGATGAAACAGTTTATGCGAATCGTCATATTCTTCTAATCGTATATCGTGCAAATAAATAGTATAATTTTATCGTACGATTATGACGATTAGTTTTATAGTGAATTTTTGTAAATATCAAAATTGATGATTCTTTAGACGTGGCCCTTTTGTACTAATACAATTTGAAAATGTTTTATATAATACATAAGAACATGAACAGCGTCTGTAAATGTTGAAACATCTTCGTAACCGAGATTCGAGATATATCAAGGTATTAAAGTATCGATATCTACGAATAAATCTATCCTATGCGCAGAAACAAATTATATTTTTGCTTTATAATCCTCGTATGTTATATTCATGGTTTTCACGGTTTTCTCATAGGCATCGTTACCTTCTTTTCTACATTTGCTTTTAGCACCGTTGCATAGTGAACGCAACGTGCGATAAGATAAGTAGTTTATTGTATGTTACATGAAATTTTCCATCTCAATAATTCAAAAGTGTATAAAGAATCGATTGTTTCGTTAATCCTACGTTATAATTCACGTTTAAAAACTTGTTACCGCTTCGTCGTATTATTCGTTGGAGAGAATAGCTCACGATTAAACAGTTTATCCAACACTTTCGGTTTGTCGTCTTGCCCGGTTCCTACCACTTTTACATCGCTCTTTGAAAAACTCCCTATTAGTCTTGATATAGCTTTCGTACGAACCATCCGCTCCAGCTACCTTACAGATAGCTCGTTTCAAACGCGTAATCTACGCGCGCTCGATCCGTTCACTTTCGACGTTAAGTCCGTCAACGATAAGAACTTGAAACGTAACGAGTCACTCGAAGCATTCTATTGTACACACGCGGCGTTCGTCGCTAAGCCCGGAGAGAAAGCCCGAGAGCAAGGAAAAGGAGAAAAGATAAGAAGAGAAAGATGGAACGGCAGCGATTACCATAGCAGCATTGCATAGGGGAAAATGACAGCAGAATGAAATTGGCAGGAAGGACCACCGGAACATGCAGCGTGAACAGTGAATATGCGTGGGCAAGCGATGTAAAGGATCCTTTAAATGCCAATGCTCTCGATCAGATTACGTAGAAGAAACGCGAGTTTACCTCTACCTCCTTCTTCATAGCCGCCATGTTTCGCGGCTGTTGCACGCGACTGATGGACCGGTTGCTTGAGTCCTCCTGCTCGCACTCCTCGATATGGCCAGCTATGTATAGCAGGTCATTCTGATCTTTTCTTCGATCTGCCGTCTGTACAGGGTGCGTCAAAATTGTACGCCTTGGTGTGCTGCAGATCGATGTAAAGAGTTGCCGCGAAATTGACCCCGACCTTGAAACTCCGGATCGAAAAGTCAAATTTCTTCTGATTCTATCGTGTTCTACTGGCCTTTGTAAACGTAATTCCGATCGATGCGGTAACTTTGTAATGGACCTTTACTAAACATCGTTTTCTTTTTTTTTTTTTCTTTTTCTTTTTGCAACAGAAGGATCGAGCTCTGATTCACGATTCCCTTTGAATGCTCGCTCCTTGCGATCGATAGAACACGACGCGAGTAAACAAACTTGGCCTTCTGGCCTTGAATTTCAAGGTCAAGTCAATCGCGCTATAATCTTTTCAGGTCGATCTTTGTCAAACCGAACGTGTAGAATCACGCCGTATCGGTCCTGACACTTTCTTTCTCAACGCTCTCTACACGTATATCGCATATATGTACGTACACTTTTAAAGTTTTAGTTCAAATCGTTGGAATTTCAAATTATTTAAACGCGCGTGTATTTCAGATATTTTCTAAACTTTGTTTCACATTGATTACGGTGTTCTTATTTTATTCCCTTCATTTGTTTTCTTTATTGTAATTTCGAAATTTCGAATATCTGCGAGTTTATGATTTACAGAAATTTTCAACGAACGCAGTATTTAGTTTCGTTGCTTTTTGCTTTTTGCTTTTTGCTTTTTGGTAGACTTGGCCTAATTATAAGAGGAAATGGAAACGTCTATTTCTTGACACAACAAAGATGCAGAAAATTTTGACGGGTCTTGGTTAAATATTATTTCCTCCCTCTTGGCATGATAAACTATAATATATTTATTAAATTACTTTCTAAAGGAAAATACATCTGCTTCGAGAGTTGCCGTTAAAAGTTATTCTCGCGGATTCGCTTTACATTAACACAGTCTTTGTGAAAGAAAAGTATGATTGGTTAGCGTGTTTGAGTGATTCTCCTTGTTGATCCTGGTATCCCTAATGACGTATTAGATCGTTGCATATAAAATGGCCCATTTAAAATATATCGTTAAATAGCAATAAACATTTAACGCATTATCGAATAGTAGTAAATAAGACTTTTTATTACGCGCGAAAATTTAAGATTTAAAACCAACCGAATACAAGATCGACGCTTTAATTCTCTCTTTGATGCTTTTACATTATTTCATCACAAAATGAACAATTATGAGACAGGCATGAAAGAAATTCATGGATTAAAATCATTTGAGCAATACTTTAATACGAACTTGCAGGTCGCATCTGCAAGTCGCATGATCATATACATCATAAAGTTGGCATCGCGAACGTAACCTGATAATTTGAGAAATATATGTTGGAAAATATGAATAGCAAAGATAAATCACCCGACCGATTAAAAGAAGATTATCGACAACAAAAAAAAGAAAAAAAAAAAGAAAAATAGAAAAAAGGAAAGAAAGAAAGAAGAAAAAAAAACAAAAAATAAAAGAAAGAAACAACAAACGAAAAAACGCCGAGGAATGCGTCCTGTTACACCGCGAGCTGTATATTTGCCAAGTATGCGGTAACATCTGCAGAAAGATTTCGAAGATTTGAGGCACAAAAAAATAATCTGCAGAGTTATTTACATCGACAAATTTGCATGATTAAGCAGCCCAAAAAGATGGGTTCCTTATTGAAACAAAGTAAGAATTTCCTCGATCTCTATTGGAGGAAATTTCGATAGGGATTTAATATCAAGAAAATGATCGTTTCATTATTTGATACGCGGTTACTTATTTCAATATTTAACAGACGAAAGATACCAGATCCTTAAAAATTCGAATAAACCGGCAATCTCTACTTCGGTAAATGAAATCGAACCTTTCTCGTTGTCCTATTAATTCGGATATACGAGGTTCCGCTGTACTTTCTACAAGACATTTATGACCGGAAGAAGAGTAATACATAGATGGAAAAAGATAGAAAAAGATTAGAACTAGAAAAATATCGTTACGAAGGTCCAGTACGTTAGGATATCAATTAACTACATTATATCTTCCGTTACATTGGCGAACCAAACCACTAAATCATTAAGATAAATAAAAAATAAAGACACGAAGAAACTATTATAGGTATGCATCAAAGGAGAACTAAATTTAGTAAATAACGTAATAACAGATTAAACGGACAGAATATTGTCGCGCGTGTACTTAGCCCTGAAAAAGTCGCGATCCTTTTCTTAGATAGAAAAATTCTATCCTAGATAGTAGCGTACGTGAAAAATACAGTGATTCCGATTCGTACTACACGTGTACAGTGCTAATTTTCACATAGAAATTATACGAATTTACGAAAACTGTTAATATTATCAAAATAAGTGAAACACACGATATGATTATTCGGCAAAAGGAAAGATAAATATATATATATATATAAAAAAAAAAAAAAAAAAAGATTCAACGAAAAAAGTTTATAATAAAATTATTTCGATAATGACTTTTTAATAAACGCTAAAATCTGATTTGAAGTTAATCAGAAACAAGTTTAGGGGGTCAAAAAGGGAAGAAAAAAGAAAGAAAGTTCTTGGTTATTCACACTCTGTCAAATGTAAAAATTGCGTACTTTTGTCGAAACATCGTTAAATACAATAACAACTTCCTAATAGCAAACTTTTCGCAATATTACTCGACTTGATAATCTCGATAATATATTCAAAAGTCATCGCAACTAAATCCTTTTCTGCGAATACGTATCGAAAAATTGATTATGGCAGGAATGTAAAAAGTTAGTAATTCGATAAGATAACGAAGCATTTTATAAAATAATAAAATAAGCGGAATATAAATAGGTGTAAATCCTTCTGGCAATTTAATTTTAATTAAACCCTTTAATTATATATATTATATACATATATTAATTATATATATATATATATATATATATATGTATATATATTTTTTTTATACATTTCAAATATATTTTCGCGTAAGATGGCATACATTCTTTCAGTAGCCATTACAACATTTCTGCGAATATTTCGTTCCATAGCGTAATAGTATTAATTTCGTAACGAATACTACAACATAAGATACACAGATGTATAGTCTTTTACGTCTGATTTCGCGTGATTAATGTATAGAAATTGAATGTATCATATCAAATGGCTATTCTTTGCGAGTAAACTCGTTCTAAAATTTACCTTACTTTAATGTCTAGAATAAATAAATCAAGTCAAACGGTTAAATATATATCGATCTTGCGAACGTCGCGATTGATTCGTCAGATACATATTCTATAACGATTCCTTATCTGCTTACTTCCGTTAGGAATATTTTTGAACGTTGCAAGTTCAATTATTTGCAAGTGTAATAAATAATTTTCTGATAAAGCGTTTTCAGTCTCTTCGATGTCGATGTATGTAGGCTTTCGCGTGACCGATTGTGTATATATCGATAAAGATGATTATATATGAATATAGAAATACGAGTGGTAAAACGAATCGAACGTGCAAATATATTTGCAAATATAGTTTCAAAAGTAACAGTTGTATTGTACATATCGACGGACGAAGGAAAATCATTTGAATCGCGACTTTGATTCTACCCAGAAAGGTAAAACCCAGAAATATAACATTAGAACGTAAGCAAAACATATTTGACATGCGAATTTTAAGAATTTTAAAAAATCTTTTTGCTGTAACGGGACGAATTGCGAACGTTAAGAGGTTAAAAAAGGGAAAAGGTTTTATATATTTCTATACGTTTAGCAAACGACAAAAGATTTAATATTGTAATAGTTTACTTCAAGTATATGTAAATATAAATAGATTAATCTTTGTGTTATACAGGGACTGCCGATATCGTCCCATTATGTCGTAACGACATACTTGAATCTTGATCTTGTCCCGCAATAGTGAAAACGTATCGAGTTCAAACATTTCGATCGATAAATATTGCTTTCAATAAAATTCTAAACATTTTGGCCATTTCATCTGCAAGAGCCTAATAACGCATATTTTACGAAAAAAATGGCAGAGTTACAGCCTTTCAAGGCGACTGTACGAGGTAGAACACTTTAGGCGACGGAAATAAATACATACCTGTATTTTCATTTTCATTTTCATTTTAATAATACTTTGAATTTCACTAACAGAAGAACCATTTTCGTTTTTCTCTCACGCTCTTATCCTTTTAGAAGAGATTAATCCATCAGTTTTCATTAATTCGCCAATTAGAAAATGGTCCACCTTCGATTTGTAATTGTTGACAATCTATCCGTCAAATCCATATATATTTGTTTATTTTGTCGAATCTTTATATACGTATATTTGTTAGACGATTTTCTTCCATCGTGCTTTCACTTCTTAAATTAATCAAATTCGAACGACGTGTAGTGCAAATGCTTTGAAAATCGATGGAAAGTCGTCGTAAGGCACGTTGTTGGCAATTTGTCTTTTACGCGAGCACGATCGATTGAGAGATTGCTCTCGTTGGAACAACGTTCATAAAAATAATTCGCCAACGATCCTCGAACCGGTGCTAAGGTACAAGGAAGGAAAAACATACGATTCGAATAACGAATATAAAGCGATCCGTTTGATTCGATCGTTCGTCCGTGGATCTCTGGAAAACAGAAGTAGGTGGCACCTTTCCGGTGAAAAGTAGTTTCTCGTTGCCTTGAGAATCGCGCTGGTTTCCGTGGCTCTCCGAGGCAACCTGCAAAAACGATACAACTGTAGAATATACATAAAAGGATAATAATAAAAAAGATGCGGGATGAGTCTAGTAAGTAGTAGTGGGACAGACTAAAACCGCGAACTGCATCGCCGAACGAACGAATATGGCCTATCTATCTGCTATCACTACGGCTCCCGATCAAACTAACGAAACGGAGTCACCTACCAAGTCATCGGATTGACCACCTGTGTACTCTTTAAAAAGCCTGCCAGATCCATTTACATTCTGAAATTGTTGTCGGCATCCGACCGGCGCAACGTTATGTATCTATTCTTTGTCGATTCTTCACGCGTATCCTATGTCATAGGTTCTCGGTTAGTTTTCGAAAATAGCCTATCGATAGATGGATTCGAGAGCAGGAAAAACAGCTTGTGTGTGCGCGCGCGTCTGAGAAATCTTTCATACAAAAGTCAGGATAAGTTTTGAACGGCAGTATATAACGTCTATACTATGTACACGCAAAGCAAGAAGGCTGCAATATCGATTGGCCTGCTGCGTCGATGGACAAATATACCATCTGTATTCTTTCCTTTTACACTTGATGTTTCACACGCGTTGCTTTCAAGATGATGCTGTTATTTCGAACTAAAACTCAACAGAACGCAGCCCTCTCGCGTGCGTGGCTGTTAAACGGCCGAAAATAGGAGGACGTGTGTTAATGTCTAAAGCTTGTTGCCGACAAATTTATGCCCTCTGGTCCCTAATTTATGCCAGCAGATTCGTATTGACAGTATCAGCTACAAGTGGCCGTATGACGTCACATATTCAAAGGCTTTATGTAAAACCATCGAGCAACTAGGACAGAATTTATATATGGCGACTTAATAGCATTTATCGCTATACCGCGGATGTTTACGAGTTTATGGAAAGTTTAATCTATCGAAGATCGATATCCCGTTAACGCACTATTGTATTATTCACAAGTTTTTTCCATCAATCTATCCATCAATCTTTTGTTCGAAGCGCGAAACGCAACGTGAAAAGATGTAATAATCAGTGGAAATAAAAGGAAATAAAGGTAAATGTCACGTTATCGCTTTCTTTTCGTCAAACGTTAGCATTAACCACGATACATCTATCTCCTAGGGCAAGAAATCTATCGCTATGCCTGATAGCTCAAGACGAGGTTACTACGAGTTTGTCACGTAAACTTGAGACTTTGATTAGAAAAGAAAAACAGGTTGAGCCGTAACTCAACTATTAACTTTCTTTTATAGAACTTTATTACAAATACTACGATTACAATGATTTTACAGAGATAGAATGATACCGAATCAGAGAAAAGCTCAAGTCTCGGCTTATATGCGTTTTGGTTTGGGGATGTTGAGGGGATCGGTGTAGTTTATGACGTGTAAAAGAGTCCGAAGCTCGGGGGTCGATGTCTTATCTCTGCTGTAGATTGAGACGTGGTTGATGTCACGCGTTACTATTTGTCTTTCGATACAACTATATTATTTATACAACCTTTTATTATTTCTATTAATGCCTTAAGGTTGTAATAAGGTAATATTATATTACCGATCCGCTTGTACACGGCCGTGACTGAATACGTAGTTTCGGGATCCTGATACGTATACTTGGATGGTACATATCATAGGTAAATATGTGTACGCCGGTACTCTATACTTGAATACTCGAAGTACGGCAATACCCTGATTTCGGGTACCCGCACATCCCTCTACACGATTCAAGTTTGCAAGAAGAGCGCTTCGTGCAATTTCTATGAACGTTCGCGTGTGTACGTCAAGGATACGCGTTTCCACTTTCGATATTTCCTTTATTTCGATTATTTACAAGTTTCCCATCGTCATCGCGACGTTGACACGATTCTGAACAACTTTCTCTCACGTACGTAATCACCGCTCGGACCTAGTTCCGAGATATTCGTGAAAAACCGAAGAAAACTGAAAAAGCTGTCGTTACTGAACATCGAATCCTGCCTATACGCGTGAATCTGGAACACGGTCGCAAGCAGCGGTGAATTTAACCCTATTATCTAATTCAAGCTGATAATCATTTATCGGCTGCCGAACTAAACCAAATTTTAACGAGTTTCTGCCTGGCTAAATCGATGTTTGTTAAACCAACAGGAAATTAATATTTACAGTTCATAGATCCTTTCGTGTCTAAACATGTCAGAATTCTGAAACGGTGAATATCAACTTTGCGAGTACTAATCGAAACACGCGCGATGCGATGGCAAATCGAAAACTGCCTTCGAAACTGTCCCATGGTAAACGAGTCTCGTTGGAGGATTCGATGTTTTTCGCGGTGTTCTAAAAAACGACTATATACGCGTTGAATCAACAAGCAAGCATGGTTTTAGCGAAACTAAAATTTTGATGCCAGTCTTTGCACGCTAACAAACGTATCGTATGTAATTCTGTTAATCGCTTAGTTTTCATATATCTTTTTCTTAGCGTCAAGATGCAGTGAGCGCACCCGTTGTCGATGCGCTGCAACGATATTGCGAGCTAAGTGTGGAAGGTTTCAACAAACGGGACGATCCTAGGAGTCGGTTTAGGAGTAACGAGGTTGATCAACTTGCGATTAACTTGTCGATAGGGTGGTGAGCCTCCTGTTACGAGCTGCGCACGTTTCGAACAAGTCTCAAGCCTATACGGAACATGCGAGTACAATAAGAAGACAATAGCCCGGAATCTGTGGCATAAGCGTACAACTTGGTTCCGTGGCTATACACCTCGAGCAAAGCGTAAGTGATTTTGAGTTAATCTAGTTTCTTAGTAAGCCGAAACGTTAGTAACCTAAATAAATTCCTTTCACAAACGCTACGTGATAACGATCGTGTCGTAAATATCATTCGTTTTACATAACCATCATTTTGACTATTTATTTCTATTTATCCTGCTTATTACTTTCCCGTACTTGCTATTACGCTATAATCAAGCTTAAGAATAGGTTTTCACGCCGAATGACTGACGCATTCTTCACATTCTTTCCCGAGTATCGCGATGCAAAATTTCGTAGTTGTTGTAAAATATAACGAAATATAATATAATAATACACAAATAAAATAATATTTCGTTGAGATAAATTCTATTCGCGTGTAATTATTTCAAGTGAAAACGGCGTCGAAATGACTCGACACGAAATAAAACTATTTCTTCCGCGTTATTTCTAAAACGTAATCGAGTATTTCTAATAAGTTTCAATGAAATATCTATTATCATAATATAATATATATTATTTCAAACAATTATTTTCCGTTGTTCGTTGTTGCTATTTTATTTCGAATAGAATTTGCCGAAACCGTCCGAGACGTAACTAGCATTTACGAACGTAAACCTTTTCTTTTTCAGATGCAATAAAAGGACAACGTATTATCCTGGGATAATATAAACGGAAAATTTAAAAATCTAAGGAAACGATTTTAACGGCACGACAAAAGATACTATTGTATAAACTCACTTGGATCAGGCCTCCTGTAGTTCCCCTTTGATCCCGGGCACACTGTGATGATGTCTCGAGGCGAGTTTATTCGCCAGCTCGTGCATCACATCCCGGTATATCACCGTGTCCAAATTCTCGCCGAGCATATAGAGAAGAAACCAATCACCGACTTTGCTCCGCCGAACTATCGTTTCCACGGCTTCTCTCCTGACCAAACGAAACCGTAGTCGTAGAAGGTATACTCTCGTTCTTGGCGAAAATATAATTACGATCTAAAACAGGTACGAGAAGAAGTTGAGAATGTCGAAGGTTAACTGTCGCGAGTTATGCGCGGATATTCTTTGTCGAGATAACGTAACCAGCCACCCGAAGTGTAATAGAGAGCTTCTCAAGCAGCAACGTAGAAATGCTGCGAAATATAATTATCGTAGTATACGATAGTGTTAGCAAAAACTAGAGAAACAAAAGTTGGAAAAATGCCGAACAAATGTAAACTTTGAATAAAGATAATATCGAAGGATCGTTGCTATATAAATTTTATGCAGTAAGATATTGGATATATCGAGTATGTGTAATCAAGTAACGTAGCTTGAAAACCTGATAGAGTTCATATCTAATACAGTGTGATACTAATGTAAAAATAAATTGTAAAATGAAGAAAATAATAGCCGAGCGTGTTACAAACGCGTTTGTTTTTTAAATTTTACTACCAATTTAACAAATCGGGGGTCACCCGCAGGAATTTCCACCACCATTATCTAATGGTTGGGCCAGGTATCGTTCATCCGTTTCCCACCGAGATCGACCCGGCCCGCTCGCAATTCGCACGCACACGGTACCGTGTGAGCGTGCGAGCGACGTCTACGAGCATGCCGATGGGGCCAGGGGGAGCCTTCGTTGCGCTCGATGACCCTATCGGCTATGCCTATCGGCTATGCCCATCGGCATGCATATTCCACAACTATAGCCGAACTCTCGATCGCGTCCCGTCTTCGGAACGAGGCATTTCTCTCATCGTCTCGCAAACTATTTAGAATCGTATGGAGAAGGTGGAATTGGTTTGGAGAATCGTTGAAACCACGAGTTTTTCGTGGTACATTCTGTATGTTTTTCTCGCGGACGGATCATCGTCTCGGGACTAGTCCACTTTTCGAATCGATCAGCCGGTATTCCTTTGACTGGATATTTATTCAGTCGGAGAATCTGTCGAACGTTTCGATGATATTGATCGATAATACATGGAATGTTGCAAGTTTCGTTGCAATTTTTCCCACCGATAAATAAATTATCGTCTTTTTCACTAAATTTAACGTACACATAATCCGAACAATCTGTTATCCGAGTACAATATCTGCTATCGTTATACGTACGTTAGAGCGTAAACAGAAAATGAAAATGTACGTTTCTCGTTTCTCGCGTCGAAAATTTGTGCAGTTGATTGAAACAAACTAACAATTTCTTTGATCTCCGTTCGAACGAATGAAATTTAATACGAGGAAGATGATTATTTGGTTATCCAACTATTTTTGCCTTCCTATTACTACTCTCGATATAGGAGCCTGTACCGTACATGAAACGGAAAAGAGTCGCTTACCCTGTATAAAATCGTGACGAAGCTCAGCATGCCGAGAAAGAGGAACCAGAACCAGAGAAACACGTAGATCTTCTCGTTGACGACGTTCAACGGCAGTATGCAAACGGCGTCGTGCCTCTCCACCTCTCCGCTTACGCCGTATTTGTAGAAGGTGCACTTGGTCATTCTAGGGAACACGTAAATCATCGGATCGATCCGGTCCTCCTGATCCGACTCGAGGAACCTGAGCACGTCGATACCGAACGTCAGGAACGCACCATCGAAGAACCGGTTCATCAGGAACATCTGACCTGCTCAAATTCAAACGCTTCGTATAATTTCTATCGCCATGGATTCGCTCTAAATATCGAGTAGGCATTACGCTGGCTAGAAAAAGTATTGCCACATCAGCGTATTTATCGTAGCGTTTACGCTACTAATAGCGATTAATTACACCCAACTACGATAAATTTCGTACGACTCGGAAAACTTTGTACTACGAGAATAAGATGTAGCGCGTATGATAAGAAAACGATTTATTAGAAGATATACGGGTGTGTACCAGTACCGTCGTATGTGCCGTATGTGCCGTATGTGCCGTATGTGACGTATGTGACGTATGGTATTCAATAGTGGCGAGTAACAGCCGCATGCGTTTAGCGGTTCCGTTACGTCGAGCGGCAGCAGCCGAGGTAACCGTCGATATCGAATCGCCACCGTCGCGTGTTTTACCAAACTGTTTCGCTTTTTCTGCTAGAAACGAAACTACTTTATCGCGTGTCACAGCAATCTCAGACTTTCTCCTAGGCGTCTGGCTCCTTAAATATATATTGAAAAACGTAAGGAAAATATTTTTCCGCGTTTTGGCTGGCCTTCTCGCTTTCATCGTTACTCGAACATATTTCAATGTTTCTAATATAACAAGAATCGGTATCGTTTTATTGAAAAGCGTCGACGGAATCTTTTCGTGTCAACGGTAGCAACCGATTATGACGATCGCGACGATCGCAAGTGGCATGTAGAGGCATAAAATTTGCGATTCTTTTAAAAATCCGTTTTTTTTTTTTTTCTATATCTGTGGCTTATCAGCTCAGGCCTATCAGGCCTTGGTCAGTCTATCGACTGTTGCAAAATTAGACACCCGACCAATAGCATTGTCCGTCAAAGTTTTCCACGATAAACGTGTAAATATTTTTCTCAGTCACCGTATTCATACGTATTCATACTCTCAGTACCGTATATCTAGTTAATAAAAGTTACAGTCGATTACACGCGGAATAGAATAGCTCTTCGGTGATTTTCTTCGTCAAATTTCCAAAAAATGAAACAATCACCTCCTCCTGCTTACCGGAATACCGCAATCGTAACCTGAATTCAATCGAAGAATTTTACGAATATCTTGAAATGTAAGACCGGGCGGCGATTATACCTATGTAATTATACCTATGCAATTGCCAATTCGTATTACCAGTATCCCGATTGTTAGAGAACGTCGACAGCAGTCTGCCAGGAACAAAGTGGTCGTTGAAGAAAAGCGACAGACAATTACACGCGTATATCGGTCGTTTAAGTGTGGCATACGTGGTCCGTTGTATCGTTGCCAAATTTCATCGTGAATCGTTCGTTCATTCACCGGTTCTTCTTTACGCCGCTAGGACGACATCTCGCGAACAAGCGCAAACGAACAAGACAGTACGCAGGGAAACACAAACGAACGCAGATGAACTTAAACGAAGACGAATAAGCACGAACGAACTCATAGTTGCGCGCAAGATCCGACTTCTCCAATGTCTGTTGCCACCGACCTGGGGATCTGTCCGACCCAAAGTCCAGGTTCCACTGTACTATCGTCCGTATTGCACGATCATGAACGAACATATTTCATTATTATTAACTACTATTATCAACGAATATATTGTCGATGATTGTTTGTTTGTTTGTCGACTTTGCATACAGAAAGAAAAACTGGCTACCTTCCTCCGGCATTATTTATATACCGTGATAATTTTGTTTCCATGCGAACGAAAAACGAACAAAACATTCCACTTATTTATCGCATCTTTCGTACATACCAATCTATAATTAAAAGAACACGCCTGTAGCACGATAACCATATATTTTCATAATTCTATAATTATCTATAATATATTTTCGGTAATTTCAGTAAATTTCTGTATAATTCATGCGATCCGAACCGACAAAAAAAATGAAGCTGAGATAACAATCGGAACAACATGGAACGCTATCGCTGCATAGATCCGTATCGTCGGGCACGCTTCTGAAAGAAGGTAAGGATGACAGCGTCAATGTCGTCAATGACGACAACGCTTTATTATACGATTAATAATACAACTAACAACTACTAACACGACTGTAACATATTGTAAATATCGTAAATAGTCAATAGTCAATCGGTATTATTTAGTACGCAATAATGCTTTACGTCTCTCCTTTTTCTACAATAGTTGCGCATTCCTCATCTTATATTTTTCCCTTTTGTATCGTTTCTTTATATTTTTTCCTTTTTCAGGGTCCATAACTGTTACAACCAAAATGTCATGAAAAAGGTCACAGAATAGCAATTATCTTTCCGATTAAAATGTTTTTTGTAACAAATAATAATTATATCTGGACGAAAAATCTTTTTCATTGCCGATAATCGTTATCGATGTAGGAAATTTCGCTAGTCGATAAGCAGTATCGATGAGAGAAATCGTATTTCGCGCATAGTAGCTATCTATGTTTGGATTAGGTGTTTGGCTTTCAAGTTTATGTCTTATCGCTACGAAACCAAACTTTTCCTTCAAATTACCAACCACTAACGTCAAACTCGAA
Organism: Bombus terrestris; assembly: GCF_910591885.1. Taxonomy (NCBI): domain Eukaryota; kingdom Metazoa; phylum Arthropoda; class Insecta; order Hymenoptera; family Apidae; genus Bombus; species Bombus terrestris. Next base: position 18,498,328 of record NC_063272.1, read on the forward strand.
CAAAAATTATTCGGTACGTCGATGACAAGTGGCAACAGTGCGAATTTTCAAAATATTTGTCCTTCGATAGAAAATTATATTTGTTGATTTTTCTGTTAAATAATTCCAGTTAGAAATCAAGTATCAATTTAACAAACATACGTTTCTTCGAGTTTTATACAGATCGCCTTTCTCTTTACGTGTCTTGGATGATCGAATGGCAAACGATAGTTTACACCATTATCAGCAACCAAAACACAATTTCTCTCGATAATCGTCGTACGATAACCGTTATACGTGTTGGATCTTTTTATAAAGAGCTTTTATACTCTTTCTTTGCTCTTTCGAGGTTCTGGGGTAAGCGCCGCGTACGCAGGGCCGCTTACCGTTAGATACCGAAACACGTCGATGCCTTGTTGTCCGGTTCGTAGCCAGATCTCCTTCGGACAATGCCCGATTCTTCAATTCTTTGGCAATGAAACGTCTCGTCGGATCGCTTGCCATAGGTGAGCTATCTCACGAATCTTTCAATTCAAGTATTCTGCCGGGGTGCTTATCGAGTCCATGGCCCACTCATAAATCAAGCTAACGCTAAATACCTATTTAGCTAATGCTATCTGCCATAATCTCCTTGAGATGATGTTTTGTCGCTAACATACGTATATAATGGAAATTATTTCTAAACAGAACGTTTAACGATCGAAATCCTTCAATTATGTGGTTTTTTCTTCTTTCAAGAACTACGATTCCCTTTTAAATTATCCGTTTAATGTCCTCAACTTTTCCATCCGTGATCGTTTTGTTTCTTTTCTTCGTTTCCTTTTTCTTTCTCTTTCTCTTTTCTCTTTATCAAACGCATCTCGTGTTCTGCCGTTGCGAGTACGTTGAAAATTATCGACACTTAACTTTCGCTGTTCCGCTTCTATCAATTTGATTATTACTTATTACGTTTGATAAAACTGTTGATTCAAAGTTACCGAAAATTTATCTACATTTCTGCTCGTTGACCGTTTACGACCGTTTTCATTGCAAGTGTTAATAGACACGTAAAAAAAGATATATATATATATATATATATATGTCGGAGATGAAAGAACGCCGGAGCTCCTCCTTGGATTCGCGGGAACACCGCAACTCTGTAACTTAGATTAAACAAATGCCGCTCCGATTGTTCGAGATTTATGATCATGAGCTTGGGCTCGAGGCGACAATCAGTCGCCGAACGTAGCCGCGGTCAAAGGGATGAACGTTTTATCTAACAAAGGCACAGAGTAACTCTATTCCTCTCCTTAAAAGAAATAGTCGTAGCGACACGTGGCAGTAAATACTTCAATAGTTTCTATCCCGCGGCCCGCCACACGCAGATTTCGTCCTCCGAGTAAGATGATCGCCGGGTGTCGGCATGCCTTTGTGGCGTATGTTTAGCTAACGTGAGGACCCGCTATAGATCTTAAGATTTAGTCAAGCGAAGTCCGTCAAATAGACTTTGTTGCAACTACGGGAAGATAGGAGAAACCTATCCTCCACGAGCGTTGCCCCCCGTCAACAACCTCCCCTCAAGGGCGGCCAGCATCTCTTTCAAAACGCCGATATGGAGATCGACCAATTAGCAATAGCGCTAATTTCCCTCACCTTTGGAACGAAAGCTTTCTTTGACGAATCCGAGGATCTCATGTCCTTAGACCCACCCATTATAGTTTTCCTCGACGGCATCGTCGAGACGGAGAGTCACTCTCCGGTACGATCTCGACGACGATTCAAGTAACTCTCGGATACGTAGTGATTGCCCCACGCATTAACATTGAGTACAACTTAGACGCTAAAGAAGCGTAGAGTTCGTCATCCCGTTGACCGTGGATTCGTTATTGAGCCTAGGATCATTGTCATTAGCTTCTCGAGTATCAATTTATCGCGATTACTTGTCCAATTCCAACATGGTCATGTTTGCACTAGTAAATATCTCCTCTACTGCATAGTGATCACGTCTAGTGTCAATAGGAATTCGTTTACGCCCTTAACCCTAACTCTAATCGTATCGCCAACCCGACATCAGAAGTGGGATCAGTGCCGATTATAACAGTGTTAGAACTTACGACCATCGTGCGCGAGTAACCCAGTCGCTAGTGCAAAATCGAGTGTGAAACCTAACAAGTTTTCGCTACCACGTTTTAACCCTTAAAATCGCACGTTCCGACCCCGCTGCACGGGGCGCAACTGTCAACCTGATTATGAAAGAAAACCATAATTTCAATAACGAGTGGCGAGTCGACTTCTACGTACTGGAAGCATCATCGGGTAGATCAAGTCATCTGGGTGAGTCGTTTCCATTTTACTCGGATTCGGGAGCCGAGCGTTCACTAATTAAAGAGTCCGTGGCCTCGAGATTTCTGGCAAAAGAATGACTGACATATTAGTAATGCGAGGGGCAGGAAATACTTGTATTAAACATACGCCTCCCATTTGTTCATCGTGTGTATTAATGATTTTTACATCGAAGATAATTTCTCATGTCCTTGCTGATAGTTATCTAAAATATGATATCGCGATTAGTTGCGGAACTCTAAGTCTGGGTTTTGACGTAACATTACACAAAATAGCCTCGCTATGTGTAAAACAAAAATAATTAATGTCTGTAATGAAACCACTGCAAACGAGATTGTCGTTAATGAAGCTGAAACTGATGTACATGGTAATAATAAAAGTCGATCAATTTCTCTTCTCGACAAATTCAAAGATTCATTCGTTACGGATTCCCTACGTATTCGCGTAAATACAGGCTGGTTAGAAATACGATTAATTGATCCTAACATCACCGTATGAGGAAGTCCTTATAGATTTAGTGAGGAGGACCGAAGAGCGGTACGTGAGAAAATAAGCGTTTTAATTAAAGCAAAGAACATAAGGCCTAGTAATTCGCCATTCGCGAGCCCTACGTAACTCGTGAAGAGAAAAGCGGCTCAGATATATTACGAGTGGATCCCCGAGAACTAAATCAAAGTACCGTCGCGGATCGGTACCCTTTACTCCTTATTGCGGATCAAGTCGCGAGATTGCAAGAGGCGAGATATTTTATTAGCCTGGATATGGCCAGCGGGTTTCACCAAATTCCTACTTATCCTAATTCAGCGGAGTATACAGCGTTCGTTACTCCCGACAGACAATATGAGTAGATAACGATGCCGTTGAACTGAAAAAATTGCGCCGTCCGTCTTTCGGAGGGCCATTCGCAAGGCCCTAGGCCACCTCGCTCATTCGTACGTTGTTATTTATTTCGATAACGTTCTAATTATTGCCGACTCGATAGATCAAGCTTTAGGAAGATTGAACACCGTATTAGATACCCTCGTAAAAGCAGGATTCTCTGTTAACATTGCGAACTGTTCCTTTTCTAAAGACATCGGTGCTCTATTTGAGATATGTAATTCATAACGAAGAAGTTCGTCCGAACCCGGGTAAAATACACACCTTAAGCTCTTTACCTGTGCCAACAGCCGTCACACAGTCCAGGCAGTTCATAGGGTTAGCTTCGTACTTCCGAAAGTTCATCCCTAAATTCTCACAGGTGATGAAACCCCTGTATGCGCTCATCTCAAATAACAGAAATATAACTTGGACAGATAGGCACGAGAAAATAAGACAACAGGCAGTTTCCGCCCTGACCGACGCGCCGGTGTTAATGATATTCGACCCCAATTACCCGATAGAACTACATACTGACGCTAGCTCGGAGAGTTACGGGGCGATTTTGACGCATCAAGTCGAAGGTAAAGGCAAAGCAATAGAGTATTACAGCAAAAGAACTACCCTCACAGAATCTAGGTATAATTCCTACGAACTAGAGACGTTAGCAGTCGTAAACGCAGTCGAGCGTTTCCGTCACTATCTACATGGATGGGAATTTCTTGTCGTCACGGATTGCGACTCGTCGAAAGCGTCGAGTAATAAAGTACATTTAAATGACAGGGACCATCGGTGATGGGCCTACTTGCAGACTTTTGTTTTTTGACATTATGTATCTGGAAAGTAAACGGACAGCCCACGTAGATTTCTTCTCGCGAAACCCCGTAGATTTAGACCACCGTAAAATTGATAAAATTGCGGAGAAAGAAATCAATCTGGCCGAAATATCGGAATACTGGCTACTAGTCGAACAACGTCGTGATTCTCAAACCTTGGGAATCGTCAAGAAATTGCAAAACGATGAGCTCGCGGAAGACATCGCGAATACATACGAATTACGGTCCGATACTCTTTACCGTAGGATACAAAGAAAAGGCAGGACTCTCTGTTTACCTATAGTCCTAAGAGGTTTTAGATAGTCTGTTATTAACCATGTGCACCAGTCAATTATGCACTTGGGTTGGGAGAAAACGCTCGAGAGACTGTACGAGTATTACTGGTTCGAAGGGATGGCGAAGTACGTTCGCCGATTCATTGAGAACTGTCATGCTTGTCAAGTTTCGAAAGCTAGTTCAGGTAAGATACAAGCCGAACTACATCCTATACCTAAGACCAGCATACCCTGGCATACGGTCCACATGGACATAACAGGCAAGTTGAGTGGTAAAAGCGATTCAAAGGAGTACGTCATTGTTTGATCGATGTGTTCACTAAATTCGTATACCTGCATCGTACTCGTAAGATAGATTTCCGTAACACCATTAAAGCGCTTAAACCCGCTATATTTTATTCGGAAGTCCCTGCCGGATAGTAGCAGATCAGGAAAGATGTCCTAAGGGTAATGAATTTCGAGAATTCTGTGAAAGCAAACGAATTAAAGTTCACTCGATAGCGACCGATGATAGAGCCAATAGACAGGTAGAGCGTGTTATGCGTACATTGAAAATACGTTCACGACAGTAGAAACGACCGGGCGGCCGTGGCAAGACGCGATTGGGGAAATGCAGCTAGCGTTGAACTGCACCGTCAACCGCGTGACCAATTCGAGTCCTTTACAACTACTAATCGGTAGATCGGCGAGACCGTATGACCTATTGCTACCCGACAATATCGAAGAAAAAGAAGTCGATATCTCCGATGTAAGGCAGCAGGCCGTACAGAACATAGAAAGTAACGCCCAATACGACAAAGAAAGATTTGATAGGAACAAAGCTAAAGTGGTTAGGTTTAACCTCGGCGACTTCGTACTACGCAAGAACGAGGAAAGAAACCAAACCAAGCTAGAGCCGAAATTCAAGGGTCCATTTGTAATAACCGAGATTTTGGAAGGAGATAGATATATTCTAAAAACGCTAGACGGCAAACGATCGTATAAAGACAGTCACGACAGATTAAGAAAAATGCCGGACAGTCGCGTTCCCGCTGAGTTGGACGTCGGTAGTGACGGCAATAACAGTGACCACGACGACATGAGTGCCTCGATCTCGGAAGATCCTTAGCACAAAGACCGTAGCACCTTACGGAGTACGTTATGAAGCTCGGTAAAGGGGCAAGTGATGTGTTCACGCGCACCATGAGCTATAGAGTTGTGAAGCTCGGTAAAGGGGCAAGTGATGTGTTCACGCGCACCATGAGCTATAGTGTTATGAAGCTCGACTAAGGGGCAAGTGATGTGTTCACGCGCACCATGAACTACAGTGTTACGAAGTTTGGTGCGGTCGTGCGATCTAGAAAAACGAGATCCATTGGGGTACGAAATCGAGACTGGTCCATTTTGCCGTTATGACCCGACTGATAACCCACAGGATGCAACTAGCACTTCCGATACTAATTACAACGTTACTAATTCATGTTCTCTTCTATTCCTTTTGTTGTCAAACCCCCGAACAAAACTTTGTTGTTACACTGGACCCTCAGCTTATTTAGACATTAAGTTAAATTTTAAACAATGTTAATTGTACCGAGACTAACGTTAAGAAAACTCAATATTGTAGCTACACCCGAGGACGTGTGATAGTCAGAATGGCCGTGTCGGAGATGAAAGAACGCCGGAGCTCCTCCTTGGATTCGCGGGAACACCGCAACTCTGTAACTTAGATTAAACAAATGCCGCTCCGATTGTTCGAGATTTATGATCATGAGCTTGGGCTCGAGGCGACAATCAGTCGCCGAACGTAGCCGCGGTCAAAGGGATGAACGTTTTATCTAACAAAGGCACAGAGTAACTCTATTCCTCTCCTTAAAAGAAATAGTCGTAGCGACACGTGGCAGTAAATACTTCAATAGTTTCTATCCCGCGGCCCGCCACACGCAGATTTCGTCCTCCGAGTAAGATGATCGCCGGGTGTCGGCATGCCTTTGTGGCGTATGTTTAGCTAACGTGAGGACCCGCTATAGATCTTAAGATTTAGTCAAGCGAAGTCCGTCAAATAGACTTTGTTGCAACTACGGGAAGATAGGAGAAACCTATCCTCCACGAGCGTTGCCCCCCGTCAACAACCTCCCCTCAAGGGCGGCCAGCATCTCTTTCAAAACGCCGATATGGAGATCGACCAATTAGCAATAGCGCTAATTTCCCTCACCTTTGGAACGAAAGCTTTCTTTGACGAATCCGAGGATCTCATGTCCTTAGACCCACCCATTATAGTTTTCCTCGACGGCATCGTCGAGACGGAGAGTCACTCTCCGGTACGATCTCGACGACGATTCAAGTAACTCTCGGATACGTAGTGATTGCCCCACGCATTAACATTGAGTACAACTTAGACGCTAAAGAAGCGTAGAGTTCGTCATCCCGTTGACCGTGGATTCGTTATTGAGCCTAGGATCATTGTCATTAGCTTCTCGAGTATCAATTTATCGCGATTACTTGTCCAATTCCAACATGGTCATGTTTGCACTAGTAAATATCTCCTCTATTGCATAGTGATCACGTCTAGTGTCAATAGGAATTCGTTTACGCCCTTAACCCTAACTCTAATCGTATCGCCAACCCGACATATATATATATATATATATATATATATATATCCGAGCTGGAATCTCGGTTCACCTGTCCGATAACCCGAATATTTCTCTTTTTACATATGGAAAAATTGCATTCTATATTCGATACTTCTCCTTTATACTCGTGTATATTTAACTTTCGCAACTTCCAAAAGAGTTAACAAAAAAGCTGCCCCTCGACATTGGAAATTCAAATTGTCTAATTAGCTACAAAAGGACGACTCTCTAGTGAAATTCTTACTTTCTCCGCACTATTTACGGACGAAGCAGATGTTAAACGATTTGCCAACTTAAAAATAACTAAAGAAGGCGAAGACTAAAGTTTATTCGTTCGTCAAAGAGACGCATGGTACGTTGAAGATGAAACGGTGCTTGGGCAAATATTCTTGGAAAACTTTCACGTGTCGAAAAGAAACGAATTTACCGATTCGGTATATTTAATAAATATACCGTACTCGAAATACTAGTACTAGGAAACAGCGTGGAGTTTGAAGAAATTGCATGTATATGCATGCATACACATATGCATACGTGTGTATATGGATAAGGAAAGACAGCGGTAGTGACAAAGATTGTTAGAATCATCTTCTGACGCTACTATTCACCTTTATCGCCGATACCGAGCTAACTTTTCCATAAACGGTGCACAATATCTCCTCCGCCATTAGGTTTAACGTCGTAATAGGGTCATTTTTTACTTGCAGATTGATATTCTTTCCAACTGTGACATAAAATATATATGATTTTGTTTAAAGAAAACAAAGTTGACGTTGAAAGTTTTGAAATCTCTCTAGACGAGATGTATAGAAGAAATGCCGTTACATCGCCTCTGGCCCTTTCTAAAACCACGCGCCTATTTGTACGTAACAATTTTTCATCGAACGCATAATTTAAAAGTTATTTGAGGTGGTTAAATTGAATGAATTACCCTTGCGTAATCGATATGTAAGTGTTATAACGAATACAATGGTGTGTAAATACTTTTTGTAGCCAGTCTCTGTACACATTATAGATTAAAGCGATTAATTTCCTACATATATACCTATTATATTATATATAAATTTTGATTTAGTCGTACCATTATTAAAGTTTCTTAGCACGAAAATTCTTAATCGTTTCAGCCATTTAAGCAGATGATCTAAATAGTCTGCGATAGCTGGCAAGGAAAAAGGTTGACGAAGAAAGAGGAACGCTACGGTATGTATCCTCCACTAAGCGTACTGCTCTTAAACATCACTCGATCTTTTATTAATTTCACTATATTTTATTTTCACTATTAAATTATCGTATTCTCAGTTAGTTAGACCTTTAATACGTTATATCTCTGACGACGGAAAGCGCATGGGCGCAGAAACGTCGATGAGCTTTCTTTCATATTTAATATTATAAATAGCCAAATCTCATCTCATCGATTATTACACCTTATTTATTTGTATCCTCCTTTAAAAGCTCTTTGAAAAGATCGAACGGTTCATTAAACTACGTGACATTTAAATACGGGAAACATTCGATAATTACACAAGAATCGGCAATTTTTCCGATTAAAATGTTTGTATCGTGTTCGTTTTCACCAGAAAGATACGTTGGTAAACGTTTAACTTGGAAAAAAAGGTTAAAAATAAAAAAGTTTTGCTTTTGAATTTGTATCTAGATACATTGTCTCAACGATATGCCACATTCTTGGATCATGTTACATTGCTAGATCGCAACGGGTCGTCGTGCTTTCCGGTGCGTCAGGGGAATCTCCTTCTCCTTCCTCCCCCACCCCCACCCCCACCCCACTCCCCATCGCTTACGCCTTGTGGGGATGAGGACTGTACAGTTCTTTATCATCTTTTTACATTCATTCTTTATTATCGAATGTTTCCTGTACGTATTCATGCCATCCCATTAATCAAGTATTAAAACTAGTTAAAAAACAAACAATACACGTCCGAACAGGATTGATTTTCTTTTATAATTCTGTTCATCGTTTCGAGAAATCTCTATGTAGAGAATTGCGCATTGTTTAGACTTTAGATTATGTTTTTCAGAATGCTGCAGAATGTTTGCTGTAGAATATATGTAATTACGTAACCAAGGGAGTGCAATAGAATAGAGTGGAAAAGATATTGTACTATTGGTAGATATGTAAGAAAAGAATTAGACATAAGTGATTTAAAACCGAAGGTCCGTCCAAAGCCGAAAGGCACGGACTAAGAAATAATAAATAAAAATAAATACGTAATTACGTGATATTTAATTCTATACCGCACATTACCCAGATATTACTGTTTTCCCATCTTTTCTAGTTTTGTTTATTACTTGCATTGCGCGTGCGTCAATCGATTCATCGAAAATTATTTCGCACTAATGCTGATTCTATTAATTTCTAATATGTGTACATGTATGTATATAGCCCCCCGCCCCATTCATTTCACAAGCGTGCACAGCCGCGCATACTCACTCATCGTATACACGTCAATAAGCTAAGTTTAGTTTGAGCTATGTAAAAAAGCCGGTTACTGCACAATGCGTAGAAAGAAAATTGAGATCGGTAGGGATCAAGTCCCCTATTGCGCATAACGATCAATATAATTTATCACGTATCGAAACAACGAAGAAGAAGAACTAACGTGCAACTCACCGACCACATTCAGCAGGGCAAGAAGTTCGCAGAGGTAGTACCTGTATGCCCACCAATTGTGAAATCGAAGATTCTCCCACAGATAGTCGAGCAACATTTTCTTCTTCTGCTTCTTTTCGACCTCGGAACAAAGACCGATATCAAGATCCATCATTAAAGCATGAATCTTGCCACCCTCCCATCCTTTCCATAGCCATCGAGGCGTGTAGAACAGGATCGCCTGAAAAAAAGAATCGTCCAATATTTTAACGCTATTACCACGTTCAATGGGTCTATTGCACATTACACGTGACACATTACAGGGTTGATTAAAATAAACGTACGCTATCTTTGTAAGATGGACAAACTGCGGACTAAGCGTACTTGCTACACCGAACAAGTTAATAAAGAATAAATAATTTGAGTAAAATATACATACACACGATGCTGTTTGTGATATTTAAAAGTTGTAAGATCGCTTTCAAACATGAGAATTCGGGATAAAATGATGATACGCTATTTTCAAACCACAGCAAACTCCCTAGTCAAATATGTGGAGTTGCCTTTATATTTGAACAAGGGCAGAATTAAAAGAGTACAGCGATATTTATAGTAGTCGTTGTAGTAATATTTTCGTAATAACGTGTTGATGTGTTTTAGCCACGTGTCGAGACATTATTATATCATAGATAATCATATCTTATATTATTAGGGATAATAGAAAATATTCATATTACAAGTACTTTTATGATTAAAAGTACAATATATATTTTGTAATAATGTATTATAAATAGCGTGTGCGAGCGCGCGCGCATGTGTACATGGATGTTAAAAACTTTACTTCTATGAGGTGAAATAGTACAATAATAAATAATTCTTCGCCACTTTTACGTCTAATAAGGAATTATGGAGAATGATATATCCAAGTCCGTTTAGAGTAACTAGTTTATTTTATCGTCCGATATCGTTCGGATAATCAAACGTTTGGAAAAGTGGAAATTCTACGGAATTATCGTGCCAATCGCTATTATCGCTATTAATATTATCTACCACAGCGATAGAATGACGTTTTCGTACTTGCAACAATAGAAAGAAGATGACCCATTGATAATACTTGTGCTGTTTGACCAAGGGGTGCGACGCGTGTCCGTGCATTCCATCTCCTTTGCTATTCGAAACACCAGGATAAGGTACTGCCTGTCCCAAACTCTTATTAAACGCGTGCACCATACTATACGTGGTATGTAGCCAGCAAAATGTTTCCAAAACAATTTTATCCACGGAACCTGAGGCCTCACAGTGGATTGGCGAACCGGAAATACTTTTGCACGCCAGCGTTACACACCCACCAAGCAAAAGCGCCACCGTTGCGCGATAATGCAGTCGAAATATCATAGTGTCCTCGGAGATCCGTTGAACTTTAAACAGAGACCTCAAGGAGCCGAATACATCCACCATCTTCATCATCAGAGGCATTTTTCTACGTCTCGAACGACGAATCAATTTCGAGACTACAGAATCCTCCTCTTCGAGAAGATGATCGTTCTCTTCCCCGTTTTGCAGATCCGTCTTTGTAATTCGGTTTTTCTTTTATTTCGAATAATCTTTTTAATCGGTGGTCTTCTTATTTGCAATTGCAGGATTTTTCTTGCTGAATCGAATCGCGATGGGAGATAATTATCATTTGGAAAATTCGTGAACTCGAAAGCCAAATAATTATGAGCTTGCAAGTCTTTCAACTTGAAATTCAAGCAGTTATCGGTCGATAAATTTTTGATATTGCAAATCAAATAATTATCGGTCAAGCAATTCTTCTTCAAGTCAAATAACTATTGGTAGGGAAATTTTTGGGAGAAATTAATTATCGGTTGGCGAATTCTTCAAATTCGAAATCCGATAATTATTAAGCGAGGAATTATCGAAATGAAATATTGTCGAGGTAGCGATCGATTGTTTATAGATTATCGAAGTTAACATAGTTATAGACGTTGAAACTTTTAGTCGAAGGTTATAACTTGGAGGCGATTAAACTCGATTCTTACTCGTTAATGCAAAACTGCTGAAATTGAAATTAACTGCAAGCATATTAGACTTGTAATTAGCAGTTGAATTATTATTGTAGACGAAGTTGACGCTTACGTGTACGTCAAGCTTTCACCGATGATTAAAATCTAAGAATAGAAGCTAACGGTTCGAGAATTCATAAAATTCAAATTGAAAGATGCATTTTCCGGATGGAGAACGTTAAATAAAAACGATAATACGCGTTGTTGTAAGAAATTTTCGTTGAAATATCATTCTGCCGATTTAATATCGATAAATGTCCGAAAGAAACGATGAATATTTCTAAATGATGTACCGTGAATATTTGATCAGAATATTTTTTACCATAAACGATTGACAATTTCCGATCCCGACTATTCAGTTTATTTTTTTATCTAACGCGGAGAAATATTCGAGGCAGTTTTCTCAAAAACGTTCCAAATTTCTATCAATTTTATCTAAATATTCACAGAATGTGTACGATTTTTACTGCAGATTGCGCGTATCATTACGTAATCCTTCAAATCTTTCACAGGAAACAGCAAACGCGTAGAGAAATAATGTTCGTCACTGTCGGCCCGTATCGGTTTCATCATCGTGATTAACCACAGAAAACTCTGACCAACTCAATTTTTCACTCGATGCTTCACAGTATACGTATTTCGTCGAGTTTCTACCTTTCTACCTCTCAAGCTGCCATCCTTTCAATTTTCCTCATTTCATTCATCTTCCTTTCTCAAAAGTATTTCATTTCCCACTTTCTGTTATCATTCTTTCGTACAGTTGCAATATTTTCCGAAAACTTCTTTGAGATCACTGCTAGAAGGACTTGCCAAGTCGACAATTTCTTCGAATATTTTCATTTTTTCTTCAATTTACAGATCTTCTCCACGTTCTGTCATGTTTGACGCGCGTTTCTATAACGAGCTACTAAGCACGTTCTTCCACAGTTAATTCCAACTTGTTTGGCACGCGTGACCTGGTAAATGGGTGCTGATTTTCTTTTTTCTCCTAAACAACTGTATATTTCTAGGATAAATGAGTGGATAAAAATGGATAAAAATGGAAAAACCAGAGCAACGAGAGGACGGAACGAGTATTCGGACACGGTGACAGACACACGTGGTGCGCGGAAGCAAGCCGTTAGAAGACTGGCCGAACTTGAGAGGCATCCCTTGGCCTCGATACTAAACACATAACTTGTATGATCCTCTAAGTATCTTCCTCTTGTCTTGTCAATGAAGTTGCACATACCGTTGTTCTTTACAATATTTCAATCGTCGTCGTTCCCTTTGTCATTTGCCTTCAGAATTCCAACTTCTTATATGATTTCGTTATCGAGAAAAATGAACAAAAATTGGAAAATTTATCAACCGAATATCAAAGGATTATCCTTCATGTTTTTTCAATGAATGTATCATGTATGATAATGTATCAGGCAAACTCTTAATATCAAACATGTTGAAACATTATTCTCCTGAAAGATTGACACTATACATGTATCTTCTTCTTCTCTTTTCACAAGAAATCACCTAATCCCCCGCTTGTAAGTATTTGCATGTCGTTCGCTCGAAACTCGCTGTACATAATAATTTTTCCTTTTTATCATTCTTCCGGTCCTAGTTATTTCCTTTAACGATACAATTTTTGCAAGATTTCACCTGCCTACTTGACTTAGCTACGATTTAATTATATTACTTTGGATTTCGTCAAGTGCTGTCTCCTTGGTTTATCAATGAAATTATAATAATGCATTCCGCTTTCTTCCTTACAACAGTTTAATCCTTTTCATGAAATACACGTTCTAATATAAAATATCGAGTAATAAATCGAACGATTTATTTGTTGAAGCAATTTATCGACGTATAGTTACGTCGCAATAACATCTAGTCAAACGAGATCGAATTGATATGGCAAACTCTGTCGCGTGTGTGATTTCGTTAACTCTCGACGAACAAAGACGGAGCCTAATCGAATCCGTCGACGTATAATTACTTTCCTGCTTCGATTACGCAGCGATAATACGACAACGATGTCTGCAGAAACACGAGATACAGACGCGTTCACTTTAGCCATCACCGCCAATCTTTGAAAACAAAGTCTCCACGCGAGCTTCGTGCCAACCGTATTAAGTTACATTGTCTTAGCGCAGTCCGCGTCCTCCCGTACCGAGTATCGGTATCTCATTCACGTTCGTTCTTTTCCATTCTCTTGTTCGAATTCTCCAAATTTTGCCGATCCAGGCATTTAGACTGGACCACTGAAGCGGACGCTTCTGTAGAAATAGCAACTCCTTCGTACGGTTCCAACAGATCTAGACATATAAGCACCGAACTCGCTTAGTTTCCGAAATATTCGCGAAAAACTGCCGTTACCGCTACAATCAATTCTGCGTCTGTGGTAGTCTATGCGTCGGTATTGGTTGCCTTATTTTCTTGGTATTGCTTATCTTCTTTTTTTTTTAAACGAAAGTCCACGAGTTTAAACGCGGGTTTAAACGCACAACGCAAATACGCATTTCACGTTACGAGAAATGGCTATCATGATTGAAAGTTATTTCAATATGAATATCATCGATGTGTCGGATTTGGATAAGTCTAAAGTATCTTTAATTCAGCCGTCTCGCTAAATTTGCTTGCTGCTAGTGCTCGCACTAAATTATAACAATTATTCTATTTCGAAAAATAATATCAATTATTTATCCGTTCGTTATTCGTACAATTAATTCGTTGTTATCGGACACAAACCGTCGTTGCTTCGTGGCGGCCGGATGTAAAATCTAACCGAAACCTAAACCCAACACATCGATAATATTCGCTTTTAGTCGTTCAGTTTAACATTCAGAAATCATACGTTCTTATCAATGCGTTTCTTACATTTGTCCGATTAAAATAACACCAAACACGATATAATTTGCTAGCATATTTAATTAATTAATTAAAATTATTTATTAATGGTAATTAACATTTATAGTTTGTATTGTACTATTAACATTTATAATTAAATACATATCGATTTGTAAATACGATTCGAATTATAGCGTGTTTGCTGTCGTTTTCGAGATCGAAAGATCTCATAAATACGTTGGTAAAAGTTTAATTTTAAAAAAGACAAAAAAAGAAAAAAGAAAAAAAAAAGGAAAAAGGACACGTCAAAAGTAAAAAAAGTTTGATCGTTGAATCAGTACGTAAGAGCATACATTGTCTTTATTTGCGATACCTGACATTAGATCGTGTTGTTACGCTGGTCGACCGCGGCGGATCGTCCAGCTTCCTCACGTATCGAGAGTACCATGTATCGAGAGTTTTTTTAATTATCGTACGTTTCTGTACACGTATAAAGAAATTAGATACGAAGCCCGGACAATCAACAATCAACGGTTATCTTGGTTATGCGATGGAAAATTTGCGAAACGCGTGATTCTAGAAGGAAATTCAGCAATGTTTTAATCAAAGTGTACAGTGCCGCGTAAATAGAATGAAGATCTTTTCGTATCCTCTATGGTTATGATTTGGGTCTTGGGCAATTATTTCAGAAGATATCGCACTTTAAAACATTGGAAAATGTAATTATACACGATAATGTGTGTGTATATATATATATATATATATATATATATATATATATATATATATATATATATGATAGAAATTAACATTTTTTAATTACAGCAAACGCAAATAAAGTAATCGTAAATTTGTTGTCATATTACCGTTTGAATATTTTTCATAGGTTCGTATCAGCGATTTTCCGTATAAACTCGCCTCGCAACAATTTACTAAATGTTTCGCGTAGGATAACATCTGGAAAACAGATTAGTAAAGCCATAGCTTTAATCGAATTCATTTTAAAACACACGACGTCTGCCTAAAACAATCTTTCGTACAACAAACAATTCGCGAACTTAAAGCAAACTGTTAGGACAGGGTCTACGATGCGTATGTTATGTCGCTATTTTTAGGTTACAAATCACAGTGACGTATGGGTTATATTTTTTCGGCCAATGTGTAGCAAAGAGACTTCCAATGTTCCGGCAGGGGATCCCCTGTGTTCTCAGTAGCGGTGAACGTATCGTAAGCTCACGTGCGCCCCAGACCTTAGCACCTTACGAGCCCTGGCACATCGTCCACACTGAGGCCATTACCAGGATTGTGGAAACCACCCCACACCTCTTATTGGTTCGCCGGCGTCTACCCTTTTGTGCCATGGCTCCTGGGCAACGTGGGCGAGAGTCTGCCGAGACTCCACCAGAGCACTTTACCGGGCCAAATAAGAAAGAAAGCTCGAGTCAGAGAAACGAAACGTTATAATAGTAAAACTACGAATTTACGGGTTCTCTTCTACCTTAAGAAGAACGGTGCTTCGTAAAAAAGGGAAAAGAGAATGAGTACGCAAACTGTTGACCCGCTGCGTGCATGTTCCACGAATTTTCAAAATTATTTTTACAAAAAAATAAGCAGTAACCGTAAACGTAAGGAAATGCTATTGTTCGCAATAGAAATTTCGACAAAATTGTGTCACGAATTAAGACCTAACCAGTATAATCATGTTTCTGTCTGAACGAAAAGAAACTCGTTCTCTCTGTTTGCATATCTTTAGCAATTAAAAGAATAAAAATCTAGGAACACTGACATTGCAAAGTTTCGAGATTACATATGTACGTATCCTTCTTTGACAGAAATGTGATAGAAAAAGTACCGTTTTTTGTAGTTAAAGATTTCTGAAAGACGGTAAAACCGTAGAAAAGCTGAATATCCGTCAATTTCCATGATTTTTGTACATGTTGGAGAAATCGATATTTCGAATAATTTATATATGTAAATGGTGGACTCGCTTAGTTTCCAGGATATTTGCGAAAAACTTGCGGTACCGGCAAACTGAATTCCGCGTACGGTTGTGCGTCTGTGATAGCGTATGCGTCGGTGTTGGTTACCGACAGCCGCTTATCTTCTGTTTACAAACGAGGGTCGGCAGAACTGAAAGGCCTCGTGCACAACGTACGTATGCGAGGCTGCAAAAGTCTGCAAAAGTTGTAGCTTTTATTAACTCGATTAAAATTAAAAGCGAATATCATTGATGTATCGGGTTTAGGTTTCGATTAGATTTCCCAATCCGACCGCTAACGCCTGCGTGAGATGGCAACGGATCAATTATAAAAATAATAAGCGCTGTCGCGAGACGGATTAAAAACATTCCACAAATCCGGCCTAAACTCAACGCATTGATGATATTCGCTTTTAATTGATTTATAACAGACATTTCTTACTTTGTCTCGCATAGGCACGTTGTGCGCAGGACCTTTCAGCTCGGCCGACTCTCGTTTGTATGTAAGCAGAAGATAAGCGGCGGCAGGCAACCAACGCTAACGCATACGCTCTACCACAGATGCACACAGCCGTACGCGGAATTCAGTTTGCCGGTACCGCAAGTTTTTCGCGAATATTTCGAAAACTAAGCGAGTCCACCACGTAACATGTTTTTCAGAAAAAGACATGTTGAAAACGTCGAGTTTTGCAACATATCCAAAAATGATTGAAATCGAGAGGGTCGTTAGCTTTTCTACAGCTTCTACACCTTGAAAGATCGATATTCACATTTTCGTCTTGTTAAATAATTTGATCAATCGTTTAATCTCCTTCTTACATGCATATAAATTTCATTCAGTCAGAAAATTAACTTCATGTTCGACAGTTTCGAACAATTTATTGTAATTTGTTTCTAACATAAGTTCGATTCCTACTATCGATTAAACAGCGATAATCTTCCTGATCTCTGATGTTTGAAAAAAATATACAATTGTATAATAAATCTTGAAAACACGTTTCATGGGTAATAAGTCTACGTGTTCTTACTTCGTTTAGCTGCGATAACATATGAGATAAATAAATTTTTGTACAGATAACATTTTTACACGAACATCATTAATTTTATATTTATTATAGCAGATTCGACAACTGTAGTAGCATTAGGAATCATTCATGGAGGAAATCGACGCGTGGCTGGTCAGCCGTTCTACCGATCGATACCGAATCAACGGAGAGACAATTTAATTCCGTCGAAGAACATGTTCTAGTTGAAGACATCGGCTGATCGTTTAAGGTGAGGGTGGAGGAGCGTCTTTGACCGAGCGCCAAGGCGACTCACGCGACAGCGGCGACCCTCGGTGACGAAGCAACGGTTACGGGTTTAACGAGTTAATATGCTTAGGGTTTCTTTCTTGGCAATGAACTAAATATAAGCTTCTGTAAGTAGCGGGTAAATTCCACGACCGTAGCCGCAACCAGTTCGCTCGTTATCCGGCTTTTCTCATTGTCGAATCTTCGTGAATACGATTCCTGTCTTTTACGTCTCAAACGAATTAATTCCGAACTAGTTTCCAAAATATCTTGCGAATGTTTTCAATTTCACGTTCAAGAACTACCTTACTATCTTTACTTGCCATTTTAATCAAATTATTTTAATTATTGCCATTATAAATTATTCAATTCGTTTTTATCGAAATTGAATAAAACTTTTTGAACAAATGATAAATAAAAATATATATTATTCGCCAATTACGCAGGAATATCCAATCGATTAAGGATTTAGCTGGATAAACGTTCAGGATAAGTTATGCATGAAAGAATTTACTTGTAGAGAAATTTAATCGAATAACTTACTCGGATAAAAATTTGTCTCATGTTATAGTATTATCAATAATATTTATATCGCGTGTGAACTGTACCGCCCGTGAAATCTACTTTTAACATTTATCGTATAATAGTGTGTTTTTTCAAACATTGGATCAAGAAGACTATTGCTGTTTGGTAAATTAATAGCACCAATCGGACCGACCATGACTGGCTGTATCCGTACAAACTTTACGCTCGCACTTACAATTAGACCGGGTATTTGCCTGAGTACAATTTTTAATCTAAACAGGCAGGAAATAATTATTCTGCCAGATAAAGAGGGAGTAATTTGTTAAGAATCATTATACGGAGAAGATAATTGACTAAAATGAAGTTATTTGAAAAATTATCGTAGATAAATATTTGTTCGTTCGAAACAATTCCGGTAATGTTCAAGTTTGATTGTTGCATAGTAGCCGACCGAGGAGATTATTCTTATGAAAGAATAAGAAGGAAACGTAGAATGAAATGTTTTTAATACGTTTTAGTACGCTTTTAGTACGTTTGAACTTGACTAATTATCGACTGGGTACGAGCAAGCATCTAGTAGAACGTTATTCCACGTGGCAGAATGGTTAGAGCTAGATATAACGTAGGAATATAGAGATAGGTATAGGACTGGTAATATTATCGTCGAAGAGCGTCGAAGAACGAAACTGGACGCTTCTCCGTTGCATACATTTTCGGTCAGTAGCTCTTCTACGTTATTATCGAAAAGAAAGTGAAAGCGAAAGCGAAAGCGAAAGCGAAAGCGAAAGCGAAAGCGAAAGCGAAAACGAAAACGAAAACGAAAGACATTAATGGCAAAAAGATATAAGACAGGAGAGAATAGATAGAAAATGAAAACAAGATTGTCTACGATTCTAGGGAGCAGGAAGAAGATTGAGGAGAAAAGAAATTGTGATCGATTACCTGCAGAAACAGCATGAAGCAGACCCACTGATAGTACCTGTACTCCTTCCTTTCCGTCTCCGGATGCGACTTTGAGTTATCTACGCCAGGAAACGGTACTTCGAAACCCTCTCGTTTCCTGTAAGCCGCAGTAATCGTATACGTACTATGAATCCAACAATACGTATTCAACACGTCTTCCGGTAGATCCTTACTATGAATACAATCGATCGGATTACCAACGTATTGTCTCGTGGTCACGATCAACGAAAACGAAATCAGCAGGATCACGGTTAAACTATAATGCAATCGGAACACAGCTGTGTCAATATGTACGTGAGAGATCTTAATAAGGCTCTTCAGACCTCGAAATATGTCCAGCATTTTGAATGACCGAAGAAACGCGAAAGCTTCCTCTCTTTTTCTTTCGTTTTCGTCAGACGGCGGTCATTAGATCGCTAACGTCGTCCCTCGCCATTCATCCTTCAATCGCTTTGCCCTGTCTTCCACCTTTCTTAACCGGTGGAAGGGAAAATGCAACTTTGCCAGTCTATTTAGAAGTTAGGTCTCCCTTCAGGACGCAAAGACGCACAGAGCTGCAAGTTTAAAGATCTTTCGGAGATTCGTTCCTTTCGGAGCTTCGTTTAGCTCGTGGAATCGTTTCAAGTCGATTTAATCCCAGCAGATTTAGGTATTTCTCTAGCCTTGGGCAAAAAATGAGAATTCACTCGCGCTCCCTTCGAAAGAAATCGCCGCGCGGCGTAGGATCCTTCGAGCAAATCGGACCCTTTGCCGTCCTCCGTCGCCAGTTTTCTTTTCTCCACTCTTCTTATGCTCATAGCATTTAGCAAAGTTTCCTATTCCTTCATTTATAAGCATTATTCCTTCGATTAAACGCTTGACAAGTTAGACATCTACGCGAATATTCTATTATGTTCTATTATATATGTATGTGTATTTAATATGTTTGTGTTCTTAACAATGTATTTGGAACAACTATTGTTCCCAAGTTGTTCCTTTTGAAAATAAGCATACCTTTTTAAGAAGGGAGGAAAAATTCGTTCGCGCAACTGACGTAACGTGTTCCTGTATCTGACTTATTCGAGACAACTCTTGTTGGTGAAAGGTTTTCAAAGTTGATTTTTATCCTTCAATGTCCTTTTTCCGAACGAAGGATTTAAAATCGAACAGGCAGTTGCTTTCTGATTCAAAAAGAAATTTATGTCTTCGTTGTATCGTAGTTTTTGTTGATCGTTCAAGTCGTGTATAGAAAAATAGTTGTCACGTGCATTAAGCCATGATGCACAAAAATATCCATTTTTTAAGGGCAATTGGCATCGCGTATTTTACACCATAACGTTTGATTATCACTATGAAAGCACATTCGTTGTACACCATCAAAATTTCTTTAACAAGTCATGTCCACGTTGAAATAAAGAAACTTCACTGGATTTGGGATTTAGAATCTGATTGTTATTCGACGGTCATTTTAGAAATTTGTTTAAGCGCTGATCACTGCGAAGTAAGTTAATTCGCCTTAGTCGATACTGGTAATTTACGACGATTCAATTAAAAAGATACTTTTGCGATTTACAATCTACTGGATTCACCATTCTATTGGAAAAAATACAAATTTTATATCACGATGTAGTTTTATGTTTCGATGCTTTGGTATTTAATTGTTCTTGCAAGTACGAATAAATATGTGCTTTGTAGAAAAAGGATATTTTTTCCAAGTAACATCTCATTTTCTGTTACAACTGAAAATAATTAGGAGCTCAAAACCATTCGATTCGATTCAATAACAGCTTCAGTTTCTGAATTTCTTCTTCTTTGAATAGAACGGTAATAAAGCTATTTGTTAAATGTGAAAAATTTACTTTCATACAACTTGCGTTATTTAAACCGACAGCGATGAAAATGGTGGTAAATAACTTATACATATAATACAATACAAGCTTATGTTTATATCATTTCTTCTGAATCGTTAAATACTTATTAATTTTGATATAAACAAGCGTGGATACAACAAGTTCTTTTGGACGCGCATCAAACGAATAATAAATAAATTGCAAGTGATAAAACATCTATGCGATGGTGTGAAACTGTATTGCAGGACCCCAAAAGTAAAAATATCGAAGATAATTCCTACGCTTTGAATATTATTTAACATTCTTGAATAAATAATTCAATAAACAATAATCACACACACATATATATATATATATATATATATATATATATATATATATATATATATATAACATGTACTTTACGTGCAATATAAGATATAAGCAAATGTTTATCCAGCAAACTCACATTTATTCCATCGAATATTTTTTCGTCAATTGCGAATTAAATTTTATACCTTATTTTTATACGTCATAAAAATCATGTTATATGTCTTGAACAAAATTTTCCCCGATATTGATGTCAAGTGTTAATAAACAATGAGAAGAATAGGCAAGAAGAACACGTAGCGTGTACATAATAAGGAGAACGTAGTACCGTAGTATCTTTAATATGACTTCAATTCTATTTTGGCATTTACGCGTATACCGTCGCTCGCAAGTATCGAAACACTTGCGAGAAGTGAAACAAACTTAAGAGATAATTAGGAGACTATCGATACCTTTGATACTTATTATGGATACTCGTGGATACTCTTTTATTACCGACCTAATATCGTTAGTGAAATTTTCCGAGACAAAAGTTACAAATAATTAGCAGCATTAACGAGTACCGGAGTCTGTGAACGGATCTGCGAACAGTAACGCAGAGCTAGAAATCGTCTGTTCCTATACCTGTGTACCTGTGTACCTTTTCTCCAAGAATTCGCGGACCGTTCGGTAATTAGTTTGTATAGTTAACATTTGTTCGCTCTCATGCCTGGTTATCAATCCCACAATGCCCCGTCATAAATCGATCAGAGAAAACTCGGAGAATAAGCAGAATAAGAAAAATATAATTATTTCGTATCGTTTGATATATCATTATGAAACAGCCGTAGTTGGATTATCGAGATCAGTACGACGAAAATGATACCAAACATGACTATGCTCGTCGACGCATCTTCACGACGACACCCATGATGACAGATAGCCTACCGTTATTTATCCTTACGACAAATTTACAAAATCAGGCCGAGGGTTCGGTAAGAATATTGGCAAGATGCCCGAACGAATGTTTGAAAAGTCGACGATAGCCGGCAATTCGAAATCATCGAACTAGAAAGTATCAACTGGTTCGATTGTTTCTCGAGCATACCTGAGACAGTTTACTAAGGGCGAACGATTCGATGCTGCATTGCGAAAGAATAGAAGCTTTGTCTAATGGGGGATGTGGCCACAGAGTACGGAGAGTAAGCGGACTGTGAGGAATCGCATGGCACTTGCATCAGTACCTTGAGGGAATAAACTCTATGTAAAGATTAGTCTTTGTAAAGAAACAAAATATCTAATATCGTATTAAAATCGTATGAATGAGAAACGACGCGTAATCCTACTATCCTAGTATTTTATTTTATTTCATTTTATTTTATTTTATTTTGTTTTATTTTATTCTACTCTGCCTATTCTGTATCACACGCGCCTACTTCTACTTCTCGCCTACTTCCCATTCCTGGTGCACGCACGGCGCTCGGATCAATCTCAATGAAGTAAGAGTATCTTTGCTCGAAAGAATTTCTTTTGTTATTTAAGATTACGCAAAAATTGCTGCGAATCCTGTTCTTTTATAAGCACAATTATGCCTTGCGTATACGTATTACGCTCCTATAAAGGTATTCCAGAGTATTTCCTCCTTTCGCAATGTACCAATACAGAAAGGATTTTCTCTTTGAGGTGTTCCCTATTTGCGCCCTCCTTCCCGTGTTTCACACGAGACTTGACGTGACTCCATAAATAAGAATCCATCAGTGATATGTTTAGAAATGGTAGCTAAGCTATTTTATCGTAACGACCGATCTAGCAGAGAAGATCTTGCAAGCGTGTATAAATATGAGTGCAATGAAAACTAATTTACAGTATGAAATGTTTGCAAATAAAGTTAAATATACAGTAGAGAAAATATTACTTTACATTTTGTAGCGAATTCATAGGACAAGTAATAATACATTGCAACAAGTGTTATCAATCTTTTCATACGAATTCATCTACCACGATTGTATCCATCGGATTGTATCACCAAATCGAAAATACTCTGTATTTTAGGGCTTGGGACCTTTCCATGGCAAAAAAAAAAAGAAAAAAAAAAAAAAGAAAAAAAAAAAAAAGAAATGTTCAGAAAACACATAATCAGCGATTATTCTTAAAAATAGGAATATCACTAAAGCTGGATATGCATTGCTCTGTCGCAATATCTCAGGGCTAAATAGTATAACATCGTAATACAAACTCCATTACAATTAATCTGTAAACAAACAACTTACTAAAGATTCGATAAGAAATCTTTAACTTTTTAAAAATTTCATTAATAATTAAAAGACCACTGTAATAATTGAACTATCATAGGCGTTATAATTAATCTAGCTATTTATTTTTCCAGAAAACCAATACAACGATACGTATTAGCGAAAAGCAAAAATTGGAAACTTAAAAGACTTATCTAACAATGTATATGTATATGTATGTACAGAAGTAACAGGATATCTTTGCACATATCACACATCATTAAACATACAGTCCGTAACAAATTATTATACAGTATTGGTAGTAGTTTCAAACATATAATTCATATAGTTCAATGAACATTGAAAGTTATTGATATAACGGATTATCGACTGCTTGGATATTTTTGTATTTTCCGTCAAATGTACGTTTGCGAGAAGTATGTTCTTGCCTTTATGTACATTACCGGTTTTCGTTCAAACCTTACCAACTTGATACCAACGGGCCAGCGTGACACGTTTCGCTATAACGTTAACGATATTTCAAAATGTTTTCAAATGTTACAGAGTAAATAAGTAAGTAAGGGTTGACATTTTTGTGAAACAATATGTAGAAAGTCTTTCTAAAAAGAAGCGATAATGTTAAAACATTCAATATCCCCTTTAAAGGGAATCTCTAAACAATCGAATATTTTTCAAAAAAATCAAAACAAGAACAAAGAACAGACTCGCCGGAGCTCGCTCTATTAATATAAATGAAAAAGCTATTTTAAATGCATCGTTAGAAATAATAATAGGGTCAATTCTTGATAATTAATTACGTCATTTACGAATATCAACCGATAAGTCAAATACTGTTGGTTCCGGAAAAATTCATTAAAAATTGAAACGTAAGAAGAATACGAGAATGCATCGAGCGTTCTTTCATTAAGAAAACTGAAAGAGCTATTCTGAGAGCCATTTGAGCGGACCGAAACTACTTCTGATAAATATTTTGCTACAAATTTAGAATACAAATAATCGAACAGTTAAAAATTAACGTAGCAGCATTCTAATATAACAGATTCGCCGCAAAATAGCCACAAACGTTATTAAACCAGATGTACCGAAATTTATAGGAATAAAGTATCTTTGTCTTTCCATAAAATTCTGCGAATTTCTATTATCGTGGCAAGTTCGGAGAAAAAACATTTCTCAGATGTACAGTAACTATCATAAGAATCCGAATAGTTTCGTTTATTTATAGCAGCAATATGCGAATATTTACCAAAGTATCCAAATTAATGGAAGATTGCATTAGGGAAATAGAAAATAAGAAGCGATACTTACTTTTTACCAATGCAGCACACTATTTACTTCAAATTAGAGAAAATCTGTATCCAGAACTAATTCCAAACAATCGACGGCCATTTGGCAATTAATTTACACTTATTCTCAAGCGAAATTTACAATTTGTCCAGTCAATCGGCAAGTTTCTTGCGTTTTCAACCATCTTATCATATTCGATGATTCTCGAATGTATATTATAGCGTTTTGGTAAAAATGTTTTGGTAAAAATGTTTTGGTAAGCGGGCACATCGAACTATCAAAAGTATTTCTTAATGAAGCGTCTTTCCCTCAAATTTGACATTTCACTGTCATACAGTATCATATTCTTCTAGCCATATTAAATCACTCGACGATATAGGAAATTTTCTCGGTCCTGATAACCGTCAACAAAATTAGAACGGCTTAGGTTGAAACAGTCTAGAGGATCAGCCATCCAAATGTTTCTCGTATCGTTCAACGAACCCATTTTGCGGTGCTCGTTAATAAATTTAAATCGTTGGCGCGCGTGGAAACTTGGCTACAATGTGTGGCAAATTATTTCCAAGTTTAACGTTGAGAGAAACTCTGCTGCCATTACGATATAAACTTTTTCTAAACAAGAAGAATATAGCTTTGAAACTTGTATATTGTATATTTCGCGTTGTTTAACTAAAAATTTGCTTAATTATCGAACGATATAATAATATAAACGTAACATAAAAATTTCTGCAATACCGAACATATAGAAAAATTAATCTCACCGATCTAATGATACCGTTCGAAAGGCGTAATTTTCGAACAATATAAAATTTCGATTAATATTAAAAATCTTATCCGAAGAATTTCAATTTTGTAAATTCGATTTTTAATAGTATAAAAATTCTTTCACTATCGAATATTTAGAGAAATCACATTATTTACCTTTAATTTTATTTTCGTAATATGAAATGTTTTCGTAGTAGACAATAAAACTTAGCCGATCGTAACTTTACAGTTAGTTTTGTCTTCAGATTTTCTTAAAACATAAATATAACAAGGAATTCGTATCACCAGGAAGTCTTTCAAATTTCTTGGAAAGTCTGAAACTAATTGAGACCAGCCGGCGATGACTTAAAAATCGATTTGATCGTTACATAATGTCAATTGTATATAATCGATAACGATCCAATCAAAGTGTAAAACGTATATTTTTGTTTTTAAAGTTACTCGCTTCAATTAATTTGTCAATTAAAAATATGTGTGTATGCATGTACATACGTGCATGTACATTACATGCAATATAAAACAAGATTAATTAAATATCGCTAACGAAAAGATGAATAGCGATATCAATTGGTTCGCTTAAGGATAATTCATTTGTATCATATATTTGTGCAAACGATATACTTATTATATCGTGTACTTATCGTATTATATATATTTACAATTGATGTACATGCAGTACTTGTTATTACAAGTAAGATAAATACGCATATATATCTGTATGCATATTAGTTATTAATTTTGCAAAGTGTAAATGCCATTAATTTCTAATTGAGAAGTAAATAAAATGGGATCGAACGTCCATCAAAATTAAAACATATTCCCATACTCATTATAGAAATTAGTTTAAAGGAAATCTTGACTATTATTATATCTCTATTTGCTCGTAAAATTTCGAAAGATCGTGCCGAAATCGAACCGATCGAACGAAAAATTTCGTTCCTAATCATTATTCGCGTATTAAATATCGCGTATTAAAGAAATATTAAAGGTAAATTCTTCATTCTACGTTCAACCTCTTCTAATCTCGTTCTATCAATTTCTGTCGTATTATTACCAAATAGAAGCCACTGCTTCTTTTTTATTTACCTGTACTTATTTTCAAAGTTCGTTGACTGTTCTTTAAAATGATCATTACGGTATATCATTACAGATATACATATTATACCAAAAAAAAAAAAAAAAAAAGGTTCAACCATAAACTTCCATTTTCATAATTTCTCATCCTATACGTTCGACATTTTAATTTTTCTTTTTACATGACCACAAAATAATTTTCCTAAGAAATCTACTTTTCTACATTCAGATATTTCCTTTTCTTTGACAGAGGAGGAAAAAATATAAAATTTTAAATAATGTCATAGGAAATCATGATAAAGGTGCTGTCAGAACGTTAAACCAAAAATGGAAAGGGGAGCTTTTACACTATACTTAATTTGACACGGAAAAGGGAATCTCACGAATTTCATCGAAAATCATTACATAATGAGGAAAGAATATCAAATCTAATAACCTTTACCTATAGCTTAATAAAGCTTCATTTTTAATTATTTCCCTATCTTTCCCTATTCCCTACTTTTTTCATTTATCCATATCTTTCATATGCCATCGTATACCTAAATGGGAGACCTACAAGAACATTTCATTATTTTAATTCTTTTGCCAGTATTCCTTTATTCCTTCCTACCTCCCTTCCTCCCTCCCACCCTCCCTTCTTTCCTTCCTTCCTTCCTTCCTTCTTTCCTTCCTTCCTTCCTCCCTTCCTTCCTTCCTTCCTTCCTTTCTTCCTTCCTTCCTTCCTTCCTTCCTTCCTTCCTTCCTTTCTTCCTTCCTTTCTTTCTTCCACCCTTCCTCCCTTCCACCCTTCCTCCCTTTCACCCTTCCTCCCTTCCGCCCTTCCATACTTCCTTCCTTCCTTCTTTACAGAGGAAGATCAAACTCACAAACGTCTCCGTCAGAGATCACGAACCCGGTTATTCCTCCGCGCTGCGACGGGGGAATGCGCGTACACCATCCGTAGTTCCGAATCACACCGCCATGCCGTCCCATATAGCGGAACAAAGCCGTCGCTTTCGATAAACGAACGTCAAAGCCAATCTGTTCACGCGCATGGTGTCGCGACGCTAATAAATATATCGTACTGAGCTCAAGCCCGAAAATAGTCGGGGTAATGAAAAATTTTCACCGACGCATCACAAATCGACCAAGACAATCTGCTTCCTTCCTCGACTCTTTCTCTTCAAGGCAAAAGCAACTTTTGCAACTCGTTCACATTAAAAGAACATACAACGTACAATTTCTTAAAAAGAAAACCAGATTCTTCGGAAGATTGTCACGAACTGAGACACGCACCAATAATATATGTATATTCAACTTGATAATTCTCTGTGTTTTAAAGAGAGAAACTAAAGAAAGAACGTAGACAATTCAATTTGACGAGTAAGATCGAGAGTTTCTTGTTGCAAGAAATGAACGAGCGTTTTTGATTTAAGATTAGTTAGCACGCGCGCACGGCTTCCACATGCCACGTAAAAACACGTTAGATCCGACACGACTCCGGTCGACTGCTCGTGTTTGCCAGCCAGGGCATAGCACCTCCCGTAGGAGCCGAGCGAGGAGTCAACCCGCTCCAGGAATAGAAACACCGAACCCGAAATGTTCGAGCGTTGGAGGCCCGACGTCAAAACGCACCGCGACGCAACAGAGAAAGATGTTCGATATTGGACAAAACCGCGAAAACTTAAGCGGATACCTTTTCGCATTCATGCCGTGCTCAATGTAACTTATACGATGTAACGTTTATCCAAATGATAATAATCGGTTTGAATAAATGTGCGAATACGTTTCAACGGACAAGTTGATAGATGCAATACAATATGGTGAATATCAAGTATAGGAAAAAAATTCAGTGCTTCCGATCTCATAGTTTGCTAACTTATCACCTATATTGTAATTACTTCTAATCGTCTATATTATAATTACTCATGTAGCTATTGTATATGCACGCACGCGCGCGCGCACACACACACAAACACACTTATATCCATATATGTTTATCGTATATATATGTATATGGTTATCATATGCTTATTGGGTAGCATGGTAGTTATTACATATAGGAAAGAATTTTATATTTTTAGTTTCATAACCTAGAATTTATATGGGTGGTAATATAGTGGCAATATTCATGCATTATATATGTCATATTATAGATATCATATTGTATATCGAATATACCAAACGGTCAATCAGACGACGAAACCTGAGAACCGTTAGCTATAGGAAAAATTTCTGCGCTCTTCGATTT
Source organism: Bombus terrestris (assembly GCF_910591885.1). NCBI lineage: Eukaryota > Metazoa > Arthropoda > Insecta > Hymenoptera > Apidae > Bombus > Bombus terrestris. Next base: position 18,527,187 of record NC_063272.1, read on the forward strand.
ATAGCAAAATATTTATATTCCATAATATAACTAACGGTATACATGTACAATATAATTTATTGTATTACATAATTAGAACGATGTCCATGTAGATGGAGAAAAATCATAATAAAATTACGTATCGAACAACTACGTATTTTAATAATCTTTAGTAATACAAAAATGCATTAAGATATCAAACACACAAACACAGGATCGACAATATTATTAAGAGAAGTCAAACAATATACAATCCTAATTACCGATGAAAATGATACTAGTTCGTTGGACACATAGCATACTACAGGCAATCGACAAGCATATGTAATTCCGTAGACCTGATTTTGTAATCCATAATACAATTATCTAAACATAAACATAGTGCCTGTAACATATTAGAGAATACGGTGCTGACCATATTTATAATGCTTGAAAATATATGAAATCTATCTTTTTAAGTCCCATAACGTTACGGAAGAAACATAAAAGTGAAACGTTTCACGATGCAATTAGTTGAATTTACACGTAATTATTTATACACCCATCAATGTACATCAGATAGTTATTTATAATTGTAAACAGAGAGATAGCTGACGTGTTATCCATTACAGTAGAGTAAGGCAACGATCACTTTTCCATTTTCCCATTTTTCCATTTTTCCATTATTCAATTTCATTTATTCTAAGAAACGCCAAAATAATTGTCGGATTGGCGAATCAAGATCGAACACGGAAAAGTCCGCGACCGATTATGCACCGATTGAAATTAAAAAGACCCATGGCCGGCAAGTGGTCACCCAATATGCAGGTTTGCTTGACATTGATAAAATGTGGATGGCTGTGTGCGTGTCGTCGCACGAAAGCGTTTGTTTTTCGTTAACTGCGGCAAACGGGCGGCAAAAGGGCGGCAAACGGATGACAAACGAACGGCAAACGAGCGACAAAAGGAAGAGAGAAAGAGAGAGAGAGAGAGAGAGAGAGAGTTCAGTTCTTTGTTACATCTCGAGAAAGGCGGATGCGGACGGGGCGCATCCGTTTCTGTTTTAACGAACAATCAGTTTATTAAAGTAACGATTTCCATTTAAACGACTGTTTCTTTATCCTGTGTCCTAGTATAATTATTTTAGATTCATAGAATTATTGTTATAAGTGACAAATATCGACATAATTATTGCAAACCAATGACTACATAGTCTTTCTAGTCTGTATGAGCTCGCGAGCGTGATAGAAAACTTGAAAGAACGACTAACGAAACTTGGAGAGAAATTAACAACGAGACAAAATAAAGAGCCGAAGCGAATTATTTAACGACAGGAAAACGCGGGGAAAGGAACAATTTGTTCTTACAAGACAAGATAACTCGATCTCTTTGTCCGGCGTTACGAGCGATTTTTAATGCACTGAATTCGCAAGGATCATCTCCGCTTTCGTTTTATCAGCTACCTTGTTCTTCGGGCAAGGGTGGGGGAACGTTCACTTCGACAACGCTCTCGCCCCTCAGTCGCGATCGCGTTGGCCACGTAAATTCCTTGTACATATTTTGTTTGACTCCGCTGGCTGAAAATAACGTAGTCGCTAACACGTGCGGATTGGGTGCTCCTTATCCAGGTACGGTTTTTCTATGATTCGGGTATCGATGGAGGAGGCGGCGGCTTATTTACGAACGATAGCAACTATTCAATAAGTAAATGTAATTTGAAATATATGGTCGTATTTGGTCTTATTTTAATCGGCACAGTTTCACAAGTACATTAGCGAAAGTTTAATTTTAAAAGAGTAAAGTATAAACAAATTTCACTATTACATTGGTATTGCTTCATTATCTCATCGATATTCGAATCTGGATCAGATCATATTATTCGGCCATCCAGTTTCAGCATGCGTCAAAGGGAAACTGTACTACATCACTGCTGATCTCAAATGATTTTCAAGCGACGAAAACTATGCCAGTGACCGCATTTTTCTAGCTTTCTGAAATAAATACATACCTTAATTACTTATTATGATGTAATAACTTATAATAATAATAATTACCTGTTAACCGAATAAGTCACATCCAGGAAATCTGCAACAATTGCAAGTATTTTATGATGCGGTGATCCAAGCTCTGCAATTGGAGAGTAGCATAGAGGTAGAAACGATTCAGTGCACAGAGGCACTGAACATTGACGATGGGACAGTAGATACGGCGAGTGTAAGAAAGGACGACACGAAAGATGAAGAAAATGAAAGAGGAAGAGGGACTGAGAGTCGAAGCGTATCGCAACATATAAAATATAAAATATAAAGGACCGTGACTAGCTGTGACTCATTTTTAACTGAGAAATTAAACTCCTTCATTTTTTATTTGCGATGAATGGAGCTTTTACCGACATGTTTCTGATTGAAATGATACCAAGCGCGATATACTTTGCGGGCGTATTTGCTTACTTCATAAATGATAATCAGATACATATCGATAAGTAAGTGAAATTCGAATTATACCGTGTTTGGTCTCATTTTAATCAGGGAAATGCCAAAAATATGTAGTCAGTAATAGTTTGATTTGAAGAAAAGCGAAGGATAAAAAGGTTTCACTTTTAAATTGGTACCTGTATACATTGTCTCAGCGTTATCTGACACTGGATCATGTTACATGCTGCTCAATCGTCGAGCTTATCGGTGCGTCAAGGGAAAGGGCCTTCCCCCTGTGATGGGGATGACGACCACGCGATTTCCTGTATTCACTTTCATTCTTGTTCGTGCACGAGCGAATAGAATAAAATAAGTTTCGATTAGTTTTACTTTCTTCTTGTTGTAGTTTCTTTTACTCGTTATCCGTTTTATTCGCTATTTTATTATTTCAACTACCATATTTATTTCAGCGACATTCTATTCCGACATACGTTCTGACAAGGTATATATAGTATCTCGTTACTTGATTGTAATTTAAAAAATTTTTAAAAATTTAAATTTAAAGAAGCAAATGTCGTGGTCGCTATTCAAAAACGATAAAAATTATAATCTGCGATTCGTTGTAATATTTAACTTTTACTGTGCAATTTCAGTCATGTATTAAATAGTACTTGTCAATAAGCACAATAAAAAAAGCTTAAAATCTAACTTTGTCGAACATATTACTCTTTTCCCATCTTTTCGCTTTAGTTAGTTGGTTAGTTAGATAGTTAGTTAGTTAGTTTGTTTGTTTGTTAGTTGCTTATTTCTCTTTTGGAATTTTTTCTTTTCGCTTTTTGTTGATATTATATACATATGTCACTGATACTTTGATCGTGAGACGTGCACGAACTTGGATGAAAGTGAATACCGGAAAGGAAACCTTCGATAACAATTGCAGGAAAAGAATCTACCCTCGGTAATGAAATGGACGTTATCCCCACCATATGGGGGTAATCAATGGGTGGCAATCATGTGGAATTTACACGACGCGTCGGTAAGTTTCAGGGCCAAGTTTCAGATATCGCTTAAACGATGTACGTCTGTCAGTACAAATCGAACGCTTTTTTGTCTTTGACATTTTTTTTTAAATTAAATTTTGCTACCGCATTTACAAGATCTTTATTGATTAAGCGGCCAAACACTATTCTATTTACTTATCGATTTGTATTTTAATTCACATCCATGAAGCACGCAAATTATATCGTGCTCCGTGTCATTTGAACCAGAAACATGTAACAAACATGTTGGTAAAGGTTTTATTCGTTACAAATGAAAAATAAAAAGGTTTCATACTTCAGTTAAAAAAGATATCAACTTGTGGCGTGCCTTCCTTCTATTTCATATGTCGACATATAATGTATGGTATGTAGGAACAATGTATATGTATAATATACTAAAACTATATGGTAGACAGAGAAGTAAGACGATGACGATGTGACAGCGTAAGAAGGGCAACACGTTGATTGAGTATTTGACACGAGATAAATTTATTTCAAGATACTAGAACAGTTTATTGGACGGAGTGGTCGATCTGAACGCTACGTAGTTCATGACCGACATCTTGTTCGCGGTCACTTTGCCATCTGGCGAGCGCATGATCCACGGTTGCTGCGTGAGTTTTACGTGATCGGAACTGTGTAAGATATTTTTGTATCTGGAGTCGAACATAAAGTCGAACGTTGGATGTCAGATCGAGGTAAATATAACTCGTAGGATAATTCTAATTGTCATACTGGTTATACCAATTGGTTATACCGGTTTGTTTCGTTACTATAAATTGGCGGCGAGCACGGATGGACGATGCAGCGGGAGAAGTGGACTGTGGCGAATAACGACGAGGAGCAGAACGACTAACGAGAAGAAGAAAAGGAGCGTTTAATCGCTGATAATGAGGAAACGTATAATCTCGTTGGTTGGGTGCGAGCGTGGAAGAAAAAGTGTGAAACGAAGAAAGGGCAGGACGAAGTAGCGTGCGAATGTGTAAATAAGATGTGTAAATAAAATCGTTTGGGAATGTAAAGCGTTTTGCGTAAAACAGATAATGATAAAAGCGTAAAAGTATAGGATGAAAAGGCGTGATATATAATAAAGATGCGGAAATAAAATAAGCGCGTATCTAATCTGGATGCGCGAAAGGTAATAGAAGGAGGAGAAGGAAAGGTAAGAGCGACGTTGATTTGACGTGAGATTTTGTCGAAACATGGGCTAGTTTTGTGAAAATTACAGAATGTGTAAAAAGATTGTAGACGTTAGAGGCGTGAAAGTTGAAAGAAGTAAGAGAGGAATAAAAAGGGAGTATAAAATGATAATAGGTAATACGTAAGGCAATAGAATTGTCTGGATGGTAGAAGAGGGGATTTATTTGGATTCTAAGAGACTAAAGAATAAGTAAAGATACATTTAGGAGATACATGTGTGCATTGTTTATTCGTCCATTGAATACAAATTGTGAAATTAGACTTCAAAACAATAGATGGAGTAGTTTCGAAAGGTTAATAATATAGTTGCTTTAAGAAAGGTGTAATTGTGGAACGTGCAATGGAATCGGGCAATCGAATAAAACACCATTACGAAAGTACCATTGCGTAGTAATTGTAATATGGAAATATATTAGTGGGGAAGAATCTTGTTAGAAGTTGGAATCTTGTAATTACACGGATACCGTGTGGAAAGCGATTGACGTTAAATAAATTCCACTTGAAGAAATGAAACGTATTAATATATAATAATATACGTAATAGTATAGAATAGTATTAATGCTAGTAATTATATAGAATTATGGGAAATATGGAGGTAATTGGGGTGGGTTGCAAGGGTGGATGAGAACTGTGGCGCATTACGGACACAGACATGAAAGAAAAATGTATCTGTTAGAAGAAGGTTGAGCGGGAGGGAACAGAAAAAGGAAATTATTGTAAAGATTAATGTTATTTAAGAAAGGAAAGTTGGGGCTGAAGAAGAAAGAAATGTAATTGTTGTAAGTGGAAAATGGCTGGTGAATGGAAATAAGGAGGGTGTAGGATAATAGGATGTGTCTAAACTGTTTTTTTTCAACGAAAGGATAAAAGAAGAAAAGAGCCGTGATTACGAAAGAAATGGATTAACCAGAAATGTATGTTTAAGTAAGCGACACGTAAAAAGCCCCGTTAGCTCCGCGGTAAAGTGTCGGATTCGTATTGAAATTTTGGTGTGGTGTGTTCGATTCTCGAGACTGCAGAGTCCTGCTGTTGCTATTTGCGGGAGGTGGGGGGTCGTTTTTACACTCCGCCGTTTTTCCCCCGGGGTAGCGTGTCCAAACCAACTGGCGGTAGTGTTTGAAAGCTACCGCATTTTGCTCCCGCAAACAATTTTTTTTGTGGGATTTGGTAGGTGTGGCAAGGAAGAGAAGAAGAGTAGCGTGCCTGGTCGTTGTAGGTATGGCATATGGATAGGTAAGGACATAAGCATTTATCGCACGATAGATTCCATTATAGACGGAATTCTACCGGATATTGCAATTATAAATTACAAACGTTATTAAATAAAACGACGTAAGTAATTAAATTAATAATTGACCTAAAACAACGTATTAACATAATCTTATATTAGAAACAGAATAAGAACAGAACTATCTGCGTGAAAATATCAGATTTCCATGTATATTTAATGATTAACGTAACTGTTAAACAGCGGTATATGCTTGGAACGAAGTTGAGAATGTTTATTAATCGATATAAAATATTCTGTCGAGTTGCAAAAATTAACGATGTTTAAAATATCCGCAACCGTTACGTATCCAAATGTTATATAAATTCTTCTCTCCCTGAAATAGGTGACTATAGTTTGACTATTGGCCAACTTCACGATCGGTTATTATAGTCAACCTTTTGCGCGATTAAGTCACTCTCCAAAGAATTGTAGGAGCATCCTTAGGTCCTGTGTCAAGTCCTTCATGCACAAAAGAATTAACTACGTGTCACGCAAAAATTGACAGAGTTGCTCCTGGGTGACGAAGGGTCATTGCGAATAATTGTTACTAATTGAATTATCAACATGTACGAATTTGAATTACAACATGCTGCCATCTATGGAAGACGGCTGGTATGGTACTGCGGGAAAGTAACAGGAGAGTAGAATGCGTGAGAAGGTATCTCAACTCCTGTTGGACAAGGGGAGCTATATTGCGCGACCAGGACAGACGTCCTTTCTCCCTCTAATGTTACGATTATTTCTTGATTATTCTTCCCCCTGGTAAAAATTTTCTTTTTCTTTGTAACAAATGCCAACTTCATGCAATATTAATTTGCTCTTTGAGGAATTGGAGAAGTTTCCTTAGATCCTTCAACAGCCTTCCCTAGATGAACTATCATCGGGTGTCCGCCTATTTGCGGGGCATAGTTCGGGCGTTCCTCCGGGACCGAAGTATTGTCTGCGCTGGCCCTGGTGGTCGGTCTTAGGACAGTTATTGTGGGTTCTCGCGTATGACGTGGTACCTAACCACAACGCCGACGACACGTTGGTGCTGGTTTGGCGCTCGGCATGGGGTAGGACTGTCCGTCTGGCGGAGATAGCCTGCGTCGTCGACGCCATCAGGGATTTGGGGCTGGAGGTATCCGCGCAAAAGTCGGAAGTCATGTGGTTGTGCAAGAGGGCCGATCACGGGACGCCACCGGCGGGTTACCGGCTGGGAGGGGTCGACGTCGAGGTCAGCACCCGGATGAAGTATCTGGATCTGACGCTCGACAGCCATTGGACCTTCGGCGATCACTTCGAGCGTCTGGTACCGTCCACCGAGGCTACAGCCAACGCCCTTCGACGTCTGCTGCCTCGGCCCGGCGTCGGGTTGCGCCGGCTGTACGCCGGGGTGGTGCGATCGAGGTTCCTGTACGGTTCTCCGATCTGGGCGGGCTTTGATGATCTAGATTGGATTAACATCTCCCTACGGGGGCACCGTGGGACGTCGTGAGCAACCGTGGGGTGCGTGCGCTTTGGCCTTAATTATTCGTAAGGTAAAAACAGATGCTAAGTTTTTGTAATTCCATTCCGTACAATGATACTTATCCATCTTGGAACGAAAAATAAAAATCTCCTCTCTATTCATTATTTCGCCTACTACACAGAAAAAATTGTCCTCGTTATTTATCGGTTCGCGATCGCTCAAATCTTTCACACTGTCGCGTGGTATACTCCCATATCTCTTTACGCAGGCCCATGGTCAAGTAGAGTCGTACCTCGACATTCTGCCAATGGGTTGAATGTCAAGATGGATGTATAAAGTTAAATAACCCATGGGCGGGTCTCTTGCGTAGTCACATCCGCGTGGTGAGACCTGGTAATTGGCATCGTTTTCCAAAAAATTAATCCGTTGATTAATCTTTGGAAAACGATACCAAGCTAAGAACTACGCAGCAGTCCGGTTTGTATCTCCAAATGCCGCGAACAGAATTTTGGATGATACAGACTGGGCTGCACCGTAGGTCACCGTTGGACATCGTTGGACGACGTTGGACACCGTTGGACAACGTTGGACGACGTTGGACGACGTTGGACGACGTTGGACTACGCTGGATACCTTGGAATGCGTGCGTTTTAGCCTTAATTAATCGTAAGATAGATACCTATGTTAAGTGCATTGTGAGCTCATTCTGTACAGCGATACTTATCCATCTTGGAACGAAAAATTGTACCCGCGATTTGTAGGTTCGCGATCGCTCAGTTGTTTCAAACTGTCGCGTGACGTACTCGCTCGTGCGTATTCCGGGTACGCGCGGGTCAACGTGCACTGGACAACTCTTGGGATTCGTAAGGCGGCCCAAGCACATCTCAGTCTTGGTGACTGCTCGACGACTGCTCGACGTTCGCACCGGATCGCGGGAGTTGTCGTCGCGCCGCTGATGCTTGCGAATCTGTTGGGGATTCAGTCGTGGATCTGCACTCCTGTCCGATTGGTACTTCGGTACTCGGGCAAGGACCTGTAATTTCACGTCCTCCGTAAACCTGTTCGGGCCCGCGAGGGTGGGCCCCACTGTTCAGTTGAAGATCATGCCTTCGTAATCCTGTTCAGCGGCCCCTCCACAGGGGTGGGTCCCACTGTTCAGTTGAGGCCTCTGCCTTCGCAATCCTGTTCAGCGGCCCCTCCCCGGGTTCCACATGTTCAGTTGGAGTGCGTTAAGTTGCCGGCCTATGTGCTGGATCCACGGCTGGATCACCAGCGGATTACTGGCATCATCGGTCGGCGGCATCGACCGCGACTCGTGTAAGTTGCGAACGGCGAAACAGGAATCGAGTTATGGTCAATACTTGGGCTTTCCGCTAATCCTTCGTGTTATCCTGTGCACGGGGGTACGTCGCGTAAGTTTGTTAGTTCGTTCGTTAGCTTCATTTTCTTTGATTCGTTCCAAGATAGATAAATGTGTCTTTGATACCGAATGCTGCCAATAGCGACGCCAATTATTGTACAATATTTGTACGGATCTATGCAGTCGTTGTGTGGGAGATAGCTGTGGCGTTATGTATGCTTTGCTCCACGATTGTAAAGATTCATGTAAGCGCTGCGTTGGAGATATGTGTTTCGCAGTTATGCCACGAAGCAACTATTTCTTTACGCAGGCCCATGGACAAGTAGAGACGGTACTCGACATTTGCCAATGGGTTGAATGTCGAGATGGACGTATAAAGATAAATAACCCATGGGCGGGTCTCTTGCGTAGTCACCTCCGCGTGGTGAGACCTGGTAATTGGCATCGTTTTCCAAAAAATTAATCCGTTGATTAATCTTTGGAAAACGATACCATGCTAAGAACTACGCAGCAGTCCGGTTTGTATCTCCAAATGCCGCGAACAGAATTTTGGATGATACAGACTGGGCTGCACCGTAGGTTACCGTTGGACACCGTTGGACGACGTTGGACACCGTTGGACGACGTTGGATACCGTTGGACAACGTTGGACGACGTTGGACTACGCTGGATACCTTGGAATGCGTGCGTTTTAGCCTTAATTAATCGTAAGATAGATACCTATGTTACGTGCATTGTGAGCTCATTCTGCTCAGCGATACTTATCCATCTTGGAACGAAAAATTGTACCCGCGATTTGTAGGTTCGCGATCGCTCAGTTGTTTCAAACTGTCGCGTGACGTTCTCGCTCGTGCGTATTCCGGGTACGCGCGGGTCAACGTGCACTGGACAACTCTTGGGATTCGTAAGGCGGCCCAAGCACATCTCAGTCTTGGTGACTGCTCGACGACTGCTCGACGTTCGCACCGGATCGCGGGAGTTGTCGTCGCGCCGCTGATGCTTGCGAATCTGTTGGGGATTCAGTCGTGGATCTGCAATCCTGTCCGATTGGTACTTCGGTACTCGGGCAGGGACCTGTAATTTCACGTCCTCCGTAAACCTGTTCGGGCCCGCGAGGGTGGGCCCCACTGTTCAGTTGAAGATCATGCCTTCGTAATCCTGTTCAGCGGCCCCTCCACAGGGGTGGGTCCCACTGTTCAGTTGAGGCCTCTGCCTTCGCAATCCTGTTCAGCGGCCCCTCCCCGGGTTCCACATGTTCAGTTGGAGTGCGTTAAGTTGCCGGCCTATGTGCTGGATCCACGGCTGGATCACCAGCGGATTACTGGCATCATCGGTCGGCGGCATCGACCGCGACTCGTGTAAGTTTCGAACGGCGAAACAGGAATCGAGTTATGGTCAATACTTGGGCTTTCCGCTAATCCTTCGTGTTATCCTGTGCACGGGGGTACGTCGCGTAAGTTTGTTAGTTCGTTCGTTAGCTTCATTTTCTTTGATTCGTTCCAAGATAGATAAATGTGTCTTTGATACCGAATGCTGCCAATAGCGACGCCAATTATTGTACAATATTTGTACGGATCTATGCAGTCGTTGTGTGGGAGATAGCTGTGGCGTTATGTATGCTTTGCTCCACGATTGTAAAGATTCATGTAAGCGCTGCGTTGGAGATATGTGTTTCGCAGTTATGCCACGAAGCAACTATTTCTTTACGCAGGCCCATGGACAAGTAGAGACGGTACTCGACATTTGCCAATGGGTTGAATGTCGAGATGGACGTATAAAGATAAATAACCCATGGGCGGGTCTCTTGCGTAGTCACCTCCGCGTGGTGAGACCTGGTAATTGGCATCGTTTTCCAAAAAATTAATCCGTTGATTAATCTTTGGAAAACGATACCATGCTAAGAACTACGCAGCAGTCCGGTTTGTATCTCCAAATGCCGCGAACAGAATTTTGGATGATACAGACTGGGCTGCACCGTAGGTCACCGTTGGACACCGTTGGACGACGTTGGACACCGTTGGACGACGTTGGATACCGTTGGACAACGTTGGACGACGTTGGACGACGTTGGACGACGTTGGACTACGCTGGATACCTTGGAATGCGTGCGTTTTAGCCTTAATTAATCGTAAGATAGATACCTATGTTACGTGCATTGTGAGCTCATTCTGCTCAGCGATACTTATCCATCTTGGAACGAAAAATTGTACCCGCGATTTGTAGGTTCGCGATCGCTCAGTTGTTTCAAACTGTCGCGTGACGTTCTCGCTCGTGCGTATTCCGGGTACGCGCGGGTCAACGTGCACTGGACAACTCTTGGGATTCGTAAGGCGGCCCAAGCACATCTCAGTCTTGGTGACTGCTCGACGACTGCTCGACGTTCGCACCGGATCGCGGGAGTTGTCGTCGCGCCGCTGATGCTTGCGAATCTGTTGGGGATTCAGTCGTGGATCTGCAATCCTGTCCGATTGGTACTTCGGTACTCGGGCAGGGACCTGTAATTTCACGTCCTCCGTAAACCTGTTCGGGCCCGCGAGGGTGGGCCCCACTGTTCAGTTGAAGATCATGCCTTCGTAATCCTGTTCAGCGGCCCCTCCACAGGGGTGGGTCCCACTGTTCAGTTGAGGCCTCTGCCTTCGCAATCCTGTTCAGCGGCCCCTCCCCGGGTTCCACATGTTCAGTTGGAGTGCGTTAAGTTGCCGGCCTATGTGCTGGATCCACGGCTGGATCACCAGCGGATTACTGGCATCATCGGTCGGCGGCATCGACCGCGACTCGTGTAAGTTTCGAACGGCGAAACAGGAATCGAGTTATGGTCAATACTTGGGCTTTCCGCTAATCCTTCGTGTTATCCTGTGCACGGGGGTACGTCGCGTAAGTTTGTTAGTTCGTTCGTTAGCTTCATTTTCTTTGATTCGTTCCAAGATAGATAAATGTGTCTTTGATACCGAATGCTGCCAATAGCGACGCCAATTATTGTACAATATTTGTACGGATCTATGCAGTCGTTGTGTGGGAGATAGCTGTGGCGTTATGTATGCTTTGCTCCACGATTGTAAAGATTCATGTAAGCGCTGCGTTGGAGATATGTGTTTCGCAGTTATGCCACGAAGCAACTATTTCTTTACGCAGGCCCATGGACAAGTAGAGACGGTACTCGACATTTGCCAATGGGTTGAATGTCGAGATGGACGTATAAAGATAAATAACCCATGGGCGGGTCTCTTGCGTAGTCACCTCCGCGTGGTGAGACCTGGTAATTGGCATCGTTTTCCAAAAAATTAATCCGTTGATTAATCTTTGGAAAACGATACCATGCTAAGAACTACGCAGCAGTCCGGTTTGTATCTCCAAATGCCGCGAACAGAATTTTGGATGATACAGACTGGGCTGCACCGTAGGTCACCGTTGGACACCGTTGGACGACGTTGGACACCGTTGGACGACGTTGGATACCGTTGGACAACGTTGGACGACGTTGGACGACGTTGGACGACGTTGGACTACGCTGGATACCTTGGAATGCGTGCGTTTTAGCCTTAATTAATCGTAAGATAGATACCTATGTTACGTGCATTGTGAGCTCATTCTGCTCAGCGATACTTATCCATCTTGGAACGAAAAATTGTACCCGCGATTTGTAGGTTCGCGATCGCTCAGTTGTTTCAAACTGTCGCGTGACGTTCTCGCTCGTGCGTATTCCGGGTACGCGCGGGTCAACGTGCACTGGACAACTCTTGGGATTCGTAAGGCGGCCCAAGCACATCTCAGTCTTGGTGACTGCTCGACGACTGCTCGACGTTCGCACCGGATCGCGGGAGTTGTCGTCGCGCCGCTGATGCTTGCGAATCTGTTGGGGATTCAGTCGTGGATCTGCAATCCTGTCCGATTGGTACTTCGGTACTCGGGCAAGGACCTGTAATTTCACGTCCTCCGTAAACCTGTTCGGGCCCGCGAGGGTGGGCCCCACTGTTCAGTTGAAGATCATGCCTTCGTAATCCTGTTCAGCGGCCCCTCCACAGGGGTGGGTCCCACTGTTCAGTTGAGGCCTCTGCCTTCGCAATCCTGTTCAGCGGCCCCTCCCCGGGTTCCACATGTTCAGTTGGAGTGCGTTAAGTTGCCGGCCTATGTGCTGGATCCACGGCTGGATCACCAGCGGATTACTGGCATCATCGGTCGGCGGCATCGACCGCGACTCGTGTAAGTTGCGAACGGCGAAACAGGAATCGAGTTATGGTCAATACTTGGGCTTTCCGCTAATCCTTCGTGTTATCCTGTGCACGGGGGTACGTCGCGTAAGTTTGTTAGTTCGTTCGTTAGCTTCATTTTCTTTGATTCGTTCCAAGATAGATAAATGTGTCTTTGATACCGAATGCTGCCAATAGCGACGCCAATTATTGTACAATATTTGTACGGATCTATGCAGTCGTTGTGTGGGAGATAGCTGTGGCGTTATGTATGCTTTGCTCCACGATTGTAAAGATTCATGTAAGCGCTGCGTTGGAGATATGTGTTTCGCAGTTATGCCACGAAGCAACTATTTCTTTACGCAGGCCCATGGACAAGTAGAGACGGTACTCGACATTTGCCAATGGGTTGAATGTCGAGATGGACGTATAAAGATAAATAACCCATGGGCGGGTCTCTTGCGTAGTCACCTCCGCGTGGTGAGACCTGGTAATTGGCATCGTTTTCCAAAAAATTAATCCGTTGATTAATCTTTGGAAAACGATACCATGCTAAGAACTACGCAGCAGTCCGGTTTGTATCTCCAAATGCCGCGAACAGAATTTTGGATGATACAGACTGGGCTGCACCGTAGGTCACCGTTGGACACCGTTGGACGACGTTGGATACCGTTGGACAACGTTGGACGACGTTGGACTACGCTGGATACCTTGGAATGCGTGCGTTTTAGCCTTAATTAATCGTAAGATAGATACCTATGTTACGTGCATTGTGAGCTCATTCTGCTCAGCGATACTTATCCATCTTGGAACGAAAAATTGTACCCGCGATTTGTAGGTTCGCGATCGCTCAGTTGTTTCAAACTGTCGCGTGACGTTCTCGCTCGTGCGTATTCCGGGTACGCGCGGGTCAACGTGCACTGGACAACTCTTGGGATTCGTAAGGCGGCCCAAGCACATCTCAGTCTTGGTGACTGCTCGACGACTGCTCGACGTTCGCACCGGATCGCGGGAGTTGTCGTCGCGCCGCTGATGCTTGCGAATCTGTTGGGGATTCAGTCGTGGATCTGCAATCCTGTCCGATTGGTACTTCGGTACTCGGGCAGGGACCTGTAATTTCACGTCCTCCGTAAACCTGTTCGGGCCCGCGAGGGTGGGCCCCACTGTTCAGTTGAAGATCATGCCTTCGTAATCCTGTTCAGCGGCCCCTCCACAGGGGTGGGTCCCACTGTTCAGTTGAGGCCTCTGCCTTCGCAATCCTGTTCAGCGGCCCCTCCCCGGGTTCCACATGTTCAGTTGGAGTGCGTTAAGTTGCCGGCCTATGTGCTGGATCCACGGCTGGATCACCAGCGGATTACTGGCATCATCGGTCGGCGGCATCGACCGCGACTCGTGTAAGTTTCGAACGGCGAAACAGGAATCGAGTTATGGTCAATACTTGGGCTTTCCGCTAATCCTTCGTGTTATCCTGTGCACGGGGGTACGTCGCGTAAGTTTGTTAGTTCGTTCGTTAGCTTCATTTTCTTTGATTCGTTCCAAGATAGATAAATGTGTCTTTGATACCGAATGCTGCCAATAGCGACGCCAATTATTGTACAATATTTGTACGGATCTATGCAGTCGTTGTGTGGGAGATAGCTGTGGCGTTATGTATGCTTTGCTCCACGATTGTAAAGATTCATGTAAGCGCTGCGTTGGAGATATGTGTTTCGCAGTTATGCCACGAAGCAACTATTTCTTTACGCAGGCCCATGGACAAGTAGAGACGGTACTCGACATTTGCCAATGGGTTGAATGTCGAGATGGACGTATAAAGATAAATAACCCATGGGCGGGTCTCTTGCGTAGTCACCTCCGCGTGGTGAGACCTGGTAATTGGCATCGTTTTCCAAAAAATTAATCCGTTGATTAATCTTTGGAAAACGATACCATGCTAAGAACTACGCAGCAGTCCGGTTTGTATCTCCAAATGCCGCGAACAGAATTTTGGATGATACAGACTGGGCTGCACCGTAGGTCACCGTTGGACACCGTTGGACGACGTTGGATACCGTTGGACAACGTTGGACGACGTTGGACTACGCTGGATACCTTGGAATGCGTGCGTTTTAGCCTTAATTAATCGTAAGATAGATACCTATGTTACGTGCATTGTGAGCTCATTCTGCTCAGCGATACTTATCCATCTTGGAACGAAAAATTGTACCCGCGATTTGTAGGTTCGCGATCGCTCAGTTGTTTCAAACTGTCGCGTGACGTTCTCGCTCGTGCGTATTCCGGGTACGCGCGGGTCAACGTGCACTGGACAACTCTTGGGATTCGTAAGGCGGCCCAAGCACATCTCAGTCTTGGTGACTGCTCGACGACTGCTCGACGTTCGCACCGGATCGCGGGAGTTGTCGTCGCGCCGCTGATGCTTGCGAATCTGTTGGGGATTCAGTCGTGGATCTGCAATCCTGTCCGATTGGTACTTCGGTACTCGGGCAGGGACCTGTAATTTCACGTCCTCCGTAAACCTGTTCGGGCCCGCGAGGGTGGGCCCCACTGTTCAGTTGAAGATCATGCCTTCGTAATCCTGTTCAGCGGCCCCTCCACAGGGGTGGGTCCCACTGTTCAGTTGAGGCCTCTGCCTTCGCAATCCTGTTCAGCGGCCCCTCCCCGGGTTCCACATGTTCAGTTGGAGTGCGTTAAGTTGCCGGCCTATGTGCTGGATCCACGGCTGGATCACCAGCGGATTACTGGCATCATCGGTCGGCGGCATCGACCGCGACTCGTGTAAGTTTCGAACGGCGAAACAGGAATCGAGTTATGGTCAATACTTGGGCTTTCCGCTAATCCTTCGTGTTATCCTGTGCACGGGGGTACGTCGCGTAAGTTTGTTAGTTCGTTCGTTAGCTTCATTTTCTTTGATTCGTTCCAAGATAGATAAATGTGTCTTTGATACCGAATGCTGCCAATAGCGACGCCAATTATTGTACAATATTTGTACGGATCTATGCAGTCGTTGTGTGGGAGATAGCTGTGGCGTTATGTATGCTTTGCTCCACGATTGTAAAGATTCATGTAAGCGCTGCGTTGGAGATATGTGTTTCGCAGTTATGCCACGAAGCAACTATTTCTTTACGCAGGCCCATGGACAAGTAGAGACGGTACTCGACATTTGCCAATGGGTTGAATGTCGAGATGGACGTATAAAGATAAATAACCCATGGGCGGGTCTCTTGCGTAGTCACCTCCGCGTGGTGAGACCTGGTAATTGGCATCGTTTTCCAAAAAATTAATCCGTTGATTAATCTTTGGAAAACGATACCATGCTAAGAACTACGCAGCAGTCCGGTTTGTATCTCCAAATGCCGCGAACAGAATTTTGGATGATACAGACTGGGCTGCACCGTAGGTCACCGTTGGACACCGTTGGACGACGTTGGACACCGTTGGACGACGTTGGATACCGTTGGACAACGTTGGACGACGTTGGACGACGTTGGACGACGTTGGACTACGCTGGATACCTTGGAATGCGTGCGTTTTAGCCTTAATTAATCGTAAGATAGATACCTATGTTACGTGCATTGTGAGCTCATTCTGCTCAGCGATACTTATCCATCTTGGAACGAAAAATTGTACCCGCGATTTGTAGGTTCGCGATCGCTCAGTTGTTTCAAACTGTCGCGTGACGTTCTCGCTCGTGCGTATTCCGGGTACGCGCGGGTCAACGTGCACTGGACAACTCTTGGGATTCGTAAGGCGGCCCAAGCACATCTCAGTCTTGGTGACTGCTCGACGACTGCTCGACGTTCGCACCGGATCGCGGGAGTTGTCGTCGCGCCGCTGATGCTTGCGAATCTGTTGGGGATTCAGTCGTGGATCTGCAATCCTGTCCGATTGGTACTTCGGTACTCGGGCAGGGACCTGTAATTTCACGTCCTCCGTAAACCTGTTCGGGCCCGCGAGGGTGGGCCCCACTGTTCAGTTGAAGATCATGCCTTCGTAATCCTGTTCAGCGGCCCCTCCACAGGGGTGGGTCCCACTGTTCAGTTGAGGCCTCTGCCTTCGCAATCCTGTTCAGCGGCCCCTCCCCGGGTTCCACATGTTCAGTTGGAGTGTGTTAAGTTGCCGGCCTATGTGCTGGATCCACGGCTGGATCACCAGCGGATCACTGGCATCATCGGTCGGCGGCATCGACCGCGACTCGTGTAAGTTTCGAACGGCGAAACAGGAATCGAGTTATGGTCAATACTTGGGCTTTCCGCTAATCCTTCGTGTTATCCTGTGCACGGGGGTACGTCGCGTAAGTTTGTTAGTTCGTTCGTTAGCTTCATTTTCTTTGATTCGTCCCAAGTTAGATAAATGTGTCTTTGATACCGAATGCTGCCAATAGCGACGCCAATTATTGTACAATATTTGTACGGATCTATGTAATCGTTGTGTGGGAGATAGCTGTGGCGTTATGTATGCTTTGCTCCACGATTGTAAAGATTCATGTAAGCGCTGCGTTGGAGATATGTGTTTCGCAGTTATGCCACGAAGCAACTATTTCTTTACGCAGGCCCATGGTCAAGTAGAGACGGTACTCGACATTTGCCAATGGGTTGAATGTCGAGATGGACGTATAAAGATAAATAACCCATGGGCGGGTCTCTTGCGTAGTCACCTCCGCTTGGTGAGACCTGGTAATTGGCATCGTTTTCCAAAAAATTAATCCGTTGATTAATCTTTGGAAAACGATACCAAGCTAAGAACTACGCAGCAGTCCGGTTTGTATCTCCAAATGCCGCGAACAGAATTTTGGATGATACAGACTGGATTGTAACGTGAGGCACCTTGGGAGGACAACTACTACTATTACGGACAACATAACGCACCTCTACAAAAACATCCTTACTCTTCCTTGCTGCAGAGACCATTTAGGATACGACATTCATAACATACGTAGCGGTACTCGGCAGCGAACTTCCCAACGGTTTCTGTCCCGTGGCTCGCTACAGGAAGACTCTACCCTTCGAAGAAGACGACGGCCAGATGTCGATACACGTTCACCGAATATATTTTTCAGTTAGGACCCGGACCCGCTATAAATCTTAGGATTTGCGTAGCGAAGGTTCTCTTAAGGGACAAATAATCTTTGCCTGAACAGTTCCTACACATACCATCCGCTGCGGGGAAACGCAGGAAATCTTTTCCTCACGTACAACTCTCCGGGTTCGCAACTTTTCCCCCAAGGGTGCCTAACTTCCCTTTCCAGCGACCAAGTCAGAATGAAGCCAATTAACAGCGTGGTCCATTTCCCTCACTCTCCGAACCAACACTTTCCTGAACGAATCCAAGGATTCCGTATCCTCAGAGACACTCATCACAGTCCTTCCTAAGGGACACAAGAGGATTCTGTCGTATGCCACGAGACGAGCAAGAGTCCCTGATCCGAACTGATCGTTGGTAGTTGGCGGTAACAGCGAATCCGAATTTCTCGACTCGACATTTGGTACAATCGTCCCGACACGAATCGCACCGCGAAACGTAACACACGGAGCTCGAACTTGTAACCGCGAACCGATAATCGTATCACGCGCCCTGCGCACGAAGATATATCGTGAACCTAAATTAATTAATAATAAATAAATAACTACCGTCGAACAATATCGAGTGATTTATTTTCCACCCCCCCCCCCTATCACGCACACCGCATCACCTCACAGAGAAAGATAGATAGATAGATACATATGTTAAGTGCATTGCGATTACATTCCTTTTCGTACATCTAGCAGGTCTTTTGCTGACGAAATCATTACCGAGCGTTGCCGCTATACCGGACCCGGATAACCCGGGCATCGCCTAGGGCTATAGGACGGTCGGGGGTCGGGGAGATAGCCGACGGGGTCTGGCGGGGTTGGAAATTTGTGGGACGGGGTTGTCGCGGGTTGGGAAGTAGTTCGACGGGGTTTGCGAGGGATGGGCAGTAAGGTGACGGGGTTGGCGAGGGTTGGAAATTTGAGTGACGGGGTTGGCGAGGGTTGGAAATTTGAGTGACGGGGTTGGCGAGGGTTGGAAATTTGAGTGACGGGGTTAGCGCGGGTTGGTCAGTAGGGTGACGGGGTTGGCGAGGGTTGGAAATTTGAGTGACGGGGTTGACGCGGGTTGGGAAGTTGGGTGACAGGGTTGGCGAGGTTCGGGAAGCTGGGTGACGGGACAGGTTCGGTTCGGGTTCCGGTTGGTAATTCGAGTAACGGGGCAGGCTCGGGTAGGTAATTCGAACAACGGGGCCGGCACGGGTTGCTGTTGTTGTTGTTAATTGTTGTTGTTAATTCGAATGACGGAACAGGTTCAGGTTGGACGGCGGCGGACCTCCCTTGACCTACAGGGTGACGCAGATGCTCACTGGGCACGGGTGCTTCGGTGAATACCTGCACCGAATCGGGAAAGAGGCGACCGCGCGTTGCCACCACTGTGATGCGGATGTGGACTCGGCGCAACATACACTGGAGCACTGTCCGGCGTGGGCGTTACTTCGCCGCGCCCTCGTTGCTGAGATAGGGAGAGATCTCTCTCCGCCGGCCGTGTTCGGTGCGCTGCTGGCGAACGAGAGGAGTCGGAAGGCGGTCGTCACATTCTGCGAGCAGGTGATGCTTCAGAAGGAGGCGGCAGAGCGCGAGAGAGAACGGGATTCCCATTCCGAAAGGATAGATGGACGACGGCGGGCTGGAAGTCGTGGGCACGCCATTTCCAGGCGAGCTCGGACCGCTTCGCTGTCAGGTGGGTTTTAGTCGCCGGCCTCTTCGGCGCCGCGGTGTCGCCAAATCACCTGGTCGGGGAACCAGGAGATCTTGCACGGCGGCCCGTCGGGGGTGGCGCGATGCGCGGCCACCGCGCATCGCGCCGTTAGTTAGTTTGGCATAACTCGAGGTGAACTCGGCGCGGAGGGGGCTCGTGATGACATGCTAATGAGCGTTTCTAGGGCCCTTTCCACCAGGCGTCAAGTACGGCCACCGTGAAGGTTTTAGCCGGTACGAATCCGGCACTACCCGGCCTCCTCTCCCCGGAGGGCGCGGGGCGCCTATGAAGGTTTCCTCCACGAAAAAAAAAAAAATAAAAATAAAAAATAAAAATCGGTTGTATCCCAAAGGTGCTGGTGTCGTAAACACCCACACGTCGCAGGCCCGATCGGATGTCATGGCGGGTTAACCCTTTCGTTACGGGCGGCTTCTCCGGCGCGCAACGCCCGCTGAACGAGTCGCTGCGCCAAAAAGAAAAAACTTTCCTCGAAACAGGGTATTTATAACTTCTTAACACACTCACTTTTAGTTGGAATTTAGGTAGGTCTACTTATTGGCGGGGACAATCGTCTCCCCTAACGCTACAGTTAGTTAGTTAGTTCATAGGGTTGGAACAACGAGAGGACGCGGGGAGTGCACCGGCAGTAATTTCCAAAAGGTCTCGGGTCACTGCTGCCAAACGCGTAAATAGGCCACCGTGGAGTTTTCGTCGGTAGGAGGCTGACACTACTCCACTAATTCTCCAGAATGCAGCAGAGTGGCCAGGAAGATTTCTCCACGTAGAAGAAAAAAAGAGAGAAGGTGTTGAAGCATGTAAATAGGTGATATATCTTATTTCAATCCTTTGAATTTTGTTTGAATTATTGTGAATTACAATCACAATTTCTGATAATATCATGCACACGATTAAGTCTAACCACACTCAATCGTCATTGCTGTCAATTACAATTATAATTCCAAGTTTATTTACATTCATTTTAACGATATCATTTCTTCAGACGTGTTTTAAACAGTGGTCAGTAGCGTTCGTCAGTGGATTTCAGGAAAAAGGTAGGTACCTTATAGCATGAATGTTGTGTGTTAAGTTCGGGCGTTGGAGGCGTCCCGGGATGCCCTCTATAGTGTAGGTCCTTTGCTCTCGAATGTTTGTGTAAGAACCGTGGAGCGAGTATGTCAGTATGCCTGTTTTTCTGTTTTTTAAATATAGCGCTAGGTAGGATAGGTAGTATATTTTCTGGTTTGTCTGTTCATTAATTATAAGTCGGTAGGGTCGGTCAGGTTGGCACAGTCTCTGGCCTGGTAGGTGCGTTTTCATGTGACTAACATGTTTCTGGAAATCTAATTTGAAAAATCGGCGTTGAAACTGGTACGAGTAGAGCATGTTCTCGTCCCTGGTTTTTCCTTTCGATTTATCAAATTTTGCGGTCGCGGTCGTGAGTAAGCTCGAAACGAATGTTTATTGCTAGAGCACGCACATGTTCGCACGACAATGTTAAAAATCTGAGCATAATGGAAATGTACGTATAACAGATACTCACGGGAAAAACCAACGAGTCTAATAATAAAATCAATAAATTAGAAAAAAAGAGCTATAGGCACATATCTTATAATATACAGTGGCATAATCTGCAATCTATTCTAAAATAATTGATCCGAGCGGAATCTATTATAAAAGAAGGTTGCTGAATATGATAGACATTGTCGAATACTAATCGAATAAAATCATTTAGTTAATTGTCATAGAACCTGATATTTCTTCGAAGAATCAATAAGTCTCTCGCTAATAGCCTAATAGATCGATAGTTTTAACAAAGAAATACCTAACCGCGATTACAGCCAATTAATTGATGTTATTCGCTACAAAATTAATAACTGTATCACGTACAGCGACGCGGGCGGTACTGAAGAAAAAAAGCCATTTTACGTTACAACTATGACGAGTAAATTTACTCGTTTCACTTGAGAGGAATTAAAGAGGAACCTGAATTTTAAGTAAGCATTAAGTAAGAATTTTAAACATCGCAGACAGTGATGTAGGTGTTATTCAAGAAAAAAGAACAATTTATTTTTTAATTAGCACGAGTAAATGAACGAATATCGATAATATAATATAAATTTTATCGGTCCGATTATTTAATACTTTAACTAATTTCACAGTAACGTCATCGACCGCCGTTAGGCTTTTTCCCCTCTTTGTTCAAACTAATTGATAGTCGAAAACTAGTATCAAAGAAGTGTGGATTTAGTCTTAGTTTATAGAAACTATTAAAATGATAAAAATGGATATCGTATTAAATAGTTAAAGACGCCAATTTACGTTAAAAATTAAGAAATTGTTCAATTTGACTTTGTTATAATGGAAAAACCGCCTGCTGCTACGTCAAAACATCGTTACCGTTTGATTAACATCCCGACACCTTGACAAGTTATATAAGGAACACGCAAGTCGCGCGCGAGGTTTTTCGTGCCTGAACTCCCGGAGAGTGAACATCGAAAAGAAACTTAAACATAAGGTAAATAAAAAAAAATATCAAATAATAACATTGAAACTTGTAATTTATAACGTTTATGCCATTAATTAACAACACTTAAGCAATTAATTTATAACATTTAAGCAATTAATTTATAACATTTAAGCTATTAATTTATAACATTTAAGCTATTAATTTATAACATTTAAGCTATTAATTTATAACATTTATGCTATTAATTTATAACATTTAGGCTATTAATTTACAACACTTCAGCAATTAATTTATAACCTTTAAGCTATTAATTTATAACATTTAAGCTATTAATTTATAACATTTAGGCTATTAATTTATAACATTTAAGCTATTAATTTATAACATTACAGCGATTAATTTATAACATTTAAACTGTTAATTTATAACATTTAAGCTATTCATTTATAACATTTAGGCTATTAATTTATAACATTTAAGCTATTAATTTATAACATTAAAGCAATTAATTTATAACATTTAAACTGTTAATTTATAACATTTAGGCTATTAATTTATAATACTTAAGCTATTAATTTATAACATTTAAGCTATTAATTTATAACATTTAAGCTATTAATTTATAACATTTAAGCTATTAATTTGTAACATTTAGGCCATTAATTTATAACATTTAAGCTATTAATTTATAACATTACAGCAATTAATTTATAACATTTAAACTGTTAATTTATAACACTTATGCTATTCATTTATAACGTCTAAGCCATTAATTTACAACATTTAAACTATTACTTTACACATTTAAACCATTAATTTCTAACATTCGAACTATTAATTTATAACATTTAAACTATTAATTTTTAACATATAATCTATTAATTTACAACAATTCGACCATTAAGTAACAACATTCAAAACATTTATTTTAACATTTAAACTATTAATTAACAACATTCGAAATATTAATTTACTACATTTAAACCATTAATTTATAACATTTAAACTATTACTTTATAGCATTTGCCCTATTAATTAATAACAATTAAGGTATTAATTTATTAGAATCAGTATATTAATTAACGACATTTTAACCATTACTTAAGAATAATTGAAGCATTAATTTATTATATTTAAGCCATTACTTAATAACAATTATATCATTAATTTATAACAATCAAACCATTAATAAACAACTTTTAAACCATTACTTAATAGCAATTAAAGCATCAAATTATAATATTTAAACCACTAATTTATAACATTTGAACAACGAGATCATGGTAAAAACTATTCCAACACAATCTAGTTTAGATCATTCAAAACTGTCTCGATGATCTAGACCGGACTAATACATCCCGATGGGTGGGACGTCGTGGGCAACCGCGGGGTATGAGCGCTTTGGCCTTAATTATTCATAAGGTAAATACAGATGTAAAGTGTATTGTGATTCTATTCGGTACAATGATCCATCTTGGAACGAAAAATAAAAATCTCTTTTCTCTTCATCCTCTTGCTTACTACACAGAAAAAATTGTCCTCGTTATTTTTCGCTTCGCGGTCGCTTAATTCTTTCACACTGTCGCGTGGTATACTCCCATATCTCTTTACGCAGGCCCATGGTTAAGTAGAGACGGTACTCGATATTCTGCCAATAGGTTGAATATCGAGATCGATGTATAAAGTTAAATAACCCATGGGCGGGTCTCTTGCGTAGTCACCTCCTCGTGGTGAGACCTGGTAATTGGCATCGTTTTCCAAAAAATTAATCAGTTGATTAATCTTTGGAAAACGATACCAAGCTAAGAACTACGCAGCAGTCCGGTTTGTATCTCCAAATGCCGCGAACAGAATTTTGGATGATACAGACTGGGCTGCACCGTAGGTCACCTTGGGACAACGTTGGACAACGTGGGACAACGTTGGACAACGTGGGAGAACGTTGGACGACGTGGGACAACGTGGGACAACGTGGGACAACGTGGGACAACGTTGGACAACGTAGGACAACGTGGGACAACGTGGGACAACGTGGGACAACGTGGGACAACGTGGGACAACGTGGGACAACGTTGGACAACGTGGGACAACGTGGGACAACGTGGGACAACGTGGGACACCGTGGGATATGTCTTGTCTCTCAAATCCATTCTGAGCCCATTCTGTATAATGGTACTTATCTGACTTGGAATCTAGTATAAAAATCGATTCTTTTTTTGCATTGAATCTTGTGGTTATTTTGTGCACGGGAGTGCGTTGCGTAAGTCCATTGATTCTTTGGAAAGATCGCGAACGAACGAGTTCGCGCCGCGATTTTTCTTTCATTGTCTGTTTGTTCGGGCTTCTTCTTAGTTTCCCATTTTTAAGAGAAAATTATTGCGGTCCTGTTAGAGTTTCTAACTTTTCGATATATTCAAAAGTTTTGAGCCGTGAAAATAGAACGTTAAACAGTTTAGAACAATGACTCGAATGTCCCTTTTTCAGAACACGAAATTGTGTATGCAGTGTCAATAGGTTCGGTTAAATAAATTATTGTTTTATTTCCGATATATGAGATCATTCTCTTATTTCAAACGAATTTTTAATAAGTTATTTTATTGTTTCAAATTGAGTTATATCTCAATAATTCACTCATGGAATTCAATTTTTTTTTTTGTTGTATTATGTGTATTTGCTTCAGTTAACGTCATAAACTTGCAACATAGTAACAGTTAGATTCAAATACCTCGAAACAAGTATTCTTTAAACATATTTAGTGGCGAACTTTTGAATTCTTGCAAATATTTTCCAATATTTATAACAGGCGACTATAGTGTATTAGTACAATGTATATTTCGTATTCTAATAACGAAAATTCACAGTATATATTCTAATTGCGAACAGTATAATTCTTGAAATCGATTGCATTGCATTCACGGTATTCGTAAGCATTTGTTTGCTATCGAGAAATATCTCACAATTTTCAACTTATAGTTTCATACTTGTTCCAGTTTCTTAATAATAATTTTTAAGTGTAAAGAAATAGCAGTATTTTCTAAATAAACGTTCAATAGGAAAAAGAGGAAAAATTGTCGAAACAACGTTTCGCTTCTTTTCCACCCCCCCCCCCACCTCCGGCCCTAAACTGCTTTATTTTCAGGAAATATTTGTGACCGCGCGCAATGCGGTTGTAGAGTCAGTGTTTGCTACGCAATAGTTTCTTTTCAATTTTTTAAAATCACGATATTTTTGATTAAATTCGATCAAATAATCACACGCGAAAGTAATAAAATTTTATCAATTAAATTTGTACGCGATATTAGAGTCCTTGTTCGTCGATCATAATTTAAGCGGTCGTGGTAACGTAGTCTTTTATTTTTTTTTTTTTTTTTTATTTATTGTTTCGAATATTCGTTTTCGGTATTAGAGTCAGTGCCTCCCTCAAGAGGATAAAGCCTCTCCTGGAACTCAAGAATGTAAGTAGTTTTATATATTGTATTTCAACTTGTCCTATTTATTATATTTTGTTTGAAATATTGTTAATTATAAAATAAGAATGGTTGATAACTTAAAAAGCTGTAAATGTTCTCTTTAATTGAAATAAAGTCTTAAAGTCTTGATTTTTATATTTTAGACTTTCATATTAGAGTTTTAGTTTTTATACTTATCAAAGTTTATTAGAATTTCAATCTTTATTACTACTAATATTACTAAAGTTAATAAACCTTCATTTTTCATTATCTTCAACTTTTTAAATAATCAGCAATCACTCATCGTGTTTTGCTCTGTAACAGATTGTTCGCAACCTCCATTTCCAACACTGGACCTTACACGGTTCCTGCCTGATGTTAGTCTCCCTGATTATCCGCAGCATCCATGGTACGTCTTCTGTTTCTCCGCTTCGAACGGTGAGTCGCATGCATTTTTGTTCCTCCGGTCACTCAATCATGTCGTAGGATGAAAGGTCCGAATCGGCACGGGTGATCGGTTGTATTACGTAGAATTTTTTTGCGAGCATAGTGACCGCGGGTATTTCTTATACCCGTGAGTAGTAACACTCATTTTTTGAAATTTATTAGTTTAGGATAGGTCTTCTCGCACATCGCGATTATAATAATTAGTTTTTTAATAATTAGGTTAAACATATACACTCGAGAATATATTCGTGTTATTTATAAATGTGCATGTTAATATTTTGTATGAATATTTGCAAATGGCAAATATCTACACGAATATACCTGTATGACATACATATACTTGATCTTAAGTAATGAATTAATCGTGACAATATTAAGTCACGATCGTTTATTTCATTTCGGTTAGAATTTAAAATATGAGTCAAAATTCATTTTTTTCCGTACAAAAATGTGCAAAATTTTACGTGCAAGAAGACACTTCGCGACAGGCAGATTTTTTAATCAAAGCAATAATTTTGAACACTGCTTCTGCACTTTCGAGTATATGCTTTGATAAAGAGATCGCCTGAGATTATTTCTTTCTTAGTAATATATTTAGAGTCAATAATTCTATTTGCATGAGTCTCAGTCTTTTTCTACTAACGCTACTTTTTTCGAAATATTAAAATTTTGTTCTAATTTATTAAATTAATAAAGTAGAGTTACTTAGTTACTATTAAATTAATAAAGTAAATTTAATCAGATGCAAAGTAGTAAAATATAAACTCAAAGAACGTTAGTCCGTTAAATAAAAATTACACAAACTAATCATCTTTTTAGATCAGGATTTTCAGGTTTAACCCTTTCCGTGCCCATTGTCAGGATCTCATTCACGTGCCCAGGTGCTACTTGAATGGGAGAAAGACATTGGGCACGATGACCTAGAATTAAGTAATGTAATAATTTCTCAGCGACTGACCATGCGTTAGTGTATCGTGCACGACGTATTTTCCACATTATGTGTGTGTGTGTTGTTAGGTCGTGGAATTGCGTCGCTTTTTCTCATTCCTTAAAACTTGAAATATTAAAAATGTCGAGACATATATCGATTCAATTTACGTCTCGATACAATTAGAATTTCTGATAATATCATCCACGCGACTAAGTGTACTCATACTCTTAATATCGCTATCAATCGCAATTATAATTCCAAGTTTACTTATATCTATTTTAAAAATATAATTTTCTCAAACGTGTTTTATCACGTATTACGCAATGGTCACTAGCCTTCGTCAGTCGATTTCAGGAAAAAGGTACGTACCTTAGAGTGTGAATGTTGTATTAAGCTCGGGTGTCGGAGGCGTCCCGGGACGTCCTCTCTAGTGTAGGACCTTTGCGCCCGGGTGGTATGTGTGAGAACCGTGGAGTGAGTGTGTTGGTGTGCATGTTTTGCCATTTTTTAAATATAGCGTTAGGTAGGATAGGTAGTATACTTTCTGGTATGTCTGTTAATTATAAGTAGGTAGGGCCGGGCAGGTTGGCACAGTCTCTAGTCGGGTAGGCTCGTTTTCGTGTGACCAACCTGTTTCTGGCAATCTAATTTGAAAAATCGACGGTGAAACTGGCACGAGTAGAGCATGCACTCGTCTCTGGTTTTGCCTTTCGATTTTTCGAATTTCGCGGTCGCGGTCGCGAATGGTTTCGAAACGAACGTTTATTGCTCGAGCACGCACATGCGAGTGAGCAACGATCACTGTTGTGATCGTTGGTCAGTCCATATGCACTTCCATCAGCTTCCGCGGTTTATATTTTTATTTTATAAGTTTTTTTTTTGTTTGCGATTTAGAAGTCTCGAGCTTAGATTTAAGTTTCAGCGGGCATTGCGCCCGAAGAAAGAAGAGGCTATATGCTGAAGAGGCCCGGCAAACTGCCACTCAAGAGGGCAACTACTAATGGCTCCCCATCCTCTGGGTCATCCAGAGCATGGGAAGTCATTATTGTTACTACTTTGTCACTATGCTCGATTTTAGTATTAGTAGTAGTAGTAGTAGTAGTAGTAGTAGTAGTAGTCTTTGTTTTTTTGGCCGATGTATATATCGGTCCATCGTCCCATTGGGCAAATCGCGATTTTTCTTATTAGTGTTTCGACAAGTTAATTACGGGTTGTATTAGAGTTATGAAATAATATTGCTATTTTTCATTAGTGTGGCGAGAGAATGATTACGGTTTGAATTAGAGTTGCGATAAAATGATAATCGCGTTTGTTTTAGAGTTGCGAATTACGATATCGCGATTGTCTTTTGCAATTTTTAGAATTTTTTCTGTTTTTCTGTTTAAGTTGCAATACTAGGATATTTAAAGTAGCTTTTTCAAATAGTAAATAGTAATTTTCATTAAATTCACTTTAAGAATTAGCGTTGCGACATTGTTCCATCGCGAGTTCTACTTATTTTTCCTATTAGCGTTGCGATAATGAATGCTCGCGTTTTGTTAAGTAGAGTTGCGTTCACAAACTGCCCAAACCCTCCGACTGCATTTGTCGGACACTGCTCCTGGATCACATGTACAGCCTAAAGAGCTGTACAAGTGTGATCGTTCATCCGCAACCTCCTAAATGGTTGCACTGCGATCTCTCGCTATTAGTGTTGCGTATTGCTTAAATACGAGTGCGTAGATTTATACTTATTAGCGTTGCGTATCAGATATCGGGAATTTTCAGATTTTTCTTTCTTTTTCTTTTTAATAGTAGATTAATTGATATTGCAGATATAACGAAGCACTCGTCGCGTTTGATTTTGAGAATTTTCTGCTTCATAAATATTAGTAGTAAATTAGCGTTGCGAAACAAGAATATTCAGTTCCACTCTCGACGTGTTGATCGGGTTTATATAGAGTGGAAGACGATTGAATTTTAGTAGCCCTTCTGGCTACTGCTTTGTTTCTTTTTCAGCGCCCCTTATTAATGCGCCCCTTATTACTACGTTTATTACTGAAAATACTGCTATAAGACATATTCCTTTGTCAGCGTTAACGTTACCATGACTGCTAAAATACAGAACTTTATTACGAATGTATAATATATATATATATATATATTTACATGTATGAAATTGTGAGCGATTTCATGCGCAACAAAGTATTATAATGAAATATCTTAATGTTGCTATGAAGGCTTGAAATATTTTTTAAAATTTAATTCATTGCAATTGGAATTAGTGCCGGTGATTGTTCGTTCTTAGAACCATAACTTTTAGAATTTTTTCGACCGCGATATTTTCACTTCAATCTTTTAACAGTAATGTAGAATTTTATAAATATTCGAATTTCATTTGCACGAAACAAAAGTTTCGTCACAAAACAAAGACATCGTCACGTCTGTAGCAAAAATTCTGCAAAAAATGACTTATGCACATACCTTTCGGTTTATTATGTTGCAAATCACTATGTGGTTGTAGAAAATAACAGATACTGTTAAAAGTTAAAAGATAAAGCAAGTGATTGTATAATAACCGGGGTTTCTCTCATCTTAGTTATTCCAAATGAACTTTTCAATTTTTAATTCAGTTTAAATTCAATTACTTAAAATTCTTGTTTCCAACGTAACCCTAGTTTCGATTAAAAGATACACGTGATTCTCTATATTTGCTAAAATTCAATCAATAGTAATTTGATCTATAATTGACCATTATTAATAGTTTATTTTTCATAAAATGTTTCATAAAATGTTCTCGTTTTAAAGATGTCTGTTTCTTCCATATACCAAATCCAGTAAATGAGTTTGTTTCGGATTTATCAATTTACAGAAAATACGTTTCAGTTACATATATGAACATTTCATAGCATATTAAATATGTATGCTAGATGCCCAAATGATTTTTCTTCGATCGTCTGATTGTTCAGGCTTCTTCCCGTTTTCCCATTTTTAAAAGAAGCATATCGCGGTCACGTTGGAGTATATAACTTTTCGATATCTTCATAAGTTTAGTACAACGAGTCGTATGTCTCTTTTGCAAAACTCTAAATTGTATATACAGTGTCAGTACTTTCATTTCCTTTCTGTGGTTCCAAGTTAGACATAAGTACCATTGATACCGAATGTTGCCAGTACGGTTGCGAATTATTGTACAATGTTTGTACCGATCGATGTAATTGTTTTCGCAGATTAATCAGTTGATTAATTTTCAGAAAACGACTACATTGATAAGTACAAACATTGCACAATAATTCGATACCAAGCTCAGAATCACGCTAATACAGTCCATTTTGGATTACGAAAAGCCACGAAGAGAATTTTGGGTAATCTAAACTGGACTGCAACGTGGGACGACATTGGACACCGTGGGACATCGTGGGACATCGTGGGACACCGTTGGACATCGTGGGACACCGTTGGACATCGTGGGACACCGTTGGACATTGTGGGACACCGTTGGACATCGTGGGACACCGTTGGACATCGTGGGACACCGTTGGACATCGTGGGACACCGTTGGACACCGTGGGACAACGTGGGACAACGTGGGACAACGTGGGACAACGTGGGACAACGTGGGACAACGTGGGACAACGTGGGACAGCGTGGGACAACGTGGGACAACGTGGGACAACATGGGACAACGTGGGACAACGTGGGACACCGTTGGACATCGTGGGACACCGTTGGACACCGTAGGACACCGTTTGACATCGTGGGACACCGCGGGACACCGCGGGACACCGTTAGTCCAGTGTAGATCACCAAAAAACGCGAAAAGAATTTTGGATAATCTACACTGGACTGCACCGTGGGACACCGTGGGACACCGTGGGACATCGTGGGACATCGTGGGACATCGTGGGACATCGTGGGACACCGTTGGACATCGTGGGACACCGTGGGACACCGTGGGACATCGTGGGACATCGTGGGACACCGTTGGTCCAGTGTAGATCACCAAAAAACGCGAAAAGAATTTTGGATAATCTACACTGGACTGCACCGTGGGACACCGTGGGACACCGTGGGACATCGTGGGACACCGTGGGACATCGTGGGACACCGTGGGACATCGTGGGACACCGTGGGACACCGTGGGACATCGTGGGACACCGTGGGGCACCGTTGGTCCAGTGTAGATCACCAAAAAACGCGAAAAGAATTTTGGATAATCTACACTGGACTGCACCGTGGGACACCGTTGGACATCGTGGGACACCGTGGGACACCGTGGGACACCGTGGGACACCATTGGTCCAGTGTAGATCACCAAAAAACGCGAAAAGAATTTTGGATAATCTACACTGGACTGCACCGTGGGACACCGTGGGACATCGTGGGACACCGTGGGACATCGTGGGACACCGTGGGACACCGTTGGTCCAGTGTAGATCACCAAAAAACGCGAAAAGAATTTTGGATAATCTACACTGGACTGCACCGTGGGACACCGTTGGACATCGTGGAACACCGTGGGACATCGTGGGACACCGTTGGACATCGTGGGACACCGTGGGACACCGTGGGACACCGTGGGACACCGTGGGACACCGTGGGACACCGTGGGACACCGTGGGACACCGTGGGACACCGTGGGTTACCGCGGGACACCGTGGGACACCGTTGGTCTAGTGTAGATCACCAAAAAACGCGAAAAGAATTTTGGATAATCTACACTGGACTGCACCGTGGGACACCGTGGGACACCGTGGGACACCGTGGGACATCGTGGGACATCGTGGGACACCGTGGGACATCGTGGGACACCGTGGGACACCGTGGGACATCGTGGGACACCGTGGGACATCGTGGGACACCGCGGGACACCGTTCGTCCAGTGTAGATCACCAAAAAACGCGAAAAGAATTTTGGATAATCTACACTGGACTGCACCGTGGGACACCGTTGGACATCGTGGGACACCGCGGGACACCGCGGGACACCGTTGGTCCAGTGCAGATCACCAAAAAACGCGAAAAGAATTTTGGATAATCTACACTGGACTGCACCGTGGGACACCGTGGGACACCGTGGGACACCGTTGGACATCGTGGGACACCGTGGGACACCGTGGGACACCGTGGGACACCGTGGGACACCGTGGGACACCGTGGGACACCGTGGGACACCGTGGGACACCGTGGGACACCGTGGGACACCGTGGGACACCGTGGGACACCGTGGGACACCGTGGGACACCGTGGGACACCGTTGGTCCAGTGTAGATCACCAAAAAACGCGAAAAGAATTTTGGATAATCTATACTGGACTGCACCGTGGGACACCGTGGGACACCGTGGGACACCGTGGGACATCGTGGGACATCGTGGGACACCGTGGGACATCGTGGGACACCGTGGGACACCGTGGGACATCGTGGGACACCGTGGGACATCGTGGGACACCGCGGGACACCGTTCGTCCAGTGTAGATCACCAAAAAACGCGAAAAGAATTTTGGATAATCTACACTGGACTGCACCGTGGGACATCGTTGGACATCGTGGGACACCGCGGGACACCGCGGGACACCGCGGGACACCGTTGGTCCAGTGCAGATCACCAAAAAACGCGAAAAGAATTTTGGATAATCTACACTGGACTGCACCGTGGGACACCGTGGGACACCGTGGGACACCGTTGGACATCGTGGGACACCGTTGGACATCGTGGTACACCGTTGGACATCGTGGGACACCGTTGGACATCGTGGGACATCGTGGGACACCGTGGGACACCGTTGGTCCAGTGTAGATCACCAAAAAACGCGAAAAGAATTTTGGATAATCTACACTGGACTGCACCGTGGGACACCGTGGGACACCGTGGAACACCGTGACGCACCGTTGGTCCAGTGTAGATCACCAAAAAACGCGAAAAGAATTTTGGATAATCTACACTGGACTGCACCGTGGGACACCGTGGGACACCGTGGGACACCGTGGGACATCGTGGGACACCGTTGGACATCGTGGGACACCGTTGGACATCGTGGGACACCGTTGGACATCGTGGGACACCGTTGGACATCGTGGGACACCGTTGGACATCGTGGGACACCGTTGGACATCGGGGGACACCCTTGGACATCGTGGGACACCGTTGGACATCGTGGGACACCGTTGGACATCGTGGGACATCGTGGGACACCGTGGGACACCGTTGGTCCAGTGTAGATCACCAAAAAACGCGAAAAGAATTTTGGATAATCTACACTGGACTGCACCGTGGGACACCGTGGGACACCGTGGGACACCGTGGGACACCGTGGGACACCGTGGGACACCGTGGGACACCGTGGGACACCGTGGGACATCGTGGGACACCGTGGGACACCGTTGGTCCAGTGTAGATCACCAAAAAACGCGAAAAGAATTTTGGATAATCTACACTGGACTGCACCGTGGGACACCGTGGGACACCGTTGGACATCGTGGGACACCGTGGAACATCGTGGGACACCGTGGGACACCGTGGGACATCGTGGGACACCGTGGGACACCGTTGGTCCAGTGTAGATCACCAAAAAACGCGAAAAGAATTTTGGATAATCTACACTGGACTGCACCGTGGGACACCGTTGGACATCGTGGAACACCGTGGGACATCGTGGGGCACCGTTGGACATCGTGGGACATCGTGGGACACCGTTGGACACCGTGGGACACCGTGGGACACCGTTGGACATCGTGGGACACCGTTGGACATCGTGGGACACCGTTGGACATCGTGGGACATCGTGGGACACCGTGGGACACCGTTGGTCCAGTGTATATCACCAAAAAACGCGAAAAGAATTTTGGATAATCTACACTGGACTGCACCGTGGGACACCGTTGGACATCGTGGGACACCGCGGGACACCGTGGGACACCGTGGGACACCGTGGGACACCGTGGGACACCGTTGGTCCAGTGTAGATCACCAAAAAACGCGAAAAGAATTTTGGATAATCTACACTGGACCGCACCGTGGGACACCGTGGGACATCGTGGGACACCGTGGGACACCGTTGGACATCGTGGGACATCGTGGGACACCGTGGGACACCGTTGGTCCAGTGTAGATCACCAAAAAACGCGAAAAGAATTTTGGATAATCTACACTGGACTGCACCGTGGGACACCGTTGGACATCGTGGGACACCGCGGGACACCGTGGGACACCGTGGGACACCGTGGGACACCGTTGGTCCAGTGTAGATCACCAAAAAACGCGAAAAGAATTTTGGATAATCTACACTGGACCGCACCGTGGGACACCGTGGGACACCGTGGGACACCGTTGGACATCGTGGGACACCGTTGGACATCGTGGTACACCATTGGACATCGTGGGACACCGTTGGACATCGTGGGACATCGTGGGACACCGTGGGACACCGTTGGTCCAGTGTAGATCACCAAAAAACGCGAAAAGAATTTTGGATAATCTACACTGGACTGCACCGTGGGACACCGTGGGACACCGTGGAACACCGTGAGACACCGTTGGTCCAGTGTAGATCACCAAAAAACGCGAAAAGAGTTTTGGATAATCTACACTGGACTGCACCGTGGGACATCGTGGGACACCGTTGGACACCGTGGGACACCGTGGGACACCGCGGGACACCGTGGGACACCGTTGGTCCAGTGTAGATCTCCAAAAAACGCGAAAAGAATTTTGGATAATCTACACTGGACTGCACCGTGGGACACCGTGGGATACCGTGCGACATCGTGGGACACCGTGGGACACCGTTGGTCCAGTGTAGATCACCAAAAAACGCGAAAAGAATTTTGGATAATCTACACTGGACTGCACCGTGGGACACCGTTGGACATCGTGGAACACCGTGGGACATCGTGGGACACCGTTGGACATCGTGGGACACCGTGGGACACCGTGGGACATAGTGGGACACCGTGGGACACCATTGGTCCAGTGTAGATCACCAAAAAACGCGACAAGAATTTTGGATAATCTACACTGGACTGCACCGTGGGACACCGTGGGACTTCGTGGGACACCGTGGGACACCGTGGGACACCGTGGGACATCGTGGGACACCGTGGGACACCGTTGGTCCAGTGTAGATCACCAAAAAACGCGAAAAGAATTTTGGATAATCTACACTGGACTGCACCGTGGGACACCGTTGGACATCGTGGAACACCGTGGGACATCGTGGGACACCGTTGGACATCGTGGGACACCGTGGGACACCGTGGGACACCGTGGGACACCGTGGGACACCGTGGGACACCGTGGGACACCGTGGGACACCGTGGGACACCGTGGGACACCGTGGGACACCGTGGGACACCGTGGGACACCGTTGGTCCAGTGTAGATCACCAAAAAACGCGAAAAGAATTTTGGATAATCTACACTGGACTGCACCGTGGGACACCGTGGGACACCGTGGGACATCGTGGGACACCGTGGGACATCGTGGGACACCGTGGGACACCGTTGGTCCAGTGTAGATCACCAAAAAACGCGAAAAGAATTTTGGATAATCTACACTGGACTGCACCGTGGGACACCGTTGGACATCGTGGAACACCGTGGGACATCGTGGGACACCGTTGGACATCGTGGGACATCGTGGGACACCGTTGGACACCGTGGGACACCGTGGGACACCGTTGGACATCGTGGGACACCGTTGGACATCGTGGGACACCGTTGGACATCGTGGGACATCGTGGGACACCGTGGGACACCGTTGGTCCAGTGTAGATCACCAAAAAACGCGAAAAGAATTTTGGATAATCTACACTGGACTGCACCGTGGGACACCGTGGGACATCGTGGGACACCGTGGGACACCGTGGGACACCGTGGGACACCGTGGGACACCGTGGGACACCGTGGGACACCGTGGGACACCGTGGGACACCGTGGGACACCGTGGGACACCGTGGGACACCGTTGGTCCAGTGTAGATCACCAAAAAACGCGAAAAGAATTTTGGATAATCTACACTGGACTGCTCCGTGGGACACCGTTGGACATCGTGGGACACCGTGGGACACCGTGGGACACCGTGGGACATAGTGGGACACCGTGGGACACCATTGGTCCAGTGTAGATCACCAAAAAACGCGAAAAGAATTTTGGATAATCTACACTGGACTGCACCGTGGGACACCGTTGGACATCGTGGAACACCGTGGGACATCGTGGGACACCGTTGGACATCGTGGGACACCGTGGGACACCGTGGGACACCGTGGGACACCGTGGGACACCGTGGGACACCGTTGGACATCGTGGGACACCGTTGGACATCGTGGGACACCGTTGGACATCGTGGGACATCGTGGGACACCGCGGGACACCGTTGGTCCAGTGTAGATCACCAAAAAACGCGAAAAGGATTTTGGATAATCTACACTGGACTGCACCGTGGGACACCGTGGGACACCGTGGGACATCGTGGGACATCGTGGGACACCGTTGGACATCGTGGTACACCGTTGGACATCGTGGGGCACCGTTGGACATCGTGGGACATCGTGGGACACCGTGGGACACCGTTGGTCCAGTGTAGATCACCAAAAAACGCGAAAAGAATTTTGGATAATCTACACTGGACTGCACCGTGGGACACCGTGGGACACCGTGGAACACCGTGACGCACCGTTGGTCCAGTGTAGATCACCAAAAAACGCGAAAAGAATTTTGGATAATCTACACTGGACTGCACCGTGGGACACCGTGGGACACCGTGGGACATCGTGGGACATCGTGGGACACCGTTGGACATCGTGGGACACCGTTGGACATCGTGGGACACCGTTGGACATCGTGGGATACCGTTGGACATCGTGGGACACCGTTGGACATCGTGGGACATCGTGGGACACCGTGGGACACCGTTGGTCCAGTGTAGATCACCAAAAAACGCGAAAAGAATTTTGGATAATCTACACTGGACTGCACCGTGGGACACCGTGGGACACCGTGGGACACCGTGGGACACCGTGGGACACCGTGGGACACCGTGGGACACCGTTGGTCCAGTGTAGATCACCAAAAAACGCGAAAAGAATTTTGGATAATCTACACTGGACTGCTCCGTGGGACACCGTGGGACACCGTGGGACATCGTGGGACACCGTGGGACATCGTGGGACACCGTGGGACACCGTGGGACATCGTGGGACACCGTGGGACACCGTTGGTCCAGTGTAGATCACCAAAAAACGCGAAAAGAATTTTGGATAATCTACACTGGACTGCACCGTGGGACACCGTTGGACATCGTGGAACACCGTGGGACATCGTGGGACACCGTTGGACATCGTGGGACATCGTGGGACACCGTTGGACACCGTGGGACACCGTGGGACACCGTTGGACATCGTGGGACACCGTTGGACATCGTGGGACACCGTTGGACATCGTGGGACATCGTGGGACACCGTGGGACACCGTTGGTCCAGTGTAGATCACCAAAAAACGCGAAAAGAATTTTGGATAATCTACACTGGACTGCACCGTGGGACACCGTTGGACATCGTGGGACACCGCGGGACACCGTGGGACACCGTGGGACACCGTTGGTCCAGTGTAGATCACCAAAAAACGCGAAAAGAATTTTGGATAATCTACACTGGACCGCACCGTGGGACACCGTGGGACATCGTGGGACACCGTGGGACACCGTTGGACATCGTGGGACATCGTGGGACACCGTGGGACACCGTTGGTCCAGTGTAGATCACCAAAAAACGCGAAAAGAGTTTTGGATAATCTACACTGGACTGCACCGTGGGACACCGTTGGACATCGTGGAACACCGTGAGACATCGTGGGACACCGTTGGACATCGTGGGACACCGTGGGACACCGTGGGACACCGTGGGACACCGTGGGACACCGTGGGACACCGTGTGACACCGTGGGACACCGTGGGACACCGTGGGACACCGTGGGACACCGTGGGACACCGTGGAACACCGTTGGTCCAGTGTAGATCACCAAAAAACGCGAAAAGAATTTTGGATAATCTACACTGGACTGCACCGTGGGACACCGTGGGACACCGTGGGACATCGTGGGACACCGTGGGACATCGTGGGACACCGTGGGACATCGTGGGACACCGTGGGACACCGTGGGACATCGTGGGTCACCGTGGGACACCGTTGGTCCAGTGTAGATCACCAAAAAACGCGAAAAGAATTTTGGATAATCTACACTGGACTGCACCGTGGGACACCGTTGGACATCGTGGAACACCGTGGGACATCGTGGGACACCGTTGGACATCGTGGGACATCGTGGGACACCGTTGGACACCGTGGGACACCGTGGGACACCGTTGGACATCGTGGGACACCGTTGGACATCGTGGGACATCGTGGGACACCGTGGGACACCGTTGGTCCAGTGTAGATCACCAAAAAACGCGAAAAGGATTTTGGATAATCTACACTGGACTGCACCGTGGGACACCGTTGGACATCGTGGGACACCGCGGGACACCGCGGGACACCGTTGGTCCAGTGTAGATCACCAAAAAACGCGAAAAGAATTTTGGATAATCTACACTGGACTGCACCGTGGGACACCGTGGGACACCGTGGGACATCGTGGGACATCGTGGGACACCGTTGGACATCGTGGGACACCGTTGGACATCGTGGGACATCGTGGGACACCGTGGGACACCGTTGGTCCAGTGTAGATCACCAAAAAACGCGAAAAGAATTTTGGATAATCTACACTGGACTGCACCGTGGGACACCGTGGGATATCGTGGGACATCGTGGGACACCGTGGGACACCGTTGGTCCAGTGTAGATCACCAAAAAACGCGAAAAGAATTTTGGATAATCTACACTGGACTGCACCGTGGGACACCGTGGGACACCGTTGGACATCGTGGGACACCGTGGGACACCGTGGGACACCGTGGGACACCGTGGGACACCGTGGGACACCGTGGGACATCGTGGGACACCGTGGGACACCGTTGGTCCAGTGTAGATCACCAAAAAACGCGAAAAGAATTTTGGATAATCTACACTGGACTGCACCGTGGGACACCGTGGGACATCGTGGGACACCGTGGGACACCGTGGGACACCGTGGGACACCGTGGGACATCGTGGGACACCGTGGGACACCGTTGGTCCAGTGTAGATCACCAAAAAACGCGAAAAGAATTTTGGATAATCTACACTGGACTGCACCGTGGGACACCGTGGGACATCGTGGGACACCGTGGGACACCGTGGGACACCGTTGGACATCGTGGGACATCGTGGGGCACCGTTGGACACCGTGGGACACCGTGGGACACCGTGGGACATCGTGGGACACCGTGGGACATCGTGGGACACCGTGGGACACCGTGGGACATCGTGGGACACCGTGGGACACCGTTGGTCCAGTGTAGATCACCAAAAAACGCGAAAAGAATTTTGGATAATCTACACTGGACTGCACCGTGGGACACCGTTGGACATCGTGGAACACCGTGGGACATCGTGGGACACCGTTGGACATCGTGGGACATCGTGGGACACCGTTGGACACCGTGGGACACCGTGGGACACCGTTGGACATCGTGGGACACCGTTGGACATCGTGGGACATCGTGGGACACCGTGGGACACCGTTGGTCCAGTGTAGATCACCAAAAAACGCGAAAAGAATTTTGGATAATCTACACTGGACTGCACCGTGGGACACCGTGGGACACCGTTGGACATCGTGGGACACCGTGGGACACCGTGGGACACCGTGGGACACCGTGGGACACCGTTGGTCCAGTGTAGATCACCAAAAAACGCGAAAAGAATTTTGGATAATCTACACTGGACCGCACCGTGGGACACCGTGGGACATCGTGGGACACCGTGGGACACCGTTGGACATCGTGGGACATCGTGGGACACCGTGGGACACCGTTGGTCCAGTGTAGATCACCAAAAAACGCGAAAAGAGTTTTGGATAATCTACACTGGACTGCACCGTGGGACACCGTTGGACATCGTGGGACACCGCGGGACACCGCGGGACACCGTTGGTCCAGTGTAGATCACCAAAAAACGCGAAAAGTATTTTGGATAATCTACACTGGACTGCACCGTGGGACACCGTGGGACACCGTGGGACATCGTGGGACATCGTGGGACACCGTTGGACATCGTGGGACACCGTTGGACATCGTGGGACACCGTTGGACATCGTGGGACATCGTGGGACACCGTGGGACACCGTTGGTCCAGTGTAGATCACCAAAAAACGCGAAAAGAATTTTGGATAATCTACACTGGACTGCACCGTGGGACACCGTGGGACACCGTTGGACATCGTGGGACACCGTGGGACACCGTGGGACACCGTGGGACACCGTGGGACACCGTTGGTCCAGTGTAGATCACCAAAAAACGCGAAAAGAATTTTGGATAATCTACACTGGACTGCACTGTGGGATACCGTGGGACATCGTGGGACACCGTGGGACACCGTGGGACATCGTGGGACACCGTGGGACACCGTGGGACATCGTGGGACACCGTGGGACACCGTTGGTCCAGTGTAGATCACCAAAAAACGCGAAAAGAATTTTGGATAATCTACACTGGACTGCACCGTGGGACACCGTTGGACATCGTGGAACACCGTGGGACATCGTGGGACACCGTTGGACATCGTGGGACATCGTGGGACACCGTTGGACACCGTGGGACACCGTGGGACACCGTTGGACATCGTGGGACACCGTTGGACATCGTGGGACATCGTGGGACACCGTGGGACACCGTTGGTCCAGTGTAGATCACCAAAAAACGCGAAAAGAATTTTGGATAATCTACACTGGACTGCACCGTGGGACACCGTGGGACACCGTTGGACATCGTGGGACACCGTGGGACACCGTGGGACACCGTGGGACACCGTGGGACACCGTTGGTCCAGTGTAGATCACCAAAAAACGCGAAAAGAATTTTGGATAATCTACACTGGACCGCACCGTGGGACACCGTGGGACATCGTGGGACACCGTGGGACACCGTTGGACATCGTGGGACATCGTGGGACACCGTGGGACACCGTTGGTCCAGTGTAGATCACCAAAAAACGCGAAAAGAGTTTTGGATAATCTACACTGGACTGCACCGTGGGACACCGTTGGACATCGTGGGACACCGCGGGACACCGCGGGACACCGTTGGTCCAGTGTAGATCACCAAAAAACGCGAAAAGAATTTTGGATAATCTACACTGGACTGCACCGTGGGACACCGTGGGACACCGTGGGACATCGTGGGACATCGTGGGACACCGTTGGACATCGTGGGACACCGTTGGACATCGTGGGACACCGTTGGACATCGTGGGACATCGTGGGACACCGTGGGACACCGTTGGTCCAGTGTAGATCACCAAAAAACGCGAAAAGAATTTTGGATAATCTACACTGGACTGCACCGTGGGACACCGTGGGACACCGTTGGACATCGTGGGACACCGTGGGACACCGTGGGACACCGTGGGACACCGTGGGACACCGTTGGTCCAGTGTAGATCACCAAAAAACGCGAAAAGAATTTTGGATAATCTACACTGGACTGCACTGTGGGATACCGTGGGACATCGTGGGACACCGTGGGACACCGTGGGACACCGTGGGACACCGTGGGACACCGTGGGACATCGTGGGACACCGTGGGACACCGTTGGTCCAGTGTAGATCACCAAAAAACGCGAAAAGAATTTTGGATAATCTACACTGGACTGCACCGTGGGACACCGTGGGACATCGTGGGACACCGTGGGACATCGTGGGACACCGTGGGACACCGTGGGACACCGTGGGACACCGTTGGACATCGTGGAACACCGTGGGACATCGTGGGACACCGTTGGACATCGTGGGACACCGTGGGACACCGTGGGACATAGTGAGACACCGTGGGACACCATTGGTCCAGTGTAGATCACCAAAAAACGCGACAAGAATTTTGGATAATCTACACTGGACTGCACCGTGGGACACCGTGGGACATCGTGGGACATCGTGGGACATCGTGGGACACCGTGGGACACCGTGGGACACCGTGGGACACCGTGGGACACCGTTGGTCCAGTGTAGATCACCAAAAAACGCGAAAAGGATTTTGGATAATCTACACTGGACTGCACCGTGGGACACCGTGGGACACCGTGGGACATCGTGGGACATCGTGGGACACCGTTGGACATCGTGGGACACCGTTGGACATCGTGGGACACCGTTGGACATCGTGGGACATCGTGGGACACCGTGGGACATCGTGGGACACCGGGGACATCGTGGGACACCGTGGGACACCGTTGGTCCAGTGTAGATCACCAAAAAACGCGAAAAGAATTTTGGATAATCTACACTGGACTGCACCGTGGGACACCGTTGGACACCGTTGGACATCGTGGAACACCGTGGGACATCGTGGGACACCGTTGGACATCGTGGGACACCGTGGGACACCGTGGGACATCGTGGGACACCGTGGGACATCGTGGGACACCGTGGGACACCGTGGGACACCGTGGGACATCGTGGGACACCGTGGGACACCGTTGGTCCAGTGTAGATCACCAAAAAACGCGAAAAGAATTTTGGATAATCTACACTGGACTGCACCGTGGGACACCGTGGGACACCGTGGGACATCGTGGGACATCGTGGGACACCGTTGGACATCGTGGGACACCGTTGGACATCGTGGGACACCGTTGGACATCGTGGGACATCGTGGGACACCGTGGGACACCGTTGGTCCAGTGTAGATCACCAAAAAACGCGAAAAGAATTTTGGATAATCTACACTGGACTGCACCGTGGGACACCGTGGGATATCGTGGGACATCGTGGGACACCGTGGGACACCGTTGGTCCACTGTAGATCACCAAAAAACGCGAAAAGAATTTTGGATAATCTACACTGGACTGCACCGTGGGACACCGTGGGACACCGTTGGACATCGTGGGACACCGTGGGACACCGTGGGACACCGTTGGTCCAGTGTAGATCACCAAAAAACGCGAAAAGAATTTTGGATAATCTACACTGGACTGCACCGTGGGACACCGTGGGACATCGTGGGACACCGTGGGACACCGTGGGACACCGTGGGACATCGTGGGACACCGTGGGACACCGTTGGTCCAGTGTAGATCACCAAAAAACGCGAAAAGAATTTTGGATAATCTACACTGGACTGCACCGTGGGACACCGTTGGACATCGTGGAACACCGTGGGACATCGTGGGACACCGTGGGACACCGTGGGACACCGTGGGACACCGTGGGACACCGTGGGACACCGTGGGACACCGTTGGTCCAGTGTAGATCACCAAAAAACGCGAAAAGAATTTTGGATAATCTACACTGGACTGCACCGTGGGACACTGTGGGACACCGTGGGACATCGTGGGACACCGTGGGACATCGTGGGACACCGTGGGACACCGTGGGACATCGTGGGACACCGTGGGACACCGTTGGTCCAGTGTAGATTACCAAAATACGCGAAAAGAATTTTAGATAATCTATACTGGACTGCACCGTGGGACACCGTTGGACATCGTGGAACACCGTGGGACATCGCGGGACACCGTTGGACATCGTGGGACATCGTGGGACACCGTTGGACATCGTGGGACATCGTGGGACACCGTTGGACACCGTGGGACACCGTGGGACACCGTTGGACATCTTGGGACACCGTTGGACATCGTGGGACATCGTGGGACATCGTGGGACACCGTGGGACACCGTTGGTCCAGTGTAGATCACCAAAAAACGCGAAAAGAATTTTGGATAATCTACACTGGACTGCACCGTGGGACACCGTTGGACATCGTGGGACACCGCGGGACACCGCGGGACACCGTTGGTCCAG
Source organism: Bombus terrestris (assembly GCF_910591885.1). Taxonomy (NCBI): domain Eukaryota; kingdom Metazoa; phylum Arthropoda; class Insecta; order Hymenoptera; family Apidae; genus Bombus; species Bombus terrestris. Next base: position 18,571,047 of record NC_063272.1, read on the forward strand.
TGTAGATCACCAAAAAACGCGAAAAGAATTTTGGATAATCTACACTGGACTGCACCGTGGGACACCGTGGGACACCGCTGGACAACGTGGGACAACGTGGGACACCGTGGGACACCGTGGGACACCGTGGGACACCGTGGGACACCGTGGGACACCGTGGGACAACGTGGGACAACGTGGGACAACGTGGGATATGTCTTGTCTCTCAAATCCATTCTGAGCCTATTCTGTATAATGGTACTTATCTGACTTGGAATCTAGTATAAAAATCGATTCTTTTTTTGCATTGAATCTTGTGGTTATTTTGTGCACGGGAGTTCGTTGCGTAAGTCCATTGATTCTTTGGAAAGATCGCGAACGAACGAATTCGCGCCGCGATTTTTCTTTCATTATCTGTTTGTTCGGGCTTCTTCTTAGTTTCCCATTTTTAAGAGAAAATTATTGCGGTCCTGTTAGGGTTTATAATTTTTCGATATATTCAAAAGTTTTGAGCCGCGAAAATAGAATGTGATACAGTTTAGAACAATGACTCAAATGCCCCTTTTTCAGAACACGAAATTGTGTATGCAGTGTCAATAGGTTCGGTTAAATAAATTATTGTTCTATTTCCTATATATGAGATCATTCTCTTATTTCAAACGAATTTTTAATAAGTTATTTTATTGTTTCAAATTGAGTTATATCTCAATAATTCACTTATAGAATTCAATTTTTTTTTGTTGTATTACGTGAATTTGCTACAGTTAACGTCATAAACTTGCAACATAGTAACAGTTAGATTCAAATACCTCGAAACAAGTATTCTTTAAACATATTTAGTGGTGAACTTTTGAATTCTTGCAAATATTTTCCAATATTTATAACACGCGACTATAGTGTATTAGTGCAATGTATATTTCGTATTCCAATAACGAAAATTCGCAGTATATATTCTAATTGCGAACAGTATAATTCTTGAAAACGATTGCATTGCATTCACGGTATTCGTAAGCATTTGTTCGCTATCGAGAAATATCTCACAATTTTCAACTTATAGTTTCATACTTGTTCCAATTTCTTAATAATAATTTTTAAGTGTAAAGAAATAGCAGTATTTTCTAAATAAACGTTCAATAGGAAAAAGGAGAAAATTATCGAAACAACGTTTCGCTTCTTTTCCACCCCCCCCCACCCCACCCTGCCCCTAAACTGCTTTATTTTCAGGAAATATTTGTGACCGCGCGCAATGCGGTTGTAGAGTCAGTGTTTGCTACGCAATAGTTTCTTTTCAATTTTTTAAAATCACGATATTTTTGATTAAATTCGATCAAATAATCACACGCGAAAGTAATAAAATTTTATCAATTAAATTTGTACGCGATATTAGAGTCCTTGTTCGTCGATCATAATTTAAGCGATCGTGGTAACGTAGTCTTTTATTTTTTTTTTTTTTTTATATTTATTGTTTCGAATATTCGTTTTCGGTATTAGAGTCAGTGCTTCCCTCAAGAGGATAAAGCCTCTCCTGGAACTCAAGAATGTAAGTAGTTTTATATATTGTATTTCAATTTGTTCTATTTAGTATATTTTGTTTGAAATGTCGTTAATTACAAAATAAAAATGATCGATGATTTAGAAAGCTGTAAATGTCCTTTTTAATTGAAATAAAGTCTTAAAGTCTTAACATTAAAGTACAATAAAACTGTCTGATACTCATAAAAAATCACTGAATATTTGTTCTCAAATTTTTATATTAGATTTCCAATTTACATATTTATTAGAGTTTAGTCTTTATTATTGCTAAAGTTTCAAGTTTGTTATTATATATTAACGATATTAATGATATCTTATGTTTTGTTATAGATATATCACTGCTTCAACTCCTTCGTCTTCTTTGGGAATGTTTTAACAGTGGCTAAAAAGCCAAAAATGTAATTATCTTTACACATTGTACTTCAATTATGTATATTCTGTATATTTTTCTTTGATCACTATCAATTAAGAAATACAATTTGATTGAAAATTTATTAGATTAGCATTTTCTCAGGTTATTCTTTCATTAAAATAAAATAATTATTAAAATCTTAATACCGAATTATGTAACAAATGACTAACATATTTCAGAAATCTTTAGATTCTTAATTTTTAGATTTTAAACTTTCATATTAGAGTTTCAGTTTTTACACTTATCAAAGTTTATTAGAATTTCAATCTTTATTATTACCAAAGTTACTAAAGTTAATAAACTTTCATTTTTCATTATCTCCAACTTTTTAAATAATCAGCAATCACTCATCGTGTTTTGTTCTGTAACAGATTTTTCGCAATCTCCATTTCCACCACTGGACCCTACACAGTTCCTGATGATATTCGCTGGGGTGGCGCAGCATCCACGATACGTCCTTTGTTTCTCCGCTTCGAACGGTGAGTCGCATGCATTTCTGTTCCTCCGGTCACTCAATCATGTCGTAGGATGAAAGGTCCGAATCGGCACGGGTGATCGGTTGTATTACGTAGAATTTTTTTGCGAGCATAGTGACCGCGGGTATTTCTTATACCCGTGAGTAGTAACACTCATTTTTTGAAATTTATTAGTTTAGGATAGGTCTTCTCGCACATCGCGATTATAATAATTAGTTTTTTAATAATTAGGTTAAACATATACACTCGAGAATATATTCGTGTTATTTATAAATGTGCATGTTAATATTTTGTATGAATATTTGCAAATGGCAAATATCTACACGAATATACCTGTATGACATACATATACTTGATCTTAAGTAATGAATTAATCGTGACAATATTAAGTCACGATCGTTTATTTCATTTCGGTTAGAATTTAAAATATGAGTCAAAATTCATTTTTTTCCGTACAAAAATGTGCAAAATTTTACGTGCAAGAAGACACTTCGCGACAGGCAGATTTTTTAATCAAAGCAATAATTTTGAACACTGCTTCTGCACTTTCGAGTATATGCTTTGATAAAGAGATCGCCTGAGATTATTTCTTTCTTAGTAATATATTTAGAGTCAATAATTCTATTTGCATGAGTCTCAGTCTTTTTCTACTAACGCTACTTTTTTCGAAATATTAAAATTTTGTTCTAATTTATTAAATTAATAAAGTAGAGTTACTTAGTTACTATTAAATTAATAAAGTAAATTTAATCAGATGCAAAGTAGTAAAATATAAACTCAAAGAACGTTAGTCCGTTAAATAAAAATTACACAAACTAATCATCTTTTTAGATCAGGATTTTCAGGTTTAACCCTTTCCGTGCCCATTGTCAGGATCTCATTCACGTGCCCAGGTGCTACTTGAATGGGAGAAAGACATTGGGCACGATGACCTAGAATTAAGTAATGTAATAATTTCTCAGCGACTGACCATGCGTTAGTGTATCGTGCACGACGTATTTTCCACATTATGTGTGTGTGTGTTGTTAGGTCGTGGAATTGCGTCGCTTTTTCTCATTCCTTAAAACTTGAAATATTAAAAATGTCGAGACATATATCGATTCAATTTACGTCTCGATACAATTAGAATTTCTGATAATATCATCCACGCGACTAAGTGTACTCATACTCTTAATATCGCTATCAATCGCAATTATAATTCCAAGTTTACTTATATCTATTTTAAAAATATAATTTTCTCAAACGTGTTTTATCACGTATTACGCAATGGTCACTAGCCTTCGTCAGTCGATTTCAGGAAAAAGGTACGTACCTTAGAGTGTGAATGTTGTATTAAGCTCGGGTGTCGGAGGCGTCCCGGGACGTCCTCTCTAGTGTAGGACCTTTGCGCCCGGGTGGTATGTGTGAGAACCGTGGAGTGAGTGTGTTGGTGTGCATGTTTTGCCATTTTTTAAATATAGCGTTAGGTAGGATAGGTAGTATACTTTCTGGTATGTCTGTTAATTATAAGTAGGTAGAGCCGGGCAGGTTGGCACAGTCTCTAGTCGGGTAGGCTCGTTTTCGTGTGACCAACCTGTTTCTGGCAATCTAATTTGAAAAATCGACGGTGAAACTGGCACGAGTAGAGCATGCACTCGTCTCTGGTTTTGCCTTTCGATTTTTCGAATTTCGCGGTCGCGGTCGCGAATGGTTTCGAAACGAACGTTTATTGCTCGAGCACGCACATGCGAGTGAGCAACGATCACTGTTGTGATCGTTGGTCAGTCCATATGCACTTCCATCAGCTTCCGCGGTTTATATTTTTATTTTATAAGTTTTTTTTTTGTTTGCGATTTAGAAGTCTCGAGCTTAGATTTAAGTTTCAGCGGGCATTGCGCCCGAAGAAAGAAGAGGCTATATGCTGAAGAGGCCCGGCAAACTGCCACTCAAGAGGGCAACTACTAATGGCTCCCCATCCTCTGGGTCATCCAGAGCATGGGAAGTCATTATTGTTACTACTTTGTCACTATGCTCGATTTTAGTATTAGTAGTAGTAGTAGTAGTAGTATTAGTAGTAGTAGTCTTTGTTTTTTTGGCCGATGTATATATCGGTCCATCGTCCCATTGGGCAAATCGCGATTTTTCTTATTAGTGTTTCGACAAGTTAATTACGGGTTGTATTAGAGTTATGAAATAATATTGCTATTTTTCATTAGTGTGGCGAGAGAATGATTACGGTTTGAATTAGAGTTGCGATAAAATGATAATCGCGTTTGTTTTAGAGTTGCGAATTACGATATCGCGATTGTCTTTTGCAATTTTTAGAATTTTTTCTGTTTTTCTGTTTAAGTTGCAATACTAGGATATTTAAAGTAGCTTTTTCAAATAGTAAATAGTAATTTTCATTAAATTCACTTTAAGAATTAGCGTTGCGACATTGTTCCATCGCGAGTTCTACTTATTTTTCCTATTAGCGTTGCGATAATGAATGCTCGCGTTTTGTTAAGTAGAGTTGCGTTCACAAACTGCCCAAACCCTCCGACTGCATTTGTCGGACACTGCTCCTGGATCACATGTACAGCCTAAAGAGCTGTACAAGTGTGATCGTTCATCCGCAACCTCCTAAATGGTTGCACTGCGATCTCTCGCTATTAGTGTTGCGTATTGCTTAAATACGAGTGCGTAGATCTATACTTATTAGCGTTGCGTATCAGATATCGGGAATTTTCAGATTTTTCTTTCTTTTTCTTTTTAATAGTAGATTAATTGATATTGCAGATATAACGAAGCACTCGTCGCGTTTGATTTTGAGAATTTTCTGCTTCATAAATATTAGTAGTAAATTAGCGTTGCGAAACAAGAATATTCAGTTCCACTCTCGACGTGTTGATCGGGTTTATATAGAGTGGAAGACGATTGAATTTTAGTAGCCCTTCTGGCTACTGCTTTGTTTCTTTTTCAGCGCCCCTTATTAATGCGCCCCTTATTACTACGTTTATTACTGAAAATACTGCTATAAGACGTATTCCTTTGTCAGCGTTAACGTTACCATGACTGCTAAAATACAGAACTTTATTACGAATGTATAATATATATATATATATATATTTACATGTATGAAATTGTGAGCGATTTCATGCGCAACAAAGTATTATAATGAAATATCTTAATGTTGCTATGAAGGCTTGAAATATTTTTTAAAATTTAATTCATTGCAATTGGAATTAGTGCCGGTGATTGTTCGTTCTTAGAACCATAACTTTTAGAATTTTTTCGACCGCGATATTTTCACTTCAATCTTTTAACAGTAATGTAGAATTTTATAAATATTCGAATTTCATTTGCACGAAACAAAAGTTTCGTCACAAAACAAAGACATCGTCACGTCTGTAGCAAAAATTCTGCAAAAAATGACTTATGCACATACCTTTCGGTTTATTATGTTGCAAATCACTATGTGGTTGTAGAAAATAACAGATACTGTTAAAAGTTAAAAGATAAAGCAAGTGATTGTATAATAACCGGGGTTTCTCTCATCTTAGTTATTCCAAATGAACTTTTCGATTTTTAATTCAGTTTAAATTCAATTACTTAAAATTCTTGTTTCCAACGTAACCCTAGTTTCGATTAAAAGATACACATGATTCTCTATATTTGCTAAAATTCAATCAATAGTAATTTGATCTATAATTGACCATTATTAATAGTTTATTTTTCATAAAATGTTTCATAAAATGTTCTCGTTTTAAAGATGTCTGTTTCTTCCATATACCAAATCCAGTAAATGAGTTTGTTTCAGATTTATCAATTTACAGAAAATACGTTTCAGTTACATATATGAAGATTTCATAGCATATTAAATATGTATGCTAGATGCCCAAATGATTTTTCTTCGATCGTCTGATTGTTCAGGCTTCTTCCCGTTTTCCCATTTTTAAAAGAAGCATATCGCGGTCACGTTGGAGTATATAACTTTTCGATATCTTCATAAGTTTAGTACAACGAGTCGTATGTCTCTTTTGCAAAACTCTAAATTGTATATACAGTGTCAGTACTTTCATTTCCTTTCTGTGGTTCCAAGTTAGACATAAGTACCATTGATACCGAATGTTGTCAGTACGGTTGCGAATTATTGTACAATGTTTGTACCGATCGATGTAATTGTTTTCGCAGATTAATCAGTTGATTAATTTTCAGAAAACGACTACATTGATAAGTACAAACATTGCACAATAAGTCGATACCAAGCTCAGAATCACGCTAATACAGTCCATTTTGGATTACGAAAAGCCACGAAGAGAATTTTGGATAATCTAAACTGGACTGCAACGTGGGACGACATTGGACACAGGGACATCGTGGGACATCGTGGGACACCGTTGGACATCGTGGGACACCGTTGGACATCGTGGGACACCGTTGGACATCGTGGGACACCGTTGGACATCGTGGGACACCGTTGGACATTGTGGGACACCGTTGGACATCGTGGGACACCGTTGGACATCGTGGGACACCGTTGGCCATCGTGGGACACCGTTGGACACCGTGGGACAACGTGGGACAACGTGGGACAACGTGGGACAACGTGGGACAACGTGGGACAACGTGGGACAACGTGGGACAGCGTGGGACACCGTGGGACACCGTGGGACACCGTGGGACACCGTGGGACACCGTGGGACACCGTGGGACACCGTGGGACACAGTGGGACACCGTGGGACACCGTGGGACACCGTGGGACACCGTGGGACACCGTTGGCCCAGTGTAGATCACCAAAAAACGCGAAAAGAATTTTGGATAATCTACACTGGACTGCACCGTGGGACACCGTCGGACACCGTGGGACATCGTGGGACACCGTGGGACACCGTGGGACATCGTGGGACACCGTGGGACACCGTTGGTCCAGTGTAGATCACCAAAAAACGCGAAAAGAATTTTGGATAATCTACACTGGACTGCACCGTGGGACACCGTGGGATACCGTGGGACATCGTGGGACACCGTGGGACACCGTTGGTCCAGTGTAGATCACCAAAAAACGCGAAAAGAATTTTGGATAATCTACACTGGACTGCACCGTGGGACACCGTGGGACACCGTTGGACATCGTGGGACACCGTGGGACACCGTGGGACACCGTTGGTCCAGTGTAGATCACCAAAAAACGCGAAAAGAATTTTGGATAATCTACACTGGACTGCACCGTGGGACACCGTGGGACATCGTGGGACACCGTGGGACACCGTGGGACACCGTGGGACACCGTGGGACACCGTGGGACATCGTGGGACACCGTGGGACACCGTGGGACATCGTGGGACACCGTGGGACACCGTTGGTCCAGTGTAGATCACCAAAAACCGCGAAAAGAATTTTGGATAATCTACACTGGACTGCACCGTGGGACACCGTGGGACACCGTGGGACATCGTGGGACACCGTGGGACATCGTGGGACACCGTGGGACACCGTTGGACATCGTGGGACACCGTTGGACATCGTGGGACATCGTGGGACACCGTGGGACACCGTTGGTCCAGTGTAGATCACCAAAAAACGCGAAAAGAATTTTGGATAATCTACACTGGACTGCACCGTGGGACACCGTTGGACATCGTGGGACACCGCGGGACACCGCGGGACACCGTTGGTCCAGTGTAGATCACCAAAAAACGCGAAAAGAATTTTGGATAATCTACACTGGACTGCACCGTGGGACACCGTTGGACATCGTGGGACACCGCGGGACACCGCGGGACACCGTTGGTCCAGTGTAGATCACCAAAAAACGCGAAAAGAATTTTGGATAATCTACACTGGACTGCACCGTGGGACACCGTGGGACACCGTGGGACACCGTGGGACATCGTGGGACATCGTGGGACACCGTTGGACATCGTGGGACACCGTTGGACATCGTGGGACACCGTTGGACATCGTGGGACATCGTGGGACACCGTGGGACACCGTTGGTCCAGTGTAGATCACCAAAAAACGCGAAAAGAATTTTGGATAATCTACACTGGACTGCACCGTGGGACACCGTGGGATACCGTGGGACATCGTGGGACACCGTGGGACACCGTTGGTCCAGTGTAGATCACCAAAAAACGCGAAAAGAATTTTGGATAATCTACACTGGACTGCACCGTGGGACACCGTGGGACACCGTTGGACATCGTGGGACACCGTGGGACACCGTGGGACACCGTTGGTCCAGTGTAGATCACCAAAAAACGCGAAAAGAATTTTGGATAATCTACACTGGACTGCACCGTGGGACACCGTGGGACATCGTGGGACACCGTGGGACACCGTGGGACACCGTGGGACATCGTGGGACACCGTGGGACACCGTGGGACATCGTGGGACACCGTGGGACACCGTTGGTCCAGTGTAGATCACCAAAAACCGCGAAAAGAATTTCGGATAATCTACACTGGACTGCACCGTGGGACACCGTGGGACACCGTGGGACATCGTGGGACACCGTGGGACATCGTGGGACACCGTGGGACACCGTGGGACATCGTGGGACATCGTGGGACATCGTGGGACATCGTGGGACACCGTGGGACACCGTGGGACACCGTTGGTCCAGTGTAGATCACCAAAAAACGCGAAAAGAATTTTGGATAATCTACACTGGACTGCACCGTGGGACACCGTGGGACATCGTGGGACACCGTGGGACACCGTGGGACACCGTGGGACATCGTGGGACACCGTGGGACACCGTTGGTCCAGTGTAGATCACCAAAAACCGCGAAAAGAATTTTGGATAATCTACACTGGACTGCACCGTGGGACACCGTGGGACACCGTGGGACATCGTGGGACACCGTGGGACATCGTGGGACACCGTGGGACACCGTGGGACATCGTGGGACATCGTGGGACATCGTGGGACATCGTGGGACACCGTGGGACACCGTGGGACACCGTTGGTCCAGTGTAGGTCACCAAAAAACGCGCAAAGAATTTTGGATAATCTACACTGGACTGCACCGTGGGACACCGTGGGACACCATGGGACATCGTGGGACATCGTGGGACACCGTTGGACATCGTGGGACACCGTTGGACATTGTGAGACACCGTTGGACATCGTGGTACACCGTTGGACATCGTGGGACATCGTGGGACACCGTGGGACACCGTTGGTCCAGTGTAGATCACCAAAAAACGCGAAAAGAATTTTGGATAATCTACACTGGACTGCACCGTGGGACACCGTTGGACATCGTGGGACTCCGCGGGACACCGCGGGACACCGTTGGTCCAGTGTAGATCACCAAAAAACGCGAAAAGAATTTTGGATAATCTACACTGGACTGCACCGTGGGACAGCGTGGAACACCGTGGGACACCGTGGGACACCGCGGGACATCTTGGGACACCGTTGGTCCAGTGTAGATCTCCAAAAAACGCGAAAAGAATTTTGGATAATCTACTCTGGACTGCACCGTGGGACACCGTGGGACACCGTGGGACATCGTGGGACACCGTGGGACACCGTGGGACATCGTGGGACATCGTGGGACATCGTGGGACACCGTGGGACACCGTGGGACACCGTTGGTCCAGTGTAGATCACCAAAAAACGCGCAAAGAATTTTGGATAATCTACACTGGACTGCACCGTGGGACACCGTGGGACACCATGGGACATCGTGGGACATCGTGGGACACCGTTGGACATCGTGGGACACCGTTGGACATCGTGAGGCACCGTTGGACATCGTGGTACACCGTTGGACATCGTGGGACACCGTTGGACATCGTGGGACATCGTGGGACACCGTGGGACACCGTTGGTCCAGTGTAGATCACCAAAAAACGCGAAAAGAATTTTGGATAATCTACACTGGACTGCACCGTGGGACACCGTGGGACACCGTGGAACACCGTGAGACACCGTTGGTCCAGTGTAGATCACCAAAAAACGCGAAAAGAATTTTGGATGATCTACACTGGACTGCACCGTGGGACACCGTGGGACACCGTTGGACATCGTGGGACACCGTGGGACACCGTGGGACACCGTGGGACACCGTGGGACACCGTGGGACACCGTGGGACACCGTTGGTCCAGTGTAGATCACCAAAAAACGCGAAAAGAATTTTGGATAATCTACACTGGACTGCACCGTGGGACACCGTGGGACACCGTGGGACACCGTGGGATACCGTGGGACATCGTGGGACACCGTGGGACACCGTTGGTCCAGTGTAGATCACCAAAAAACGCGAAAAGAATTTTGGATGATCTACACTGGACTGCACCGTGGGACACCGTGGGACACCGTTGGACGTCGTGGGACACCGTGGGACACCGTTGGTCCAGTGTAGATCACCAAAAAACGCGAAAAGAATTTTGGATAATCTACACTGGACTGCACCGTGGGAGACCGTGGGACACCGTGGGACACCGTGGGACACCGTGGGACACCGTGGGACACCGTGGGACACCGTGGGACACCGTGGGACACCGTGGGACACCGTTGGTCCAGTGTAGATCACCAAAAAACGCGAAAAGAATTTTGGATGATCTACACTGGACTGCACCGTGGGACACCGTGGGACACCGTGGGACATCGTGGGACACCGTGGGACATCGTGGGACACCGTGGGACACCGTGGGACATCGTGGGACACCGTGGGACATCGTGGGACACCGTTGGACATCGTGGGACATCGTGGGACATCGTGGGACACCGTGGGACACCGTTGGTCCAGTGTAGATCACCAAAAAACGCGAAAAGTATTTTGGATAATCTACACTGGACTGCACCGTGGGACACCGCTGGACATCGTGGGACACCGCGGGACACCGCGGGACACCGTTGGTCCAGTGTAGATCTCCAAAAAACGCGAAAAGAATTTTGGATAATCTACACTGGACTGCACCGTGGGACACCGTGGGACACCGTGGGACACCGTTGGACATCGTGGGACACCGTGGGACATCGTGGGACACCGTGGGACACCGTTGGTCCAGTGTAGATCACCAAAAAACGCGAAAAGAATTTTGGATAATCTACACTGGACTGCACCGTGGGACACCGTTGGACATCGTGGAACACCGTGGGACATCGTGGGACACCGTTGGAAATCGTGGGACACCGTGGGACACCGTGGGACACCGTGGGACACCGTGGGACACCGTGGGACACCGTGGGACACCGTGGGACATAGTGGGACACCGTGGGACACCATTGGTCCAGTGTAGATCACCAAAAAACGCGAAAAGAATTTTGGATAATCTACACTGGACTGCACCGTGGGACACCGTGGGACATCGTGGGACACCGTGGGACACCATGGGACACCGTGGGACATCGTGGGACACCGTGGGACACCGTGGGACACCGTGGGACACCGTGGGACATCGTGGGACACCGTGGGACACCGTGGGACACCGTGGGACATCGTGGGACATCGTGGGACATCGTGGGACATCGTGGGACACCGTGGGACACCGTGGGACACCGTTGGTCCAGTGTAGATCACCAAAAAACGCGAAAAGAATTTTGGATAATCTACACTGGACTGCACCGTGGGACACCGTTGGACATCGTGGGACACCGCGGGACACCGCGGGACACCGTTGGTCCAGTGTAGATCTCCAAAAAACGCGAAAAGAATTTTGGATAATCTACACTGGACTGCACCGTGGGACACCGTGGGACACCGTGGGATACCGTGGGACATCGTGGGACTTCGTGGGACACCGTGGGACATCGTGGGACACCGTGGGACACCGTGGGACACCGTGGGACATCGTGGGACACCGTGGGACATCGTGGGACACCGTGGGACACCGTGGGACATCGTGGGACACCGTGGGACACCGTGGGACACCGTGGGACACCGTGGGACACCGTGGGACACCGTGGGACATCGTGGGACACCGTGGGACACCGTTGGACATCGTGGAACACCGTGGGACACCGTTGGACATCGTGGGACATCGTGGGACACCGTGGGACACCGTTGGTCCAGTGTAGATCACCAAAAAACGCGAAAAGAATTTTGGATAATCTACACTGGACTGCACCGTGGGACACCGTTGGACATCGTGGGACACCGCGGGACACCGCGGGACACCGTTGGTCCAGTGTAGATCTCCAAAAAACGCGAAAAGAATTTTGGATAATCTACACTGGACTGCACCGTGGGACACCGTTGGACATCGTGGTACACCGTTGGACATCGTGGGACACCGTTGGACATCGTGGGACATCGTGGGACACCGTGGGACACCGTTGGTCCAGTGTAGATCACCAAAAAACGCGAAAAGAATTTTGGATAATCTACACTGGACTGCACCGTGGGACACCGTGGGACACCGTGGAACACCGTGAGACACCGTTGGTCCAGTGTAGATCACCAAAAAACGCGAAAAGAATTTTGGATGATCTACACTGGACTGCACCGTGGGACACCGTGGGACACCGTTGGACATCGTGGGACACCGTGGGACACCGTGGGACACCGTGGGACACCGTGGGACACCGTGGGACACCGTTGGTCCAGTGTAGATCACCAAAAAACGCGAAAAGAATTTTGGATAATCTACACTGGACTGCACCGTGGGACACCGTGGGACACCGTGGGACATAGTGGGACACCGTGGGACACCGTTGGTCCAGTGTAGATCACCAAAAAACGCGAAAAGAATTTTGGATAATCTACACTGGACTGCACCGTGGGACACCGTGGGACACCGTGGGACACCGTGGGACACCGTGGGACACCGTGGGACACCGTGGGACACCGTTGGTCCAGTGTAGATCACCAAAAAACGCGAAAAGAATTTTGGATGATCTGCACTGGACTGCACCGTGGGACACCGTGGGACACCGTGGGACATCGTGGGACACCGTGGGACATCGTGGGACACCGTGGGACACCGTGGGACATCGTGGGACACCGTTGGACATCGTGGGACATCGTGGGACATCGTGGGACACCGTTGGTCCAGTGTAGATCACCAAAAAACGCGAAAAGAATTTTGGATAATCTACACTGGACTGCACCGTGGGACACCGTGGGACACCGTGGAACACCGTGAGACACCGTTGGTCCAGTGTAGATCACCAAAAAACGCGAAAAGAATTTTGGATGATCTACACTGGACTGCACCGTGGGACACCGTGGGACACCGTTGGACATCGTGGTACACCGTTGGACATCGTGGTACACCGTTGGACATCGTGGGACACCGTTGGACATCGTGGGACATCGTGGGACACCGTGGGACACCGTTGGTCCAGTGTAGATCACCAAAAAACGCGAAAAGAATTTTGGATAATCTACACTGGACTGCACCGTGGGACACCGTGGGACACCGTGGAACACTGTGAGACACCGTTGGTCCAGTGTAGATCACCAAAAAACGCGAAAAGAATTTTGGATGATCTACACTGGACTGCACCGTGGGACACCGTGGGACACCGTTGGACATCGTGGGACACCGTGGGACACCGTGGGACACCGTGGGACACCGTGGGACACCGTGGGACACCGTTGGTCCAGTGTAGATCACCAAAAAACGCGAAAAGAATTTTGGATAATCTACACTGGACTGCACCGTGGGACACCGTGGGACACCGTGGGACATAGTGGGACACCGTGGGACACCGTTGGTCCAGTGTAGATCACCAAAAAACGCGAAAAGAATTTTGGATAATCTACACTGGACTGCACCGTGGGACACCGTGGGACACCGTGGGACACCGTGGGACACCGTGGGACACCGTGGGACACCGTGGGACACCGTGGGACACCGTTGGTCCAGTGTAGATCACCAAAAAACGCGAAAAGAATTTTGGATGATCTGCACTGGACTGCACCGTGGGACACCGTGGGACACCGTGGGACATCGTGGGACACCGTGGGACATCGTGGGACACCGTGGGACACCGTGGGACATCGTGGGACACCGTTGGACATCGTGGGACATCGTGGGACATCGTGGGACACCGTTGGTCCAGTGTAGATCACCAAAAAACGCGAAAAGAATTTTGGATAATCTACACTGGACTGCACCGTGGGACACCGTGGGACACCGTGGAACACCGTGAGACACCGTTGGTCCAGTGTAGATCACCAAAAAACGCGAAAAGAATTTTGGATGATCTACACTGGACTGCACCGTGGGACACCGTGGGACACCGTTGGACATCGTGGGACACCGTGGGACACCGTGGGACACCGTGGGACACCGTGGGACACCGTGGGACACCGTGGGACACCGTGGGACACCGTTGGTCCAGTGTAGATCACCAAAAAACGCGAAAAGAATTTTGGATAATCTACACTGGACTGCACCGTGGGACACCGTGGGACACCGTGGGACACCGTGGGATACCGTGGGACATCGTGGGACACCGTGGGACACCGTTGGTCCAGTGTAGATCACCAAAAAACGCGAAAAGAATTTTGGATGATCTACACTGGACTGCACCGTGGGACACCGTGGGACACCGTTGGACATCGTGGGACACCGTGGGACACCGTGGGACACCGTTGGTCCAGTGTAGATCACCAAAAAACGCGAAAAGAATTTTGGATAATCTACACTGGACTGCACCGTGGGACACCGTGGGACACCGTGGGACACCGTGGGACACCGTGGGACACCGTGGGACACCGTGGGACACCGTGGGACACCGTTGGTCCAGTGTAGATCACCAAAAAACGCGAAAAGAATTTTGGATGATCTACACTGGACTGCACCGTGGGACACCGTGGGACACCGTGGGACATCGTGGGACACCGTGGGACATCGTGGGACACCGTGGGACACCGTGGGACATCGTGGGACACCGTTGGACATCGTGGGACATCGTGGGACATCGTGGGACACCGTGGGACATCGTTGGTCCAGTGTAGATCACCAAAAAACGCGAAAAGTATTTTGGATAATCTACACTGGACTGCACCGTGGGACACCGTTGGACATCGTGGGACACCGCGGGACACCGCGGGACACCGTTGGTCCAGTGTAGATCTCCAAAAAACGCGAAAAGAATTTTGGATAATCTACACTGGACTGCACCGTGGGACACCGTGGGATACCGTGGGACATCGTGGGACACCGTGGGACACCGTTGGTCCAGTGTAGATCACCAAAAAACGCGAAAAGAATTTTGGATAATCTACACTGGACTGCACCGTGGGACACCGTGGGACACCGTTGGACATCGTGGGACACCGTGGGACATCGTGGGACACCGTTGGACATCGTGGGACACCGTGGGACACCGTGGGACATAGTGGAACACCGTGAGACACCATTGGTCCAGTGTAGATCACCAAAAAACGCGAAAAGAATTTTGGATAATCTACACTGGACTGCACCGTGGGACACCGTGGGACATCGTGGAACACCGTGAGACACCGTTGGTCCAGTGTAGATCACCAAAAAACGCGAAAAGAATTTTGGATGATCTACACTGGACTGCACCGTGGGACACCGTGGGACACCGTTGGACATCGTGGGACACCGTGGGACACCGTGGGACACCGTGGGACACCGTGGGACACCGTGGGACACCGTTGGTCCAGTGTAGATCACCAAAAAACGCGAAAAGAATTTTGGATAATCTACACTGGACTGCACCGTGGGACACCGTGGGACACCGTGGGACATAGTGGGACACCGTGGGACACCGTTGGTCCAGTGTAGATCACCAAAAAACGCGAAAAGAATTTTGGATAATCTACACTGGACTGCACCGTGGGACACCGTGGGACACCGTTGGTCCAGTGTAGATCACCAAAAAACGCGAAAAGAATTTTGGATGATCTGCACTGGACTGCACCGTGGGACACCGTGGGACACCGTGGGACATCGTGGGACACCGTGGGACATCGTGGGACACCGTGGGACACCGTGGGACATCGTGGGACACCGTTGGACATCGTGGGACATCGTGGGACATCGTGGGACACCGTTGGTCCAGTGTAGATCACCAAAAAACGCGAAAAGAATTTTGGATAATCTACACTGGACTGCACCGTGGGACACCGTGGGACACCGTGGAACACCGTGAGACACCGTTGGTCTAGTGTAGATCACCAAAAAACGCGAAAAGAATTTTGGATGATCTACACTGGACTGCACCGTGGGACACCGTGGGACACCGTTGGACATCGTGGTACACCGTTGGACATCGTGGGACACCGTTGGACATCGTGGGACATCGTGGGACACCGTGGGACACCGTTGGTCCAGTGTAGATCTCCAAAAAACGCGAAAAGAATTTTGGATAATCTACACTGGACTGCACCGTGGGACACCGTGGGACACCGTGGAACACTGTGAGACACCGTTGGTCCAGTGTAGATCACCAAAAAACGCGAAAAGAATTTTGGATGATCTACACTGGACTGCACCGTGGGACACCGTGGGACACCGTTGGACATCGTGGGACACCGTGGGACACCGTGGGACACCGTGGGACACCGTGGGACACCGTGGGACACCGTTGGTCCAGTGTAGATCACCAAAAAACGCGAAAAGAATTTTGGATAATCTACACTGGACTGCACCGTGGGACACCGTGGGACACCGTGGGACATAGTGGGACACCGTGGGACACCGTTGGTCCAGTGTAGATCACCAAAAAACGCGAAAAGAATTTTGGATAATCTACACTGGACTGCACCGTGGGACACCGTGGGACACCGTGGGACACCGTGGGACACCGTGGGACACCGTTGGTCCAGTGTAGATCACCAAAAAACGCGAAAAGAATTTTGGATGATCTGCACTGGACTGCACCGTGGGACACCGTGGGACACCGTGGGACATCGTGGGACACCGTGGGACATCGTGGGACACCGTGGGACACCGTGGGACATCGTGGGACACCGTTGGACATCGTGGGACATCGTGGGACATCGTGGGACACCGTTGGTCCAGTGTAGATCACCAAAAAACGCGAAAAGAATTTTGGATAATCTACACTGGACTGCACCGTGGGACACCGTGGGACACCGTGGAACACCGTGAGACACCGTTGGTCCAGTGTAGATCACCAAAAAACGCGAAAAGAATTTTGGATGATCTACACTGGACTGCACCGTGGGACACCGTGGGACACCGTTGGACATCGTGGGACACCGTGCGACACCGTGGGACACCGTGGGACACCGTGGGACACCGTGGGACACCGTGGGACACCGTGGGACACCGTTGGTCCAGTGTAGATCACCAAAAAACGCGAAAAGAATTTTGGATAATCTACACTGGACTGCACCGTGGGACACCGTGGGACACCGTGGGACACCGTGGGATACCGTGGGACATCGTGGGACACCGTGGGACACCGTTGGTCCAGTGTAGATCACCAAAAAACGCGAAAAGAATTTTGGATGATCTACACTGGACTGCACCGTGGGACACCGTGGGACACCGTTGGACATCGTGGGACACCGTGGGACACCGTGGGACACCGTTGGTCCAGTGTAGATCACCAAAAAACGCGAAAAGAATTTTGGATAATCTACACTGGACTGCACCGTGGGACACCGTGGGACACCGTGGGACACCGTGGGACACCGTGGGACACCGTGGGACACCGTGGGACACCGTGGGACACCGTGGGACACCGTGGGACACCGTTGGTCCAGTGTAGATCACCAAAAAACGCGAAAAGAATTTTGGATGATCTACACTGGACTGCACCGTGGGACACCGTGGGACACCGTGGGACATCGTGGGACACCGTGGGACATCGTGGGACACCGTTGGACATCGTGGGACATCGTGGGACATCGTGGGACACCGTGGGACATCGTTGGTCCAGTGTAGATCACCAAAAAACGCGAAAAGTATTTTGGATAATCTACACTGGACTGCACCGTGGGACACCGTTGGACATCGTGGGACACCGCGGGACACCGCGGGACACCGTTGGTCCAGTGTAGATCTCCAAAAAACGCGAAAAGAATTTTGGATAATCTACACTGGACTGCACCGTGGGACACCGTGGGATACCGTGGGACATCGTGGGACACCGTGGGACACCGTTGGTCCAGTGTAGATCACCAAAAAACGCGAAAAGAATTTTGGATAATCTACACTGGACTGCACCGTGGGACACCGTGGGACACCGTTGGACATCGTGGGACACCGTGGGACATCGTGGGACACCGTTGGACATCGTGGGACACCGTGGGACACCGTGGGACATAGTGGAACACCGTGGGACACCGTTGGTCCAGTGTAGATCACCAAAAAACGCGAAAAGAATTTTGGATAATCTACACTGGACTGCACCGTGGGACACCGTGGGACATCGTGGGACACCGTGGGACACCGTGGGACATCGTGGGACACCGTGGGACACCGTTGGTCCAGTGTAGATCACCAAAAAACGCGAAAAGAATTTTGGATAATCTACACTGGACTGCACCGTGGGATACCGTGGGACATCGTGGGACACCGTGGGACACCGTTGGTCCAGTGTAGATCACCAAAAAACGCGAAAAGAATTTTGGATGATCTACACTGGACTGCACCGTGGGACACCGTGGGACACCGTGGGACATCGTGGGACACCGTGGGACACCGTGGGACACCGTTGGTCCAGTGTAGATCACCAAAAAACGCGAAAAGAATTTTGGATAATCTACACTGGACTGCACCGTGGGACACCGTGGGACACCGTGGGACACCGTGGGACACCGTGGGACACCGTGGGACACCGTGGGACACCGTGGGACACCGTGGGACACCGTGGGACACCGTTGGTCCAGTGTAGATCACCAAAAAACGCGAAAAGAATTTTGGATGATCTACACTGGACTGCACCGTGGGACACCGTGGGACACCGTGGGACATCGTGGGACACCGTGGGACATCGTGGGACACCGTGGGACACCGTGGGACATCGTGGGACACCGTTGGACATCGTGGGACATCGTGGGACATCGTGGGACACCGCGGGACACCGTTGGTCCAGTGTAGATCTCCAAAAAACGCGAAAAGAATTTTGGATAATCTACACTGGACTGCACCGTGGGACACCGTGGGATACCGTGGGACATCGTGGGACACCGTGGGACACCGTTGGTCCAGTGTAGATCACCAAAAAACGCGAAAAGAATTTTGGATAATCTACACTGGACTGCACCGTGGGACACCGTGGGACACCGTTGGTCCAGTGTAGATCTCCAAAAAACGCGAAAAGAATTTTGGATAATCTACACTGGACTGCACCGTGGGACACCGTGGGATACCGTGGGACATCGTGGGACACCGTGGGACACCGTTGGTCCAGTGTAGATCACCAAAAAACGCGAAAAGAATTTTGGATAATCTACACTGGACTGCACCGTGGGACACCGTGGGACACCGTTGGACATCGTGGGACACCGTGGGACATCGTGGTTCAACGTTGGACATCGTGGGACACCGTGGGACACCGTGGGACATAGTGGAACACCGTGAGACACCATTGGTCCAGTGTAGATCACCAAAAAACGCGAAAAGAATTTTGGATAATCTACACTGGACTGCACCGTGGGACACCGTGGGACATCGTGGAACACCGTGAGACACCG
This sequence comes from Bombus terrestris, assembly GCF_910591885.1. NCBI lineage: Eukaryota > Metazoa > Arthropoda > Insecta > Hymenoptera > Apidae > Bombus > Bombus terrestris. The sequence continues at coordinate 18,591,015 of NC_063272.1, forward strand.
TTGGTCCAGTGTAGATCACCAAAAAACGCGAAAAGAGTTTTGGATGATCTACACTGGACTGCACCGTGGGACACCGTGGGACACCGTTGGACATCGTGGGACACCGTGGGACACCGTGGGACACCGTGGGACACCGTGGGACACCGTGGGACACCGTTGGTCCAGTGTAGATCACCAAAAAACGCGAAAAGAATTTTGGATGATCTACACTGGACTGCACCGTGGGACACCGTGGGACACCGTGGGACATCGTGGGACACCGTGGGACATCGTGGGACACCGTTGGACATCGTGGGACATCGTGGGACATCGTGGGACACCGTGGGACATCGTTGGTCCAGTGTAGATCACCAAAAAACGCGAAAAGTATTTTGGATAATCTACACTGGACTGCACCGTGGGACACCGTTGGACATCGTGGGACACCGCGGGACACCGCGGGACACCGTTGGTCCAGTGTAGATCTCCAAAAAACGCGAAAAGAATTTTGGATAATCTACACTGGACTGCACCGTGGGACACCGTGGGATACCGAGGGGCATCGTGGGACACCGTGGGACACCGTTGGTCCAGTGTAGATCACCAAAAAACGCGAAAAGAATTTTGGATAATCTACACTGGACTGCACCGTGGGACACCGTGGGACACCGTTGGACATCGTGGGACACCGTGGGACATCGTGGGACACCGTTGGACATCGTGGGACACCGTGGGACACCGTGGGACATAGTGGAACACCGTGGGACACCATTGGTCCAGTGTAGATCACCAAAAAACGCGAAAAGAATTTTGGATAATCTACACTGGACTGCACCGTGGGACACCGTGGGACATCGTGGGACACCGTGGGACACCGTGGGACATCGTGGGACACCGTGGGACACCGTTGGTCCAGTGTAGATCACCAAAAAACGCGAAAAGAATTTTGGATAATCTACACTGGACTGCACCGTGGGATACCGTGGGACATCGTGGGACACCGTGGGACACCGTTGGTCCAGTGTAGATCACCAAAAAACGCGAAAAGAATTTTGGATGATCTACACTGGACTGCACCGTGGGACACCGTGGGACACCGTTGGACATCGTGGGACACCGTGGGACACCGTGGGACACCGTTGGTCCAGTGTAGATCACCAAAAAACGCGAAAAGAATTTTGGATAATCTACACTGGACTGCACCGTGGGACACCGTGGGACACCGTGGGACACCGTGGGACACCGTGGGACACCGTGGGACACCGTGGGACACCGTGGGACACCGTGGGACACCGTGGGACACCGTTGGTCCAGTGTAGATCACCAAAAAACGCGAAAAGAATTTTGGATGATCTACACTGGACTGCACCGTGGGACACCGTGGGACACCGTGGGACATCGTGGGACACCGTGGGACATCGTGGGACACCGTGGGACACCGTGGGACATCGTGGGACACCGTTGGACATCGTGGGACATCGTGGGACATCGTGGGACACCGCGGGACACCGTTGGTCCAGTGTAGATCTCCAAAAAACGCGAAAAGAATTTTGGATAATCTACACTGGACTGCACCGTGGGACACCGTGGGATACCGTGGGACATCGTGGGACACCGTGGGACACCGTTGGTCCAGTGTAGATCACCAAAAAACGCGAAAAGAATTTTGGATAATCTACACTGGACTGCACCGTGGGACACCGTGGGACACCGTTGGTCCAGTGTAGATCTCCAAAAAACGCGAAAAGAATTTTGGATAATCTACACTGGACTGCACCGTGGGACACCGTGGGATACCGTGGGACATCGTGGGACACCGTGGGACACCGTTGGTCCAGTGTAGATCACCAAAAAACGCGAAAAGAATTTTGGATAATCTACACTGGACTGCACCGTGGGACACCGTGGGACACCGTTGGACATCGTGGGACACCGTGGGACATCGTGGTTCAACGTTGGACATCGTGGGACACCGTGGGACACCGTGGGACATAGTGGAACACCGTGAGACACCATTGGTCCAGTGTAGATCACCAAAAAACGCGAAAAGAATTTTGGATAATCTACACTGGACTGCACCGTGGGACACCGTGGGACATCGTGGAACACCGTGAGACACCGTTGGTCCAGTGTAGATCACCAAAAAACGCGAAAAGAGTTTTGGATGATCTTCACTGGACTGCACCGTGGGACACCGTGGGACACCGTTGGACATCGTGGGACACCGTGGGACACCGTGGGACACCGTGGGACACCGTGGGACACCGTGGGACACCGTTGGTCCAGTGTAGATCACCAAAAAACGCGAAAAGAATTTTGGATAATCTACACTGGACTGCACCGTGGGACACCGTGGGACACCGTGGGACATAGTGGGACACCGTGGGACACCGTTGGTCCAGTGTAGATCACCAAAAAACGCGAAAAGAATTTTGGATAATCTACACTGGACTGCACCGTGGGACACCGTGGGACACCGTTGGTCCAGTGTAGATCACCAAAAAACGCGAAAAGAATTTTGGATGATCTGCACTGGACTGCACCGTGGGACACCGTGGGACACCGTGGGACATCGTGGGACACCGTGGGACATCGTGGGACACCGTGGGACACCGTGGGACATCGTGGGACACCGTTGGACATCGTGGGACATCGTGGGACATCGTGGGACACCGTTGGTCCAGTGTAGATCACCAAAAAACGCGAAAAGAATTTTGGATAATCTACACTGGACTGCACCGTGGGACACCGTGGGACACCGTGGAACACCGTGAGACACCGTTGGTCCAGTGTAGATCACCAAAAAACGCGAAAAGAATTTTGGATGATCTACACTGGACTGCACTGTGGGACACCGTGGGACACCGTTGGACATCGTGGGACACCGTTGGACATCGTGGGACACCGTTGGACATCGTGGGACATCGTGGGACACCGTGGGACACCGTTGGTCCAGTGTAGATCTCCAAAAAACGCGAAAAGAATTTTGGATAATCTACACTGGACTGCACCGTGGGACACCGTGGGACACCGTGGAACACTGTGAGACACCGTTGGTCCAGTGTAGATCACCAAAAAACGCGAAAAGAATTTTGGATGATCTACACTGGACTGCACCGTGGGACACCGTGGGACACCGTTGGACATCGTGGGACACCGTGGGACACCGTGGGACACCGTGGGACACCGTGGGACACCGTGGGACACCGTTGGTCCAGTGTAGATCACCAAAAAACGCGAAAAGAATTTTGGATAATCTACACTGGACTGCACCGTGGGACACCGTGGGACACCGTGGGACATAGTGGGACACCGTGGGACACCGTTGGTCCAGTGTAGATCACCAAAAAACGCGAAAAGAATTTTGGATAATCTACACTGGACTGCACCGTGGGACACCGTGGGACACCGTGGGACACCGTGGGACACCGTGGGACACCGTGGGACACCGTGGGACACCGTTGGTCCAGTGTAGATCACCAAAAAACGCGAAAAGAATTTTGGATGATCTGCACTGGACTGCACCGTGGGACACCGTGGGACACCGTTGGACATCGTGGGACACCGTGGGACACCGTGGGACACCGTGGGACACCGTGGGACACCGTGGGACACCGTTGGTCCAGTGTAGATCACCAAAAAACGCGAAAAGAATTTTGGATAATCTACACTGGACTGCACCGTGGGACACCGTGGGACACCGTGGGACATAGTGGGACACCGTGGGACATAGTGGGACACCGTGGGACACCGTTGGTCCAGTGTAGATCACCAAAAAACGCGAAAAGAATTTTGGATAATCTACACTGGACTGCACCGTGGGACACCGTGGGACACCGTGGGACACCGTGGGACACCGTGGGACACCGTGGGACACCGTGGGACACCGTGGGACACCGTTGGTCCAGTGTAGATCACCAAAAAACGCGAAAAGAATTTTGGATAATCTACACTGGACTGCACCGTGGGACACCGTGGGACACCGTGGGACACCGTGGGACACCGTGGGACACCGTGGGACACCGTGGGACACCGTTGGTCCAGTGTAGATCACCAAAAAACGCGAAAAGAATTTTGGATAATCTACACTGGACTGCACCGTGGGACACCGTGGGACACCGTGGGACACCGTGGGATACCGTGGGACATCGTGGGACACCGTGGGACACCGTTGGTCCAGTGTAGATCACCAAAAAACGCGAAAAGAATTTTGGATGATCTACACTGGACTGCACCGTGGGACACCGTGGGACACCGTTGGACATCGTGGGACACCGTGGGACACCGTGGGACACCGTTGGTCCAGTGTAGATCACCAAAAAACGCGAAAAGAATTTTGGATAATCTACACTGGACTGCACCGTGGGACACCGTGGGACACCGTGGGACATAGTGGGACACCGTGGGACACCGTTGGTCCAGTGTAGATCACCAAAAAACGCGAAAAGAATTTTGGATAATCTACACTGGACTGCACCGTGGGACACCGTGGGACACCGTTGGTCCAGTGTAGATCACCAAAAAACGCGAAAAGAATTTTGGATGATCTGCACTGGACTGCACCGTGGGACACCGTGGGACACCGTGGGACATCGTGGGACACCGTGGGACATCGTGGGACACCGTGGGACACCGTGGGACATCGTGGGACACCGTTGGACATCGTGGGACATCGTGGGACATCGTGGGACACCGTTGGTCCAGTGTAGATCACCAAAAAACGCGAAAAGAATTTTGGATAATCTACACTGGACTGCACCGTGGGACACCGTGGGACACCGTGGAACACAGTGAGACACCGTTGGTCCAGTGTAGATCACCAAAAAACGCGAAAAGAATTTTGGATGATCTACACTGGACTGCACCGTGGGACACCGTGGGACACCGTTGGACATCGTGGTACACCGTTGGACATCGTGGGACACCGTTGGACATCGTGGGACATCGTGGGACACCGTGGGACACCGTTGGTCCAGTGTAGATCTCCAAAAAACGCGAAAAGAATTTTGGATAATCTACACTGGACTGCACCGTGGGACACCGTGGGACACCGTGGAACACTGTGAGACACCGTTGGTCCAGTGTAGATCACCAAAAAACGCGAAAAGAATTTTGGATGATCTACACTGGACTGCACCGTGGGACACCGTGGGACACCGTTGGACACCGTGGGACACCGTGGGACACCGTGGGACACCGTGGGACACCGTGGGACACCGTGGGACACCGTTGGTCCAGTGTAGATCACCAAAAAACGCGAAAAGAATTTTGGATAATCTACACTGGACTGCACCGTGGGACACCGTGGGACACCGTGGGACATAGTGGGACACCGTGGGACACCGTTGGTCCAGTGTAGATCACCAAAAAACGCGAAAAGAATTTTGGATAATCTACACTGGACTGCACCGTGGGACACCGTGGGACACCGTGGGACACCGTGGGACACCGTGGGACACCGTGGGACACCGTGGGACACCGTTGGTCCAGTGTAGATCACCAAAAAACGCGAAAAGAATTTTGGATGATCTGCACTGGACTGCACCGTGGGACACCGTGGGACACCGTTGGACATCGTGGGACACCGTGGGACACCGTGGGACACCGTGGGACACCGTGGGACACCGTGGGACACCGTTGGTCCAGTGTAGATCACCAAAAAACGCGAAAAGAATTTTGGATAATCTACACTGGACTGCACCGTGGGACACCGTGGGACACCGTGGGACATAGTGGGACACCGTGGGACACCGTTGGTCCAGTGTAGATCACCAAAAAACGCGAAAAGAATTTTGGATAATCTACACTGGACTGCACCGTGGGACACCGTGGGACACCGTGGGACACCGTGGGACACCGTGGGACACCGTGGGACACCGTGGGACACCGTGGGACACCGTTGGTCCAGTGTAGATCACCAAAAAACGCGAAAAGAATTTTGGATGATCTGCACTGGACTGCACCGTGGGACACCGTGGGACACCGTGGGACATCGTGGGACACCGTGGGACATCGTGGGACACCGTGGGACACCGTGGGACATCGTGGGACACCTTTGGACATCGTGGGACATCGTGGGACATCGTGGGACACCGTTGGTCCAGTGTAGATCACCAAAAAACGCGAAAAGAATTTTGGATAATCTACACTGGACTGCACCGTGGGACACCGTGGGACACCGTGGAACACCGTGAGACACCGTTGGTCCAGTGTAGATCACCAAAAAACGCGAAAAGAATTTTGGATGATCTACACTGGACTGCACCGTGGGACACCGTGGGACACCGTTGGACATCGTGGGACACCGTGGGACACCGTGGGACACCGTGGGACACCGTGGGACACCGTGGGACACCGTGGGACACCGTGGGACACCGTTGGTCCAGTGTAGATCACCAAAAAACGCGAAAAGAATTTTGGATAATCTACACTGGACTGCACCGTGGAACACCGTGGGACACCGTGGGACACCGTGGGATACCGTGGGACATCGTGGGACACCGTGGGACACCGTTGGTCCAGTGTAGATCACCAAAAAACGCGAAAAGAATTTTGGATGATCTACACTGGACTGCACCGTGGGACACCGTGGGACACCGTTGGACATCGTGGGACACCGTGGGACACCGTGGGACACCGTTGGTCCAGTGTAGATCACCAAAAAACGCGAAAAGAATTTTGGATAATCTACACTGGACTGCACCGTGGGACACCGTGGGACACCGTGGGACACCGTGGGACACCGTGGGACACCGTGGGACACCGTGGGACACCGTGGGACACCGTGGGACACCGTTGGTCCAGTGTAGATCACCAAAAAACGCGAAAAGAATTTTGGATGATCTACACTGGACTGCACCGTGGGACACCGTGGGACACCGTGGGACATCGTGGGACACCGTGGGACATCGTGGGACACCGTTGGACATCGTGGGACATCGTGGGTCATCGTGGGACACCGTGGGACATCGTTGGTCCAGTGTAGATCACCAAAAAACGCGAAAAGTATTTTGGATAATCTACACTGGACTGCACCGTGGGACACCGTTGGACATCGTGGGACACCGCGGGACACCGCGGGACACCGTTGGTCCAGTGTAGATCTCCAAAAAACGCGAAAAGAATTTTGGATAATCTACACTGGACTGCACCGTGGGACACCGTGGGATACCGTGGGACATCGTGGGACACCGTGGGACACCGTTGGTCCAGTGTAGATCACCAAAAAACGCGAAAAGAATTTTGGATAATCTACACTGGACTGCACCGTGGGACACCGTGGGACACCGTTGGACATCGTGGGACACCGTGGGACATCGTGGGACACCGTTGGACATCGTGGGACACCGTGGGACACCGTGGGACATAGTGGAACACCGTGGGACACCATTGGTCCAGTGTAGATCACCAAAAAACGCGAAAAGAATTTTGGATAATCTACACTGGACTGCACCGTGGGACACCGTGGGACATCGTGGGACACCGTGGGACACCGTGGGACATCGTGGGACACCGTGGGACACCGTTGGTCCAGTGTAGATCACCAAAAAACGCGAAAAGAATTTTGGATAATCTACACTGGACTGCACCGTGGGACACCGTGGGACACCGTGGGACATAGTGGGACACCGTGGGACACCATTGGTCCAGTGTAGATCACCAAAAAACGCGAAAAGAATTTTGGATAATCTACACTGGACTGCACCGTGGGACACCGTGGGACATCGTGGGACACCGTGGGACACCGTGGGACACCGTGGGACATCGTGAGACACCGTGGGACATCGTGGGACACCGTGGGACACCGTGGGACATCGTGGGACACCGTGGGACACCGTGGGACACCGTGGGACATCGTGGGACATCGTGGGACATCGTGGGACACCGTGGGACACCGTGGGACACCGTTGGTCCAGTGTAGATCACCAAAAAACGCGAAAAGAATTTTGGATAATCTACACTGGACTGCACCGTGGGACACCGTTGGACATCGTGGGACACCGCGGGACACCGCGGGACACCGTTGGTCCAGTGTAGATCTCCAAAAAACGCGAAAAGAATTTTGGATAATCTACACTGGACTGCACCGTGGGACACCGTGGGACACCGTGGGACACCGTGGGACACCGTGGGACATCGTGGGACACCGTGGGACACCGTGGGACATCGTGGGACACCGTTGGACATCGTGGGACATCGTGGGACATCGTGGGACACCGTTGGTCCAGTGTAGATCACCAAAAAACGCGAAAAGAATTTTGGATAATCTACACTGGACTGCACCGTGGGACACCGTGGGACACCGTGGGACACCGTGGGATACCGTGGGACATCGTGGGACACCGTGGGACACCGTTGGTCCAGTGTAGATCACCAAAAAACGCGAAAAGAATTTTGGATGATCTACACTGGACTGCACCGTGGGACACCGTGGGACACCGTTGGACATCGTGGGACACCGTGGGACACCGTGGGACACCGTTGGTCCAGTGTAGATCACCAAAAAACGCGAAAAGAATTTTGGATAATCTACACTGGACTGCACCGTGGGACACCGTGGGACACCGTGGGACACCGTGGGACACCGTGGGACACCGTGGGACACCGTGGGACACCGTGGGACACCGTGGGACACCGTGGGACACCGTGGGACACCGTGGGACACCGTGGGACACCGTTGGTCCAGTGTAGATCACCAAAAAACGCGAAAAGAATTTTGGATGATCTACACTGGACTGCACCGTGGGACACCGTGGGACACCGTGGGACATCGTGGGACACCGTGGGACATCGTGGGACACCGTGGGACACCGTGGGACATCGTGGGACACCGTTGGACATCGTGGGACATCGTGGGACATCGTGGGACACCGTGGCACATCGTTGGTCCAGTGTAGATCACCAAAAAACGCGAAAAGTATTTTGGATAATCTACACTGGACTGCACCGTGGGACACCGTTGGACATCGTGGGACACCGCGGGACACCGCGGGACACCGTTGGTCCAGTGTAGATCTCCAAAAAACGCGAAAAGAATTTTGGATAATCTACACTGGACTGCACCGTGGGACACCGTGGGATACCGTGGGACATCGTGGGACACCGTGGGACACCGTTGGTCCAGTGTAGATCACCAAAAAACGCGAAAAGAATTTTGGATAATCTACACTGGACTGCACCGTGGGACACCGTGGGACACCGTTGGACATCGTGGGACACCGTGGGACACCGTGGGACATCGTGGGACACCGTTGGACATCGTGGGACACCGTGGGACACCGTGGGACATAGTGGAACACCGTGGGACACCATTGGTCCAGTGTAGATCACCAAAAAACGCGAAAAGAATTTTGGATAATCTACACTGGACTGCACCGTGGGACACCGTGGGATATCGTGGGACACCGTGGGACACCGTGGGACATCGTGGGACACCGTGGGACACCGTTGGTCCAGTGTAGATCACCAAAAAACGCGAAAAGAATTTTGGATAATCTACACTGGACTGCACCGTGGGACACCGTTGGACATCGTGGAACACCGTGGGACATCGTGGGACACCGTTGGAAATCGTGGGACACCGTGGGACACCGTGGGACACCGTGGGACACCGTGGGACACCGTGGGACACCGTGGGACATAGTGGGACACCGTGGGACACCATTGGTCCAGTGTAGATCACCAAAAAACGCGAAAAGAATTTTGGATAATCTACACTGGACTGCACCGTGGGACACCGTGGGACATCGTGGGACACCGTGGGACACCGTGGGACACCGTGGGACATCGTGAGACACCGTGGGACATCGTGGGACACCGTGGGACACCGTGGGACATCGTGGGACACCGTGGGACACCGTGGGACACCGTGGGACATCGTGGGACATCGTGGGACATCGTGGGACACCGTGGGACACCGTGGGACACCGTTGGTCCAGTGTAGATCACCAAAAAACGCGAAAAGAATTTTGGATAATCTACACTGGACTGCACCGTGGGACACCGTTGGACATCGTGGGACACCGCGGGACACCGCGGGACACCGTTGGTCCAGTGTAGATCTCCAAAAAACGCGAAAAGAATTTTGGATAATCTACACTGGACTGCACCGTGGGACACCGTGGGACACCGTGGGACATCGTGGGACACCGTGGGACATCGTGGGACACCGTTGGACATCGTGGGACATCGTGGGACATCGTGGGACACCGTGGGACATCGTTGGTCCAGTGTAGATCACCAAAAAACGCGAAAAGTATTTTGGATAATCTACACTGGACTGCACCGTGGGACACCGTTGGACATCGTGGGACACCGCGGGACACCGCGGGACACCGTTGGTCCAGTGTAGATCTCCAAAAAACGCGAAAAGAATTTTGGATAATCTACACTGGACTGCACCGTGGGACACCGTGGGATACCGTGGGACATCGTGGGACACCGTGGGACACCGTTGGTCCAGTGTAGATCACCAAAAAACGCGAAAAGAATTTTGGATAATCTACACTGGACTGCACCGTGGGACACCGTGGGACACCGTTGGACATCGTGGGACACCGTGGGACATCGTGGGACACCGTTGGACATCGTGGGACACCGTGGGACACCGTGGGACATAGTGGAACACCGTGGGACACCATTGGTCCAGTGTAGATCACCAAAAAACGCGAAAAGAATTTTGGATAATCTACACTGGACTGCACCGTGGGACACCGTGGGACATCGTGGGACACCGTGGGACACCGTGGGACATCGTGGGACACCGTGGGACACCGTTGGTCCAGTGTAGATCACCAAAAAACGCGAAAAGAATTTTGGATAATCTACACTGGACTGCACCGTGGGATACCGTGGGACATCGTGGGACACCGTGGGACACCGTTGGTCCAGTGTAGATCACCAAAAAACGCGAAAAGAATTTTGGATGATCTACACTGGACTGCACCGTGGGACACCGTGGGACACCGTTGGACATCGTGGGACACCGTGGGACACCGTGGGACACCGTTGGTCCAGTGTAGATCACCAAAAAACGCGAAAAGAATTTTGGATAATCTACACTGGACTGCACCGTGGGACACCGTGGGACACCGTGGGACACCGTGGGACACCGTGGGACACCGTGGGACACCGTGGGACACCGTGGGACACCGTTGGTCCAGTGTAGATCACCAAAAAACGCGAAAAGAATTTTGGATGATCTACACTGGACTGCACCGTGGGACACCGTGGGACACCGTGGGACATCGTGGGACACCGTGGGACATCGTGGGACACCGTGGGACACCGTGGGACATCGTGGGACACCGTTGGACATCGTGGGACATCGTGGGACATCGTGGGACACCGTGGGACATCGTTGGTCCAGTGTAGATCACCAAAAAACGCGAAAAGTATTTTGGATAATCTACACTGGACTGCACCGTGGGACACCGTTGGACATCGTGGGACACCGCGGGACACCGCGGGACACCGTTGGTCCAGTGTAGATCTCCAAAAAACGCGAAAAGAATTTTGGATAATCTACACTGGACTGCACCGTGGGACACCGTGGGATACCGTGGGACATCGTGGGACACCGTGGGACACCGTTGGTCCAGTGTAGATCACCAAAAAACGCGAAAAGAATTTTGGATAATCTACACTGGACTGCACCGTGGGACACCGTGGGACACCGTTGGACATCGTGGGACACCGTGGGACATCGTGGGACACCGTTGGACATCGTGGGACACCGTGGGACACCGTGGGACATAGTGGAACACCGTGAGACACCATTGGTCCAGTGTAGATCACCAAAAAACGCGAAAAGAATTTTGGATAATCTACACTGGACTGCACCGTGGGACACCGTGGGACATCGTGGAACACCGTGAGACACCGTTGGTCCAGTGTAGATCACCAAAAAACGCGAAAAGAATTTTGGATGATCTACACTGGACTGCACCGTGGGACACCGTGGGACACCGTTGGACATCGTGGGACACCGTGGGACACCGTGGGACACCGTGGGACACCGTGGGACACCGTGGGACACCGTTGGTCCAGTGTAGATCACCAAAAAACGCGAAAAGAATTTTGGATGATCTACACTGGACTGCACCGTGGGACACCGTGGGACACCGTGGGACATAGTGGGACACCGTGGGACACCGTTGGTCCAGTGTAGATCACCAAAAAACGCGAAAAGAATTTTGGATAATCTACACTGGACTGCACCGTGGGACACCGTGGGACACCGTTGGTCCAGTGTAGATCACCAAAAAACGCGAAAAGAATTTTGGATGATCTGCACTGGACTGCACCGTGGGACACCGTGGGACACCGTGGGACATCGTGGGACACCGTGGGACATCGTGGGACACCGTGGGACACCGTGGGACATCGTGGGACACCGTTGGACATCGTGGGACATCGTGGGACATCGTGGGACACCGTTGGTCCAGTGTAGATCACCAAAAAACGCGAAAAGAATTTTGGATAATCTACACTGGACTGCACCGTGGGACACCGTGGGACACCGTGGAACACCGTGAGACACCGTTGGTCCAGTGTAGATCACCAAAAAACGCGAAAAGAATTTTGGATGATCTACACTGGACTGCACCGTGGGACACCGTGGGACACCGTTGGACATCGTGGTACACCGTTGGACATCGTGGGACACCGTTGGACATCGTGGGACATCGTGGGACACCGTGGGACACCGTTGGTCCAGTGTAGATCTCCAAAAAACGCGAAAAGAATTTTGGATAATCTACACTGGACTGCACCGTGGGACACCGTGGGACACCGTGGAACACTGTGAGACACCGTGGGACACCGTGGGACACCGTGGGACACCGTGGGACACCGTGGGACACCGTTGGTCCAGTGTAGATCACCAAAAAACGCGAAAAGAATTTTGGATAATCTACACTGGACTGCACCGTGGGACACCGTGGGACACCGTGGGACATAGTGGGACACCGTGGGACACCGTTGGTCCAGTGTAGATCACCAAAAAACGCGAAAAGAATTTTGGATAATCTACACTGGACTGCACCGTGGGACACCGTGGGACACCGTTGGTCCAGTGTAGATCACCAAAAAACGCGAAAAGAATTTTGGATGATCTGCACTGGACTGCACCGTGGGACACCGTGGGACACCGTGGGACATCGTGGGACACCGTGGGACATCGTGGGACACCGTGGGACACCGTGGGACATCGTGGGACACCGTTGGACATCGTGGGACATCGTGGGACATCGTGGGACACCGTTGGTCCAGTGTAGATCACCAAAAAACGCGAAAAGAATTTTGGATAATCTACACTGGACTGCACCGTGGGACACCGTGGGACACCGTGGAACACCGTGAGACACCGTTGGTCCAGTGTAGATCACCAAAAAACGCGAAAAGAATTTTGGATGATCTACACTGGACTGCACCGTGGGACACCGTGGGACACCGTTGGACATCGTGGTACACCGTTGGACATCGTGGGACACCGTTGGACATCGTGGGACATCGTGGGACACCGTGGGACACCGTTGGTCCAGTGTAGATCTCCAAAAAACGCGAAAAGAATTTTGGATAATCTACACTGGACTGCACCGTGGGACACCGTGGGACACCGTGGAACACTGTGAGACACCGTTGGTCCAGTGTAGATCACCAAAAAACGCGAAAAGAATTTTGGATGATCTACACTGGACTGCACCGTGGGACACCGTGGGACACCGTTGGACATCGTGGGACACCGTGGGACACCGTGGGACACCGTGGGACACCGTGGGACACCGTGGGACACCGTTGGTCCAGTGTAGATCACCAAAAAACGCGAAAAGAATTTTGGATAATCTACACTGGACTGCACCGTGGGACACCGTGGGACACCGTGGGACACCGTGGGACACCGTGGGACACCGTGGGACACCGTGGGACACCGTTGGTCCAGTGTAGATCACCAAAAAACGCGAAAAGAATTTTGGATGATCTGCACTGGACTGCACCGTGGGACACCGTGGGACACCGTGGGACATCGTGGGACACCGTGGGACATCGTGGGACACCGTGGGACACCGTGGGACATCGTGGGACACCGTTGGACATCGTGGGACATCGTGGGACATCGTGGGACACCGTTGGTCCAGTGTAGATCACCAAAAAACGCGAAAAGAATTTTGGATAATCTACACTGGACTGCACCGTGGGACACCGTGGGACACCGTGGAACACCGTGAGACACCGTTGGTCCAGTGTAGATCACCAAAAAACGCGAAAAGAATTTTGGATGATCTACACTGGACTGCACCGTGGGACACCGTGGGACACCGTTGGACATCGTGGGACACCGTGGGACACCGTGGGACACCGTGGGACACCGTGGGACACCGTGGGACACCGTGGGACACCGTGGGACACCGTTGGTCCAGTGTAGATCACCAAAAAACGCGAAAAGAATTTTGGATAATCTACACTGGACTGCACCGTGGGACACCGTGGGACACCGTGGGACACCGTGGGATACCGTGGGACATCGTGGGACACCGTGGGACACCGTTGGTCCAGTGTAGATCACCAAAAAACGCGAAAAGAATTTTGGATGATCTACACTGGACTGCACCGTGGGACACCGTGGGACACCGTTGGACATCGTGGGACACCGTGGGACACCGTGGGACACCGTTGGTCCAGTGTAGATCACCAAAAAACGCGAAAAGAATTTTGGATAATCTACACTGGACTGCACCGTGGGACACCGTGGGACACCGTGGGACACCGTGGGACACCGTGGGACACCGTGGGACACCGTGGGACACCGTGGGACACCGTGGGACACCGTTGGTCCAGTGTAGATCACCAAAAAACGCGAAAAGAATTTTGGATGATCTACACTGGACTGCACCGTGGGACACCGTGGGACACCGTGGGACATCGTGGGACACCGTGGGACATCGTGGGACACCGTTGGACATCGTGGGACATCGTGGGACATCGTGGGACACCGTGGGACATCGTTGGTCCAGTGTAGATCACCAAAAAACGCGAAAAGTATTTTGGATAATCTACACTGGACTGCACCGTGGGACACCGTTGGACATCGTGGGACACCGCGGGACACCGCGGGACACCGTTGGTCCAGTGTAGATCTCCAAAAAACGCGAAAAGAATTTTGGATAATCTACACTGGACTGCACCGTGGGACACCGTGGGATACCGTGGGACATCGTGGGACACCGTGGGACACCGTTGGTCCAGTGTAGATCACCAAAAAACGCGAAAAGAATTTTGGATAATCTACACTGGACTGCACCGTGGGACACCGTGGGACACCGTTGGACATCGTGGGACACCGTGGGACATCGTGGGACACCGTTGGACATCGTGGGACACCGTGGGACACCGTGGGACATAGTGGAACACCGTGGGACACCATTGGTCCAGTGTAGATCACCAAAAAACGCGAAAAGAATTTTGGATAATCTACACTGGACTGCACCGTGGGACACCGTGGGACATCGTGGGACACCGTGGGACTCCGTGGGACATCGTGGGACACCGTGGGACACCGTTGGTCCAGTGTAGATCACCAAAAAACGCGAAAAGAATTTTGGATAATCTACACTGGACTGCACCGTGGGACACCGTTGGACATCGTGGAACACCGTGGGACATCGTGGGACACCGTTGGAAATCGTGGGACACCGTGGGACACCGTGGGACACCGTGGGACACCGTGGGACATAGTGGGACACCGTGGGACACCATTGGTCCAGTGTAGATCACCAAAAAACGCGAAAAGAATTTTGGATAATCTACACTGGACTGCACCGTGGGACACCGTGGGACATCGTGGGACACCGTGGGACACCGTGGGACACCGTGGGACATCGTGAGACACCGTGGGACATCGTGGGACACCGTGGGACACCGTGGGACATCGTGGGACACCGTGGGACACCGTGGGACACCGTGGGACATCGTGGGACATCGTGGGACATCGTGGGACACCGTGGGACACCGTGGGACACCGTGGGACACCGTTGGTCCAGTGTAGATCACCAAAAAACGCGAAAAGAATTTTGGATAATCTACACTGGACTGCACCGTGGGACACCGTTGGACATCGTGGGACACCGCGGGACACCGCGGGACACCGTTGGTCCAGTGTAGATCTCCAAAAAACGCGAAAAGAATTTTGGATAATCTACACTGGACTGCACCGTGGGACACCGTGGGACACCGTGGGACACCGTGGGACACCGTGGGACATCGTGGGACACCGTGGGACACCGTGGGACATCGTGGGACACCGTTGGACATCGTGGGACATCGTGGGACATCGTGGGACACCGTTGGTCCAGTGTAGATCACCAAAAAACGCGAAAAGAATTTTGGATAATCTACACTGGACTGCACCGTGGGACACCGTGGGACACCGTGGAACACCGTGAGACACCGTTGGTCCAGTGTAGATCACCAAAAAACGCGAAAAGAATTTTGGATGATCTACACTGGACTGCACCGTGGGACACCGTGGGACACCGTTGGACATCGTGGGACACCGTGGGACACCGTGGGACACCGTGGGACACCGTGGGACACCGTGGGACACCGTGGGACACCGTGGGACACCGTTGGTCCAGTGTAGATCACCAAAAAACGCGAAAAGAATTTTGGATAATCTACACTGGACTGCACCGTGGGACACCGTGGGACACCGTGGGACACCGTGGGATACCGTGGGACATCGTGGGACACCGTGGGACACCGTTGGTCCAGTGTAGATCACCAAAAAACGCGAAAAGAATTTTGGATGATCTACACTGGACTGCACCGTGGGACACCGTGGGACACCGTTGGACATCGTGGGACACCGTGGGACACCGTGGGACACCGTTGGTCCAGTGTAGATCACCAAAAAACGCGAAAAGAATTTTGGATAATCTACACTGGACTGCACCGTGGGACACCGTGGGACACCGTGGGACACCGTGGGACACCGTGGGACACCGTGGGACACCGTGTGACACCGTGGGACACCGTGGGACACCGTGGGACACCGTTGGTCCAGTGTAGATCACCAAAAAACGCGAAAAGAATTTTGGATGATCTACACTGGACTGCACCGTGGGACACCGTGGGACACCGTGGGACATCGTGGGACACCGTGGGACATCGTGGGACACCGTGGGACACCGTGGGACATCGTGGGACACCGTTGGACATCGTGGGACATGGTGGGACATCGTGGGACACCGTGGGACATCGTTGGTCCAGTGTAGATCACCAAAAAACGCGAAAAGTATTTTGGATAATCTACACTGGACTGCACCGTGGGACACCGTTGGACATCGTGGGACACCGCGGGACACCGCGGGACACCGTTGGTCCAGTGTAGATCTCCAAA
Organism: Bombus terrestris; assembly: GCF_910591885.1. NCBI lineage: Eukaryota > Metazoa > Arthropoda > Insecta > Hymenoptera > Apidae > Bombus > Bombus terrestris. The sequence goes on from NC_063272.1 coordinate 18,608,392, forward strand.
AAACGCGAAAAGAATTTTGGATAATCTACACTGGACTGCACCGTGGGACACCGTGGGATACCGTGGGACATCGTGGGACACCGTGGGACACCGTTGGTCCAGTGTAGATCACCAAAAAACGCGAAAAGAATTTTGGATAATCTACACTGGACTGCACCGTGGGACACCGTGGGACACCGTTGGACATCGTGGGACACCGTGGGACATCGTGGGACACCGTTGGACATCGTGGGACACCGTGGGACACCGTGGGACATAGTGGAACACCGTGGGACACCATTGGTCCAGTGTAGATCACCAAAAAACGCGAAAAGAATTTTGGATAATCTACACTGGACTGCACCGTGGGACACCGTGGGATATCGTGGGACACCGTGGGACACCGTGGGACATCGTGGGACACCGTGGGACACCGTTGGTCCAGTGTAGATCACCAAAAAACGCGAAAAGAATTTTGGATAATCTACACTGGACTGCACCGTGGGACACCGTTGGACATCGTGGAACACCGTGGGACATCGTGGGACACCGTTGGAAATCGTGGGACACCGTGGGACACCGTGGGACACCGTGGGACACCGTGGGACACCGTGGGACACCGTGGGACATAGTGGGACACCGTGGGACACCATTGGTCCAGTGTAGATCACCAAAAAACGCGAAAAGAATTTTGGATAATCTACACTGGACTGCACCGTGGGACACCGTGGGACATCGTGGGACACCGTGGGACACCGTGGGACACCGTGGGACATCGTGAGACACCGTGGGACATCGTGGGACACCGTGGGACACCGTGGGACATCGTGGGACACCGTGGGACACCGTGGGACACCGTGGGACATCGTGGGACATCGTGGGACATCGTGGGACACCGTGGGACACCGTGGGACACCGTTGGTCCAGTGTAGATCACCAAAAAACGCGAAAAGAATTTTGGATAATCTACACTGGACTGCACCGTGGGACACCGTTGGACATCGTGGGACACCGCGGGACACCGCGGGACACCGTTGGTCCAGTGTAGATCTCCAAAAAACGCGAAAAGAATTTTGGATAATCTACACTGGACTGCACCGTGGGACACCGTGGGACACCGTGGGACACCGTGGGACATCGTGGGACACCGTGGGACATCGTGGGACACCGTGGGACACCGTGGGACATCGTGGGACACCGTGGGACACCGTGGGACACCGTGGGACACCGTGGGACACCGTGGGACATCGTGGGACACCGTGGGACACCGTGGGACACCGTGGGACACCGTGGGACACCGTGGGACACCGTGGGACATCGTGGGACACCGTGGGACACCGTGGGACACCGTGGGACATCGTGGGACACCGTGGGACACCGTTGGTCCAGTGTAGATCACCAAAAAACGCGAAAAGAATTTTGGATAATCTACACTGGACTGCACCGTGGGACACCGTTGGACATCGTGGGACACCGTGGGACACCGTGGGACATCGTGGGACACCGTTGGACATCGTGGGACACCGTGGGACACCGCGGGACACCGTTGGTCCAGTGTAGATCACCAAAAAACGCGAAAAGAATTTTGGATAATCTACACTGGACTGCACCGTGGGACACCGTGGGACATCGTGGGACATCGTGGGACACCGTTGGACATCGTGGGACACCGTTGGACATCGTGGGACACCGTTGGACATCGTGGTACACCGTTGGACATCGTGGGACACCGTTGGACATCGTGGGACATCGTGGGACACCGTGGGACACCGTTGGTCCAGTGTAGATCACCAAAAAACGCGAAAAGAATTTTGGATAATCTACACTGGACTGCACCGTGGGACACCGTGTGACACCGTGGAACACCGTGAGACACCGTTGGTCCAGTGTAGATCACCAAAAAACGCGAAAAAAGTTTTGGATAATCTACACTGGACTGCACCGTGGGACATCGTGGGGCACCGTTGGACACCGTGGGACACCGTGGGACACCGCGGGACACCGTGGGACACCGTTGGTCCAGTGTAGATCTCCAAAAAACGCGAAAAGAATTTTGGATAATCTACACTGGACTGCACCGTGGGACACCGTGGGATACCGTGGGACATCGTGGGACACCGTGGGACACCGTTGGTCCAGTGTAGATCACCAAAAAACGCGAAAAGAATTTTGGATAATCTACACTGGACTACACCGTGGGACACGTGGGACACCGTTGGACATCGTGGGACACCGTGGGACATCGTGGGACACCGTTGGACATCGTGGTACACCGTTGGACATCGTGGGACACCGTGGGACACCGTGGGACATAGTGGGACACCGTGGGACACCATTGGTCCAGTGTAGATCACCAAAAAACGCGAAAAGAATTTTGGATAATCTACACTGGACTGCACCGTGGGACACCGTGGGATTCCCGTGGGACATCGTGAGACACCGTTGGTCCAGTGTAGATCACCAAAAAACGCGAAAAGAGTTTTGGATAATCTACACTGGACTGCACCGTGGGACATCGTGGGACACCGTTGGACACCGTGGGACACCGTGGGACACCGCGGGACACCGTGGGACACCGTTGGTCCAGTGTAGATCACCAAAAAACGCGAAAAGAATTTTGGATAATCTACACTGGACTGCACCGTGGGACACCGTGGGACACCGTTGGTCCAGTGTAGATCACCAAAAAACGCGAAAAGAATTTTGGATAATCTACACTGGACTGCACCGTGGGACACCGTGGGACACCGTGGGACACCGTGGGACACCGTGGGACACCGTTGGTCCAGTGTAGATCACCAAAAAACGCGAAAAGAATTTTGGATAATCTACACTGGACTGCACCGTGGGACACCGTGGGACATCGTGGGACACCGTGGGACACCGTGGGACACCGTGGGACATCGTGGGACACCGTGGGACACCGTGGGACATAGTGGGACACCGTGGGACACCATTGGTCCAGTGTAGATCACCAAAAAACGCGAAAAGAATTTTGGATAATCTACACTGGACTGCACCGTGGGACACCGTGGGATACCGTGGGACATCGTGAGACACCGTTGGTCCAGTGTAGATCACCAAAAAACGCGAAAAGAGTTTTGGATAATCTACACTGGACTGCACCGTGGGACACGTGGGACACCGTTGGACATCGTGGGACACCGTGGGACATCGTGGGACACCGTTGGACATCGTGGTACACCGTTGGACATCGTGGGACACCGTGGGACACCGTGGGACATAGTGGGACACCGTGGGACACCATTGGTCCAGTGTAGATCACCAAAAAACGCGAAAAGAATTTTGGATAATCTACACTGGACTGCACCGTGGGACACCGTGGGATACCGTGGGACATCGTGAGACACCGTTGGTCCAGTGTAGATCACCAAAAAACGCGAAAAGAGTTTTGGATAATCTACACTGGACTGCACCGTGGGACATCGTGGGACACCGTTGGACACCGTGGGACACCGTGGGACACCGCGGGACACCGTGGGACACCGTTGGTCCAGTGTAGATCTCCAAAAAACGCGAAAAGAATTTTGGATAATCTACACTGGACTGCACCGTGGGACACCGTGGGACACCGTTGGTCCTGTGTAGATCACCAAAAAACGCGAAAAGAATTTTGGATAATCTACACTGGACTGCACCGTGGGACACCGTGGGACACCGTGGGACATCGTGGGACACCGTTGGACACCGTGGGACACCGTGGGACACCGCGGGACACCGTGGGACACCGTTGGTCCAGTGTAGATCTCCAAAAAACGCGAAAAGAATTTTAGATAATCTACACTGGACTGCACCGTGGGACACCGTGGGATACCGTGGGACATCGTGGGACACCGTGGGACACCGTTGGTCCAGTGTAGATCACCAAAAAACGCGAAAAGAATTTTGGATAATCTACACTGGACTGCACCGTGGGACACCGTGGGACACCGTTGGTCCTGTGTAGATCACCAAAAAACGCGAAAAGAATTTTGGATAATCTACACTGGACTGCACCGTGGGACACCGTGGGACACCGTGGGACACCGTGGGACACCGTTGGTCCAGTGTAGATCACCAAAAAACGCGAAAAGAATTTTGGATAATCTACACTGGACTGCACCGTGGGACACCGTGGGACATCGTGGGACACCGTGGGACACCGTGGGACACCGTGGGACATCGTGGGACACCGTGGGACACCGTTGGTCCAGTGTAGATCACCAAAAAACGCGAAAAGAATTTTGGATAATCTACACTGGACTGCACCGTGGGACACCGTTGGACATCGTGGAACACCGTGGGACATCGTGGGACACCGTTGGACACCGTGGGACACCGTGGGACATAGTGGGACACCGTGGGACACCATTGGTCCAGTGTAGATCACCAAAAAACGCGAAAAGAATTTTGGATAATCTACACTGGACTGCACCGTGGGACACCGTTGGACATCGTGGGACACCGTGGGACACCGCGGGACATAGTGGGACACCGTGGGACACCATTGGTCCAGTGTAGATCACCAAAAAACGCGAAAAGAATTTTGGATAATCTACACTGGACTGCACCGTGGGACACCGTGGGACATCGTGGGACATCGTGGGACACCGTTGGACATCGTGGGACACCGTTGGACATCGTGGGACACCGTTGGACATCGTGGTACACCGTTGGACATCGTGGGACACCGTGGGACACCGTGGGACATAGTGGGACACCGTGGGACACCATTGGTCCAGTGTAGATCACTAAAAAACGCGAAAAGAATTTTGGATAATCTACACTGGACTGCACCGTGGGACACCGTGTGACACCGTGGAACACCGTGAGACACCGTTGGACATCGTGGGACACCGTTGGACATCGTGGGACACCGTTGGACATCGTGGTACACCGTTGGACATCGTGGGACACCGTTGGACATCGTGGGACATCGTGGGACACCGTGGGACACCGTTGGTCCAGTGTAGATCACCAAAAAACGCGAAAAGAATTTTGGATAATCTACACTGGACTGCACCGTGGGACACCGTGTGACACCGTGGAACACCGTGAGACACCGTTGGTCCAGTGTAGATCACCAAAAAACGCGAAAAAAGTTTTGGATAATCTACACTGGACTGCACCGTGGGACATCGTGGGGCACCGTTGGACACCGTGGGACACCGTGGGACACCGCGGGACACCGTGGGACACCGTTGGTCCAGTGTAGATCTCCAAAAAACGCGAAAAGAATTTTGGATAATCTACACTGGACTGCACCGTGGGACACCGTGGGATACCGTGGGACATCGTGGGACACCGTGGGACACCGTTGGTCCAGTGTAGATCACCAAAAAACGCGAAAAGAATTTTGGATAATCTACACTGGACTGCACCGTGGGACACGTGGGACACCGTTGGACATCGTGGGACACCGTGGGACATCGTGGGACACCGTTGGACATCGTGGTACACCGTTGGACATCGTGGGACACCGTGGGACACCGTGGGACATAGTGGGACACCGTGGGACACCATTGGTCCAGTGTAGATCACTAAAAAACGCGAAAAGAATTTTGGATAATCTACACTGGACTGCACCGTGGGACACCGTGGGATACCGTGGGACATCGTGAGACACCGTTGGTCCAGTGTAGATCACCAAAAAACGCGAAAAGAGTTTTGGATAATCTACACTGGACTGCACCGTGGGACATCGTGGGACACCGTTGGACACCGTGGGACACCGTGGGACACCGCGGGACACCGTGGGACACCGTTGGTCCAGTGTAGATCACCAAAAAACGCGAAAAGAATTTTGGATAATCTACACTGGACTGCACCGTGGGACACCGTGGGACACCGTTGGTCCAGTGTAGATCACCAAAAAACGCGAAAAGAATTTTGGATAATCTACACTGGACTGCACCGTGGGACACCGTGGGACACCGTGGGACACCGTGGGACACCGTGGGACACCGTGGGACACCGTTGGTCCAGTGTAGATCACCAAAAAACGCGAAAAGAATTTTGGATAATCTACACTGGACTGCACCGTGGGACACCGTGGGACATCGTGGGACACCGTGGGACACCGTGGGACACCGTGGGACATCGTGGGACACCGTGGGACACCGTGGGACATAGTGGGACACCGTGGGACACCATTGGTCCAGTGTAGATCACCAAAAAACGCGAAAAGAATTTTGGATAATCTACACTGGACTGCACCGTGGGACACCGTGGGATACCGTGGGACATCGTGAGACACCGTTGGTCCAGTGTAGATCACCAAAAAACGCGAAAAGAGTTTTGGATAATCTACACTGGACTGCACCGTGGGACACGTGGGACACCGTTGGACATCGTGGGACACCGTGGGACATCGTGGGACACCGTTGGACATCGTGGTACACCGTTGGACATCGTGGGACACCGTGGGACACCGTGGGACATAGTGGGACACCGTGGGACACCATTGGTCCAGTGTAGATCACCAAAAAACGCGAAAAGAATTTTGGATAATCTACACTGGACTGCACCGTGGGACACCGTGGGATACCGTGGGACATCGTGAGACACCGTGGGTCCAGTGTAGATCACCAAAAAACGCGAAAAGAGTTTTGGATAATCTACACTGGACTGCACCGTGGGACATCGTGGGACACCGTTGGACACCGTGGGACACCGTGGGACACCGCGGGACACCGTGGGACACCGTTGGTCCAGTGTAGATCTCCAAAAAACGCGAAAAGAATTTTAGATAATCTACACTGGACTGCACCGTGGGACACCGTGGGATACCGTGGGACATCGTGGGACACCGTGGGACACCGTTGGTCCAGTGTAGATCACCAAAAAACGCGAAAAGAATTTTGGATAATCTACACTGGACTGCACCGTGGGACACCGTGGGACACCGTTGGTCCAGTGTAGATCACCAAAAAACGCGAAAAGAATTTTGGATAATCTACACTGGACTGCACCGTGGGACACCGTGGGACACCGTGGGACACCGTGGGACACCGTTGGTCCAGTGTAGATCACCAAAAAACGCGAAAAGAATTTTGGATAATCTACACTGGACTGCACCGTGGGACACCGTGGGACATCGTGGGACACCGTGGGACACCGTGGGACACCGTGGGACATCGTGGGACACCGTGGGACACCGTTGGTCCAGTGTAGATCACCAAAAAACGCGAAAAGAATTTTGGATAATCTACACTGGACTGCACCGTGGGACACCGTTGGACATCGTGGAACACCGTGGGACATCGTGGGACACCGTTGGACATCGTGGGACACCGTGGGACACCGTGGGACACCGTGGGACATCGTGGGACACCGTGGGACACCGTTGGTCCAGTGTAGATCACCAAAAAACGCGAAAAGAATTTTGGATAATCTACACTGGACTGCACCGTGGGACACCGTGGGACACCGTGGAACACCGTGAGACACCGTTGGTCCAGTGTAGATCACCAAAAAACGCGAAAAGAGTTTTGGATAATCTACACTGGACTGCACCGTGGGACACCGTGGGACACCGTGGGACACCGTGCGACACCGTGGGACACCGTGGGACACCGTGGGACACCGTTGGTCCAGTGTAGATCACCAAAAAACGCGAAAAGAATTTTGGATAATCTACACTGGACTGCACCGTGGGACACCGTGGGACATCGTGGGACACCGTGGGACACCGTGGGACACCGTGGGACATCGTGGGACACCGTGGGACACCGTTGGTCCAGTGTAGATCACCAAAAAACGCGAAAAGAATTTTGGATAATCTACACCGGACTGCACCGTGGGACACCGTTGGACATCGTGGAACACCGTGGGACATCGTGGGACACCGTTGGACATCGTGGGACACCGTGGGACACCGTGGGACACCGTGGGACACCGTGGGACACCGTGGGACACCGTTGGTCCAGTGTAGATCACCAAAAAACGCGAAAAGAATTTTGGATAATCTACACTGGACTGCACCGTGGGACACCGTGGGACACCGTGGGACATCGTGGGACACCGTGGGACATCGTGGGACACCGTGGGACATCGTGGGACACCGTGGGACACCGTGGGACATCGTGGGACACCGTCGGACACCGTTGGTCCAGTGTAGATCACCAAAAAACGCGAAAAGAATTTTGGATAATCTACACTGGACTGCACCGTGGGACACCGTTGGACATCGTGGAACACCGTGGGACATCGTGGGACACCGTTGGACATCGTGGGACATCGTGGGACACCGTTGGACACCGTGGGACACCGTGGGACACCGTTGGACATCGTGGGACACCGTTGGACATCGTGGGACACCGTTGGACATCGTGGGACATCGTGGGACACCGTGGGACACCGTTGGTCCAGTGTAGATCACCAAAAAACGCGAAAAGAATTTTGGATAATCTACACTGGACTGCACCGTGGGACACCGTGGGACTCCGTGGGACATCGTGGGACATCGTGGGACACCGTTGGACGTCGCGGGACACCGTTGGACATCGTGGGACACCGTTGGACATCGTGGGACATCGTGGGACACCGTGGGACACCGTTGGTCCAGTGTAGATCACCAAAAAACGCGAAAAGAATTTTGGATAATCTACACTGGACTGCACCGTGGGACACCGTGGGACACCGTTGGTCCAGTGTAGATCACCAAAAAACGCGAAAAGAATTTTGGATAATCTACACTGGACTGCACCGTGGGACACCGTGGGACACCGTGGGACACCGTGAGACACCGTTGGTCCAGTGTAGATCACCAAAAAACGCGGAAAGAATTTTGGATAATCTACACTGGACTGCACCGTGGGACATCGTGGGACACCGTTGGACACCGTGGGACACCGTGGGACACCGTGGGACACCGCGGGACACCGTGGGACACCGTTGGTCCAGTGTAGATCTCCAAAAAACGCGAAAAGAATTTTGGATAATCTACACTGGACTGCACCGTGGGACGCCGTGGGACACCGTTGGACATCGTGGGACACCGTGGGACACCGTGGGACACCGTGGGACACCGTGGGACACCGTGGGACACCGTGGGACACCGTGGGACACCGTTGGTCCAGTGTAGATCACCAAAAAACGCGAAAAGAATTTTGGATAATCTACACTGGACTGCACCGTGGGATACCGTTGGACATCGTGGGACACCGTGGGACACCGTGGGACACCGTGGGACACCGTGGGACACCGTGGGACAACGCGGGACAACGTGGGACAACGTGGGACAACGTGGGATATGTCTTGTCTCTCAAATCCATTCTGTGCCTATTCTGTATAATGGTACTTATCTGACTTGGAATCTAGTATAAAAATCGATTCTTTTTTTGCATTGAATCTTGTGGTTATTTTGTGCACGGGAGTTCGTTGCGTAAGTCCATTGATTCTTTGGAAAGATCGCGAACGAACGAATTCGCGCCGCGATTTTTCTTTCATTATCTGTTTGTTCGGGCTTCTTCTTAGTTTCCCATTTTTAAGAGAAAATTATTGCGGTCCTGTTAGGGTTTATAATTTTTCGATATATTCAAAAGTTTTGAGCCGCGAAAATAGAATGTGATACAGTTTAGAGCAATGACTCAAATGCCCCTTTTTCAGAACACGAAATTGTGTATGCAGTGTCAATAGGTTCGGTTAAATAAATTATTGTTTTATTTCCGATATATGAGATCATTCTCTTATTTCAAACGAATTTTTAATAAGTTATTTTATTGTTTCAAATTGAGTTATATCTCAATAATTCACTCATGGAATTCAATTTTTTTTTTTGTTGTATTATGTGTATTTGCTTCAGTTAACGTCATAAACTTGCAACATAGTAACAGTTAGATTCAAATACCTCGAAACAAGTATTCTTTAAACATATTTAGTGGCGAACTTTTGAATTCTTGCAAATATTTTCCAATATTTATAACAGGCGACTATAGTGTATTAGTACAATGTATATTTCGTATTCTAATAACGAAAATTCACAGTATATATTCTAATTGCGAACAGTATAATTCTTGAAATCGATTGCATTGCATTCACGGTATTCGTAAGCATTTGTTTGCTATCGAGAAATATCTCACAATTTTCAACTTATAGTTTCATACTTGTTCCAGTTTCTTAATAATAATTTTTAAGTGTAAAGAAATAGCAGTATTTTCTAAATAAACGTTCAATAGGAAAAAGAGGAAAAATTGTCGAAACAACGTTTCGCTTCTTTTCCACCCCCCCCCCACCTCCGGCCCTAAACTGCTTTATTTTCAGGAAATATTTGTGACCGCGCGCAATGCGGTTGTAGAGTCAGTGTTTGCTACGCAATAGTTTCTTTTCAATTTTTTAAAATCACGATATTTTTGATTAAATTCGATCAAATAATCACACGCGAAAGTAATAAAATTTTATCAATTAAATTTGTACGCGATATTAGAGTCCTTGTTCGTCGATCATAATTTAAGCGGTCGTGGTAACGTAGTCTTTTATTTTTTTTTTTTTTTTTTTATTTATTGTTTCGAATATTCGTTTTCGGTATTAGAGTCAGTGCCTCCCTCAAGAGGATAAAGCCTCTCCTGGAACTCAAGAATGTAAGTAGTTTTATATATTGTATTTCAACTTGTCCTATTTATTATATTTTGTTTGAAATATTGTTAATTATAAAATAAGAATGGTTGATAACTTAAAAAGCTGTAAATGTTCTCTTTAATTGAAATAAAGTCTTAAAGTCTTGATTTTTATATTTTAGACTTTCATATTAGAGTTTTAGTTTTTATACTTATCAAAGTTTATTAGAATTTCAAATCTTTATTACTACTAATATTACTAAAGTTAATAAACCTTCATTTTTCATTATCTTCAACTTTTTAAATAATCAGCAATCACTCATCGTGTTTTGCTCTGTAACAGATTGTTCGCAACCTCCATTTCCAACACTGGACCTTACACGGTTCCTGCCTGATGTTAGTCTCCCTGATTATCCGCAGCATCCATGGTACGTCTTCTGTTTCTCCGCTTCGAACGGTGAGTCGCATGCATTTTTGTTCCTCCGGTCACTCAATCATGTCGTAGGATGAAAGGTCCGAATCGGCACGGGTGATCGGTTGTATTACGTAGAATTTTTTTGCGAGCATAGTGACCGCGGGTATTTCTTATACCCGTGAGTAGTAACACTCATTTTTTGAAATTTATTAGTTTAGGATAGGTCTTCTCGCACATCGCGATTATAATAATTAGTTTTTTAATAATTAGGTTAAACATATACACTCGAGAATATATTCGTGTTATTTATAAATGTGCATGTTAATATTTTGTATGAATATTTGCAAATGGCAAATATCTACACGAATATACCTGTATGACATACATATACTTGATCTTAAGTAATGAATTAATCGTGACAATATTAAGTCACGATCGTTTATTTCATTTCGGTTAGAATTTAAAATATGAGTCAAAATTCATTTTTTTCCGTACAAAAATGTGCAAAATTTTACGTGCAAGAAGACACTTCGCGACAGGCAGATTTTTTAATCAAAGCAATAATTTTGAACACTGCTTCTGCACTTTCGAGTATATGCTTTGATAAAGAGATCGCCTGAGATTATTTCTTTCTTAGTAATATATTTAGAGTCAATAATTCTATTTGCATGAGTCTCAGTCTTTTTCTACTAACGCTACTTTTTTCGAAATATTAAAATTTTGTTCTAATTTATTAAATTAATAAAGTAGAGTTACTTAGTTACTATTAAATTAATAAAGTAAATTTAATCAGATGCAAAGTAGTAAAATATAAACTCAAAGAACGTTAGTCCGTTAAATAAAAATTACACAAACTAATCATCTTTTTAGATCAGGATTTTCAGGTTTAACCCTTTCCGTGCCCATTGTCAGGATCTCATTCACGTGCCCAGGTGCTACTTGAATGGGAGAAAGACATTGGGCACGATGACCTAGAATTAAGTAATGTAATAATTTCTCAGCGACTGACCATGCGTTAGTGTATCGTGCACGACGTATTTTCCACATTATGTGTGTGTGTGTTGTTAGGTCGTGGAATTGCGTCGCTTTTTCTCATTCCTTAAAACTTGAAATATTAAAAATGTCGAGACATATATCGATTCAATTTACGTCTCGATACAATTAGAATTTCTGATAATATCATCCACGCGACTAAGTGTACTCATACTCTTAATATCGCTATCAATCGCAATTATAATTCCAAGTTTACTTATATCTATTTTAAAAATATAATTTTCTCAAACGTGTTTTATCACGTATTACGCAATGGTCACTAGCCTTCGTCAGTCGATTTCAGGAAAAAGGTACGTACCTTAGAGTGTGAATGTTGTATTAAGCTCGGGTGTCGGAGGCGTCCCGGGACGTCCTCTCTAGTGTAGGACCTTTGCGCCCGGGTGGTATGTGTGAGAACCGTGGAGTGAGTGTGTTGGTGTGCATGTTTTGCCATTTTTTAAATATAGCGTTAGGTAGGATAGGTAGTATACTTTCTGGTATGTCTGTTAATTATAAGTAGGTAGGGCCGGGCAGGTTGGCACAGTCTCTAGTCGGGTAGGCTCGTTTTCGTGTGACCAACCTGTTTCTGGCAATCTAATTTGAAAAATCGACGGTGAAACTGGCACGAGTAGAGCATGCACTCGTCTCTGGTTTTGCCTTTCGATTTTTCGAATTTCGCGGTCGCGGTCGCGAATGGTTTCGAAACGAACGTTTATTGCTCGAGCACGCACATGCGAGTGAGCAACGATCACTGTTGTGATCGTTGGTCAGTCCATATGCACTTCCATCAGCTTCCGCGGTTTATATTTTTATTTTATAAGTTTTTTTTTTGTTTGCGATTTAGAAGTCTCGAGCTTAGATTTAAGTTTCAGCGGGCATTGCGCCCGAAGAAAGAAGAGGCTATATGCTGAAGAGGCCCGGCAAACTGCCACTCAAGAGGGCAACTACTAATGGCTCCCCATCCTCTGGGTCATCCAGAGCATGGGAAGTCATTATTGTTACTACTTTGTCACTATGCTCGATTTTAGTATTAGTAGTAGTAGTAGTAGTAGTAGTAGTAGTAGTAGTAGTAGTCTTTGTTTTTTTAGCCGATGTATATATCGGTCCATCGTCCCATTGGGCAAATCGCGATTTTTCTTATTAGTGTTTCGACAAGTTAATTACGGGTTGTATTAGAGTTATGAAATAATATTGCTATTTTTCATTAGTGTGGCGAGAGAATGATTACGGTTTGAATTAGAGTTGCGATAAAATGATAATCGCGTTTGTTTTAGAGTTGCGAATTACGATATCGCGATTGTCTTTTGCAATTTTTAGAATTTTTTCTGTTTTTCTGTTTAAGTTGCAATACTAGGATATTTAAAGTAGCTTTTTCAAATAGTAAATAGTAATTTTCATTAAATTCACTTTAAGAATTAGCGTTGCGACATTGTTCCATCGCGAGTTCTACTTATTTTTCCTATTAGCGTTGCGATAATGAATGCTCGCGTTTTGTTAAGTAGAGTTGCGTTCACAAACTGCCCAAACCCTCCGACTGCATTTGTCGGACACTGCTCCTGGATCACATGTACAGCCTAAAGAGCTGTACAAGTGTGATCGTTCATCCGCAACCTCCTAAATGGTTGCACTGCGATCTCTCGCTATTAGTGTTGCGTATTGCTTAAATACGAGTGCGTAGATTTATACTTATTAGCGTTGCGTATCAGATATCGGGAATTTTCAGATTTTTCTTTCTTTTTCTTTTTAATAGTAGATTAATTGATATTGCAGATATAACGAAGCACTCGTCGCGTTTGATTTTGAGAATTTTCTGCTTCATAAATATTAGTAGTAAATTAGCGTTGCGAAACAAGAATATTCAGTTCCACTCTCGACGTGTTGATCGGGTTTATATAGAGTGGAAGACGATTGAATTTTAGTAGCCCTTCTGGCTACTGCTTTGTTTCTTTTTCAGCGCCCCTTATTAATGCGCCCCTTATTACTACGTTTATTACTGAAAATACTGCTATAAGACATATTCCTTTGTCAGCGTTAACGTTACCATGACTGCTAAAATACAGAACTTTATTACGAATGTATAATATATATATGTCGGATTAGAGTCAGGATTAAGGAGATGGGCGTTTGATGGATTTTCATTAGAATTAGCCATTGTTGTGATACAACGGAGAGTTTATTAGCACAGGCTTATTAACAGGATTAAGCACTCGTAGCACTAGTGATAATGACCTTAGGTTCGAAACGAATCCGCGGTCACGGGATGGTCAACGTATGTTCTCGCACAGTTCAAGTCTAACTCTCTCTGTTAACTAGATGTATGGTATTCACTGGTTGTAAGGCGGCACTGTCATTCGTCGATGAGGTCGTACCAAAGAATGCCTCTCCGTCTCGACGATGTCGTCGAGGAAAACTATATTGGGTGGGTCTAAGGATATGAGATCCTCGGATTCGTCAAAGAAAGCTTTCGTTCCAAAGGAGAGGGAAATTAGCGCTATTGCTAATTGGTCGATCTCCATATCGGCATTTTGAAAGAGATGCTGGCCGCCCTTGAGGGGAGGTTGTTGACGGGGGGCAACGCTCGTGGAGGATAGGTTTCTCCTATCTTCCCGTAGTTGCAACAAAGTCTATTTGACGGACTTCGCTTGACTGAATCTTAAGATCTATAGCGGGTCCTCACGTTAGCTAAACATACGCCGCAAAGGCATGCCGACACCCGGCGATCATCTTACTCGGAGGACAAAATCTGCGTGTGGCGGGCCGCGGGATAGAAACTATTGAAGTATTTACTGCCACGTGTCGCTACGACTATTTCTTTTAAGGAGAGGAATAGAGTTACTCTGTGCCTTTGTCAGATAAAACGTTCATCCCTTTGACCGCGGCTACGTTCGGCGACTGATTGTCGCCTCGAGCCCAAGCTCATGATCATAAATCTCGAACAATCGGAGCGGCATTTGTTTAATCTAAGTTACAGAGTTGCGGTGTTCCCGCGAATCCAAGGAGGAGCTCCGGCGTTCTTTCATCTCCGACACGGCCATTCTGACTATCACACGTCCTCGGGTGTAGCTACAATATTGAGTTTTCTTAACGTTAGTCTCGGTACAATTAACATTGTTTAAAATTTAACTTAATGTCTAAATAAGCTGAGGGTCCAGTGTAACAACAAAATTTTGTTCGGGGGTTTGACAACAAAAGGAATAGAAGAGAACATGAATTAGTAACGTTGTAATTAGTATCGGAAGTGCTAGTTGCATCCTGTGGGTTATCAGTCGGGTCATAACGGCAAAATGGACCAGTCTCGATTTCGCACCCCAATGGATCTCGTTTTTCTAGATCGCACGACCGCACCAAACTTCGTAACACTGTAGCTCATGGTGCGCGTGAACACATCACTTGCCCCTTAGTCGAGCTTCATAACACTATAGCTCATGGTGCGCGTGAACACATCACTTGCCCCTTAGTCGAGCTTCATAACACTATAGCTCATGGTGCGCGTGAACACATCACTTGCCCCTTTACCGAGCTTCACAACTCTATAGCTCATGGTGCGCGTGAACACATCACTTGCCCCTTTACCGAGCTTCATAACGTACTCCGTAAGGTGCTACGGTCTTTGTGCTAAGGATCTTCCGAGATCGAGGTACTCATGTCGTCGTGGTCACTGTTATTGCCGTCACTACCGACGTCCAACTCAGCGGGAATGCGACTGTCCGGCATTTTTCTTAATCTGTCGTGACTGTCTTTATACGATCGTTTGCCGTCTAGCGTTTTTAGAATATATCTATCTCCTTCCAAAATCTCGGTTATTACAAATGGACCCTTGAATTTCGGCTCTAGCTTGGTTTGGTTTCTTTCCTCGTTCTTGCGTAGTACGAAGTCGCCGAGGTTAAACCTAACCACTTTAGCTTTCTTCCTATCAAATCTTTCTTTGTCGTATTGGGCGTTACTTTCTATGTTCTGTACGGCCTGCTGCCTTACATCGGAGATATCGACTTCTTTTTCTTCGATATTGTCGGGTAGCAATAGGTCATACGGTCTCGCCGATCTACCGATTAGTAGTTGTAAAGGACTCGAATTGGTCACGCGGTTGACGGTGCAGTTCAACGCTAGCTGCATTTCCCCAATCGCGTCTTGCCACGGCCGCCCGGTCGTCTCTACTGTCGTGAACATGTTTTTCAACGTGCCCATAACACGTTCTACTTGTCCGTTAGCCCTACTGGCACCGGTCGCTATCAAGTGAACTTTAATTCGTTTGCTTTCGCAGAACTCGCGAAATTCTTTACCCGTAAAACACCTTCCCTGGTCCGCTATTATCCGACAGGGACTCCCGAATAAAAATATAGCGGATTTAAGCGCTTTAATGGTGTTAAGAGAATCTATCCTGCGGGTATGATGCAGGTATACGAATTTAGTGAAGGCGTCGATCAACACAATGACGTACTCCTTCGAATCGCTTTTACCACTCAGCTTGCCCGTTATATCCATGTGGACCGTGTGCCAAGGTATGCTGGCCTTGGGTATGGGATGTAGTTCGGCTTGTATCTTACCTGAACTAGCCTTCGAAACTCTACAAGCATGGCAGTTCTCTACGAACTTGCGAACGTACTTCGCCATTCCTTCGAACCAGTAATACTCGTACAGTTTCTCGAGCGTCTTATCCCAACCCAAGTGCATAATTGACTGATGCACATGGTTAATAACGGACCACCTAAACCCTCTTGGAACAATAGGTAAACTGAGAGTCCTGCCTCTTCTTTGAATTTTCCGGTAGAGAGTACCGGACCGTAATTCGTAAGTATTCGCGATGTCTTCCGCGAGCTCATCATTTTGCAACTTTTCGACAATTCCCGAAATTTGGGGGTCACGACGTTGTTCGGCTAGTAGCCAGTCTTCCGAAATTTCGGCCAGATTAACCATTTTCTCTTTGATTTTGTCGAATCTAATAGGGTCAACGCCTGTGGGATTTCGCGAAAAGAAATCTACGTGGGCCATTCGCTTGCCCTCCCGATACACAATGTCGAAGGTAAACGTTTGCAAGTAAGCCCACCACCTGTGTACCCTGTCATTCAAATGTACTTTGCTCTTAGACGCCTTTAATGAATTGCAGTCCGTGACGACAAGAAATTCCCGTCCGTGCAGGTAGTGGCGGAAATGTTTTATGGCGTTTACAACAGCTAATGTTTCGAGTTCATAAGAGTGATATCTGGATTCCGTGAGGCTGGTTCTCTTACTATAGTATTCCACTACTCGATTTTTACCTTCCACCTTGTGCATCAAAATAGCCCCAAATCCTTCGGAGCTAGCATCGGTATGTAATTCTATTGGATAATTGGGGTCAAATAGCATTAACACCGGTGCGTCGGTCAGAACGGAGATTACCTCTTGTCTTATTTTTTCGTGCCTGTCTGCCCATGTTATATTTTTACTGCCGGACGTAAGCGCGTATAAGGGTTTTAACAATTGTGAAAATTTAGGGATGAACTTCCGAAAGTACGAGGCTAGCCCTATGAACTGCCTGAGCTGTGTGACGGTCGTCGGCGCGGGTAGGGAGCTTAAGGCATATACTTTACCCGGGTTGGGACGGACTTCTCCGTTCTGGATTACGTATCCTAAATAGAGTATCGACGTCTTCAGGAAAGAGCACTTAGAAAAGTTAAACGAGAACCCGGCGTTTACAAGGGTACTTAACACGATGTCCAACCTCTCTAAGGCTTGGTTTATTGAGTCGGCAATAATTAGGACGTCATCCAAATAGACAACGACGTAGGAATACGCAAGGTCGCCCAGGGCATTGAAAATGGCCCTCTGAAAAACGGACGGTGCATTTTTCAATCCGAAAGGCATCGTTACGTACTCGTACTGCCCGTCGGGTGTAACGAACGCCGTGTATTCCGCCGAATTGGGGTGTATAGGAATTTGGTGGAACCCGCTGGCCATGTCCAGGCTAATGAAGTATTTCGCCGTTTGTAACCTCGCGATTTGGTCCGCGATAAGAGGTAGGGGGTACCGATCCGCGACCGTATTCTTATTTAACGCTCGAAAATCTACGCACAATCTATCCGAACCGTCCTTTTTCTTCACGAGTAGCATGGGGCTCGCGAACGGCGAATTGCTAGGTCTTATAATGTTAGCTCTGAGTAGTTCGCTGATTCGCGCTCGTACGATTCTCCGCTCTTCCTCGCTAAGTCTATAGGGGCTTCTTTGGACGGTGATGTTAGGGTCGATCAACCGTATTTCTAATTGGCCCGTATTTACGCGGGTACGTGGGAAACCCGTGATGAACGAGTTTTTGAATCTGTCGAGAATGGAAATCAATCGGTCTTTATCGTCGCCGAGTACCTCGGTGTCTACATCATTGAGATCGATCGCAGGTTCGGCGATATTATTACAGACATTAACCGTTTTCGACTTACAAATATCGAGGCTATTGCGCGTCATGTGTACGTCGAAGCCTTGGCTTAAAATTTCGCACCCAATAATAATATCGTGTTTTAAGTAATTGTCGGCAAGGACGTGAAAAATTACCTCCAGTGTAAGACCGCTGATACATACGGCGGACAGAATTTGGGTCGTACTCTTAACGCAAGTGTTCCCAATTCCTCGCATTACAACTATCTCGGTCGTTCTCTTGCCGGAGAATTTTGAGGCTACAGATTCTTTAATTAATGAGCATTCAGCTCCGGAATCAAAGCAAAACAGGAACGACTCACCCTGGTGACTTAATTTACCGGTCGGGGCCTCCACCACGCAGAAGTTAACCTGGCGCTCCTCTCTCGTAGCGGGGTTTCCTCTACGTAAGGTCGGGCAGTTGGGCGCGATGTGGCCCTCCTCGTTACACCTGTAGCAGGACACCTTCGAAGACGTGACAGCCCGGTTTTCCCCTGGTTTTCGATTGCGTTTCTCCGCCTCCAGTCTTGTCCTCTCGCGGCACTCAGATGCTTTATGTCCGTGTCTACCGCAGTGGTAGCACTTGTATCGGGAGTCAGAAGACTTATGCCGTTTAGCTTCGGGACCCGCGGAGGAGTTGCTTACTGAAGACGCCGGCCTCTTCACAGAATCGGAGAGCGCTGTCATTTCGCCTGTGAGCTGGTCCTCGGTCTTGATATCGTTTGTGAGTGCTATCCGTAGGACGCGCTGGTCCTGTGAGCCTATATGGAGGAGCACGGCAGCGTTGACTATCTCGTCCTTGGTGCACCTTTCCCACCTCGCCATCAGGAAGGAACGTAAACGGCTGCTGTAGTCTCCCAGGGTTTCACCCTCCAGTCGTGTTTGATTTTTTATCTTCCATAGCGCCGTGGCAGCTGTTTCTTTCCCACCAAAGCGTGTAAGGAAACGGTCTTTAAACTTTGGCCAAGAGGAAATTTGAGTAGCAGGTATCTGTGTAAGCCACTGTGCTGCCGAACTTTCCAGAGCGGCACTCAAGGCACAAAGTAGCGCACCGCCATGCAAAGGTTTTTCTTCCATGATCACGTCAACAGTCGCACACCATGCGGCTGGGTCGGAGCCCAAGCTTCCGGGGTTAAAACGTGGTAGCGAAAATTTTTCAAGTGCCACCCCATCCTTCTTTGTTAGTGTATGAAATACGTCACGCATGAAATCCATTTGCTGTTTCATCGTTGCTAACAGGTCCTTGTATCCCACTTCTGATGTCGGATTAGAGTCAGGATTAAGGAGATGGGCGTTTGATGGATTTTCATTAGAATTAGCCATTGTTGTGATACAACGGAGAGTTTATTAGCACAGGCTTATTAACAGGATTAAGCACTCGTAGCACTAGTGATAATGACCTTAGGTTCGAAACGAATCCGCGGTCACGGGATGGTCAACGTATGTTCTCGCACAGTTCAAGTCTAACTCTCTCTGTTAACTAGATGTATGGTATTCACTGGTTGTAAGGCGGCACTGTCATTCGTCGATGAGGTCGTACCAAAGAATGCCTCTCCGTCTCGACGATGTCGTCGAGGAAAACTATATTGGGTGGGTCTAAGGATATGAGATCCTCGGATTCGTCAAAGAAAGCTTTCGTTCCAAAGGAGAGGGAAATTAGCGCTATTGCTAATTGGTCGATCTCCATATCGGCATTTTGAAAGAGATGCTGGCCGCCCTTGAGGGGAGGTTGTTGACGGGGGGCAACGCTCGTGGAGGATAGGTTTCTCCTATCTTCCCGTAGTTGCAACAAAGTCTATTTGACGGACTTCGCTTGACTGAATCTTAAGATCTATAGCGGGTCCTCACGTTAGCTAAACATACGCCGCAAAGGCATGCCGACACCCGGCGATCATCTTACTCGGAGGACAAAATCTGCGTGTGGCGGGCCGCGGGATAGAAACTATTGAAGTATTTACTGCCACGTGTCGCTACGACTATTTCTTTTAAGGAGAGGAATAGAGTTACTCTGTGCCTTTGTCAGATAAAACGTTCATCCCTTTGACCGCGGCTACGTTCGGCGACTGATTGTCGCCTCGAGCCCAAGCTCATGATCATAAATCTCGAACAATCGGAGCGGCATTTGTTTAATCTAAGTTACAGAGTTGCGGTGTTCCCGCGAATCCAAGGAGGAGCTCCGGCGTTCTTTCATCTCCGACATATATATATATATATTTACATGTATGAAATTGTGAGCGATTTCATGCGCAACAAAGTATTATAATGAAATATCTTAATGTTGCTATGAAGGCTTGAAATATTTTTTAAAATTTAATTCATTGCAATTGGAATTAGTGCCGGTGATTGTTCGTTCTTAGAACCATAACTTTTAGAATTTTTTCGACCGCGATATTTTCACTTCAATCTTTTAACAGTAATGTAGAATTTTATAAATATTCGAATTTCATTTGCACGAAACAAAAGTTTCGTCACAAAACAAAGACATCGTCACGTCTGTAGCAAAAATTCTGCAAAAAATGACTTATGCACATACCTTTCGGTTTATTATGTTGCAAATCACTATGTGGTTGTAGAAAATAACAGATACTGTTAAAAGTTAAAAGATAAAGCAAGTGATTGTATAATAACCGGGGTTTCTCTCATCTTAGTTATTCCAAATGAACTTTTCAATTTTTAATTCAGTTTAAATTCAATTACTTAAAATTCTTGTTTCCAACGTAACCCTAGTTTCGATTAAAAGATACACGTGATTCTCTATATTTGCTAAAATTCAATCAATAGTAATTTGATCTATAATTGACCATTATTAATAGTTTATTTTTCATAAAATGTTTCATAAAATGTTCTCGTTTTAAAGATGTCTGTTTCTTCCATATACCAAATCCAGTAAATGAGTTTGTTTCGGATTTATCAATTTACAGAAAATACGTTTCAGTTACATATATGAACATTTCATAGCATATTAAATATGTATGCTAGATGCCCAAATGATTTTTCTTCGATCGTCTGATTGTTCAGGCTTCTTCCCGTTTTCCCATTTTTAAAAGAAGCATATCGCGGTCACGTTGGAGTATATAACTTTTCGATATCTTCATAAGTTTAGTACAACGAGTCGTATGTCTCTTTTGCAAAACTCTAAATTGTATATACAGTGTCAGTACTTTCATTTCCTTTCTGTGGTTCCAAGTTAGACATAAGTACCATTCATACCGAATGTTGTCAGTACGGTTGCGAATTATTGTACAATGTTTGTACCGATCGATGTAATTGTTTTCGCAGATTAATCAGTTGATTAATTTTCAGAAAACGACTACATTGATAAGTACAAACATTGCACAATAATTCGATACCAAGCTCAGAATCACGCTAATACAGTCCATTTTGGATTACGAAAAGCCACGAAGAGAATTTTGGATAATCTAAACTGGACTGCTACGTGGGACGACATTGGACACCGTGGTACGACATTGGACGCCGTTGGACACCGTGGGACGCCGCTGGACACCGTGGGACGCCGCTGGAAACCGTAGAACACCGTTGGTCCAGTGTAGATCACCAAAAAACGCGAAAAGAATTTTGGATGATCTAGACTGGACTGCAACGTGGGACACCGTGGGATTCCATTGGTCCAGTGTGGATCTCCAAAAGCCGCGAAAAGAATTTTGGATGATCTACACTGGACTGCACCGTTGGACATCGTTGGACATCGTTGGACACCGTTGGACATCGTTGGACTCCGTTGGACATCGTTGGACACCGTTGGACATCGTTGGACACCGTTGGACACCGTTGGACATCGTTGGACACCGCTGGACATCGTTGGACACCGTTGGACACCGTTGGACACCGTTGGACACCGTTGGACACCGTTGGACACCGTTGGACATCGTTGGACACCGTTGGACATCGTTGGACACCGTTGGACACCGTTGGACATCGTTGGACACCGTTGGACATCGTTGGACACCGTTGGACATCGTTGGACACCGTTGGACACCGTTGGACACCGTTGGACATCGTTGGACACCGTTGGACGACGTTGGACATCGTTGGACACCGTTGGACAGCGTTGGACACCGTTGGACATCGTTGGACACCGTTGGACGACGTTGGACACCGTTGGACATCGTTGGACATCGTTGGACACCGTTGGACACCGGGGGACACCGTAGAATGCGAGCGTTTTAGGCTTAATTAATCGTAAGATAGATACCTATGTTAAGTTCCATGTGAGCTCATTCTGTACAAAGATACTTATCCATCTTGGGACGAAAAAAGAAAAATCTCGTCTCTCTCCCGACGCTTATCACACTGGAGAAATTGTACTCGCTATTTGTCGATTCGCGATCACTCAGTTCTTTCAAACTGTCGCGTGGCGTACTCGCTCGCGCGTATCCCGGGTGCGTGCGGGTCAACGTGCACTAGATAACTCTTTGGATTCGTAAGACGGCACAAGGACATCTCACTCTTGGTGACTGCTCGACGTTTGCATCGCGTCACGGGTGTCACGTAAAAATAAAGAGAAATTTTATAAGGAAGAAGAAAACTTTATTTTTACTTCGTTTATACACTTATAAGACACTTCCGAGCTCTAGCTCTCATCGAGATAGACGAAACAATGATTATTAATTAAACCTCTTAACGCGGTGTCCATCATTCTTTGAAAGGTAGCGGGTGCGTTCTTGAGCCCGAGTGGCATTCTGTTATAGTGAAAGTGCCCTTGTGGTGTGCTAAATGCGGTGTACTTCCTCGAATTCTCATCCATGGGTATTTGGTGGAATCCCGAGGATAAGTCTAAAGCGGAGAAATATTTTGCGTTCCCCAGTTGCGATAGTATATCGTCAATGTCGGGTAATGGATATGCGTCTTGGTCCGTTAATTCGTTTAACTTCCGAAAGTCAATCACTATTCGCCACTTTTGTTTCCCCGACGCGTCGATTTTCTTTGGGACGACCCAGACGGGAGAGTTATAGGGAGAGTCGGAGGGTTCTATAATCTTTTTGTCTAACATTTCCGTCATTTGTTTGTTTATTTCGATTTTATGGTGTTCGGGAGGACGGTAGGATTTTACGTTGATGATTTTATCTTCTTTCAATGTAATGGAATGTTTAGCAAGAGATGTACACGGTAATGTTTCGCTGTCTAAATTACATACATCCATGTAATAGAGAAGAATCTTTTCTATAGGTTCTCTGAAAGGTTTTTCTATGTGCGATAGTCGAATCGAAGATTTGCATTTTTGGATTTGATCCATGGTATTTGTATTTTCGATAATGTTAGAAACTTGAATTGAGGACTTACCACCATTGATAAAGCACACTGGCGTTGGCTTCCCTTCGAGGTATACAATTTTTCGAATGGTTTCTCCTGGTGCAAGGGTTGGTTCTTGTTGCAGCAGAAGGGTGTTGTTATCTAATTTCAATGTTTCGTTGGAGAGTTCGAATCGATATTGATTCAAACCGGGTAAGCCTAATACGCCATCTTCTATAATTGGGAAATCGTCATCTATTAAAGAGAAGTCTATCTTTTTGTCGAACAAATTCAATTTGACTTTGGAGTTAGATTCGTATTCGGAATGTCCCATGGAGAATTTCTTTGTGTCTGGTATTGTTGTCTTTCCTGGGTAGCAAGCACCTTTGTTTAAGCAAGTTGATTCCTGCCCCGGAGTCAACGAGAAATCGCAATCCTGGTCGTCCTGGTAATTGTAATAGTATTGTGGGTAATCTTCCTGAGGTAGCATTGTTAATTCTGATTGTTCTTGAACGTGGTTTATTCCTGGAGGGGCTTTTCTTTGAGGCGGTATCCGAAAATTTTGGCATTGATTGGGAAGGTGTCCCAATCGATTGCATTTGGGACATTTCGCTTAATGGTCTGTTCCCAAACTTCGTAAAATTGTTCGTTCTTGGTAGAATAATTTGTGTGAGTGGAGTTTTATTATTTGTGTTACTTGTAATAGCGAGGCGATTGTCTACTGGATGAAAAGCCTGGTTACGATAAAATGGCGGGGCGGTTGTCTGTCGCGTCATTTGTCTGCGAGAGCTGTGCTCGCGAAAGTATCTTTCCATATTCATTGCTTTCCTTTCTGCTTCGATGAGATTTGGGGGGAGATTAACCATTAGCGTCTGCCCTATTTCTGGACGAAGGCCTCTTACATAGTCGGTCACAGAGTCCATGTATAGTTGCTCGTTCATCACCCGTCGAGTTAGTTCGTCTCTATACTCGTTGGTAATGCTGTGTTGGAGTTTGTTAAAAACACTTCGAAATCTGATGTTATAGTTTTGCACGCTTTCGGTTAATCCTTGCCTCATTCCTCTTAATTCGTCCTGTTGTTCTCTCACTGATACTTGCGCAGCTACATTACGTCTCAATGCTTCGTACAGAGATTCGAATTCGGTAATACGAATATTGCGGATTGCCATTGCGGCTTTTCCTACAATCTTCTCTATTTTAATCATTTTTAGTAATAGTGTTGGTTCGCTACACATTATTCTTACTTCTTGTATTTCATGAATAAAATCCTCCACGTCTATATCATCCTCTCCGTTTAATATCGGAATGCATTTTAATGCACTCTCAGCTTTTAGCTCTGGTTGCGTATATCGTTCAGGAAAAGTCCTTTCCCAGGATGGTTGAGGTGGTGTTTGAAGTAATGGGCGAGGTTCTCGAAGGACCGATTGATCTTTAGCGGTGTGGGTTACTTCGTCTACGGTTATTAGGGAACTGGCCTCCGATACATTTCCCGTTTTTGTGTTTGCTACAACTTCATCCACACGCAGTGTAAGCATACTCATTTGTTGGGTCAGTCTCTCATTTGGCTTCTGCATTGCATCAAGCAAAGCTTTAACTGTTGGGTCTATTCCGCTGTTAGTTAAAGCGGCGCTAACAGTTTCGATTTTGTCTTCTCGTGGCGTTGCCATTGTTATACTAATTGTGCTGTCTGTTCTCGATCTGTATTTGACAAAAGAATCCAGGGCTTGCTCACCTTGATCGTTTAACCCGTAGGAAAGGTTCCGTTGCGGTGTTCCTTTGTCGAAACGTCGAAAGTGTCTGCTCTGTTACAGTGGTCCACTGATCCTCAATCTTCAAAGTTGACCGTAGCCCGAAATGCGTAATTTCGTTTTCTTGAAGTTGATGGATCCTGGCAGGATCGCCAAAATGTCACGTAAAAATAAAGAGAAATTTTATAAGGAAGAAGAAAACTTTATTTTTACTTCGTTTATACACTTATAAGACACTTGGACTTTTTCATCTTGGTCTTTTTCAACGGGCCTATCACATCCATAGCGATTTTGTCGTTAGATTCTAACGGGGTGTCGGTTATCTGTGGTTCCCCCTTTCCTCTTATCCGAGTAGTCTTTGATGTTTGACATGTCGCGCAAGTTCCTGTTCTGCCTTTTATTCTGTCTATTAGGTGTGGGATATCATATTTGCCTCGGATTCTGTCGTACGTCTTTTGTATTCCGGGATGTCCTACCAAGTCATGATTTTCTTTTAGTACTTGTTCTATTTCCTCTTCGCTTAAACTCTGTATTGGTTCGTAACCAAATTCTAGGAAAACAGGCGGAACAGGAATCGAGTTATGGTCAATACTTGGGCTGTCCGCTAATCCTTCGGGTTATCCGGTGCACGGGGGTACGTCGCGTAAGTTTGTTAGTTCGTTCGTTAGCTTCATTTTCTTTCATTCGTTCCAAGTTAGATAAATGTGTCTTTGATACCGAATGCTGCCAGTAGGGATACCAATTATTGTACAATATTTGTACTGATCTATGTAATCGGTGTGTGGGAGATAGCTGTGGCGTTATGTATGCTTTGCTCCACGTTTGTAAAGATTCATGTAAGCGCTGCGTTGGAAATATGTGTTTCGCAGTTAGGGTACGAAACAACTATTTCTTTACGCAGGCCCATGGTCAAGTAGAGTCGTAACTCGACATTCTGCCAATGGGTTGAATGTCGAGATGGATGTATAAAGATAAAGAAGCCATGGGCGGGTCTCTTGCGTAGTCACCTCCGCGTGGTGAGACCTGGTAATTGGCATCGTTTTCCAAAAAATTAATCAGTTGATTAATCTTTGGAAAACGATACCAAGCTAAGAACTACGCAGCAGTCCGGTTTGTATCTCCAAATGCCGCGAACAGAATTTTGGATGATACAGACTGGGCTGCACCGTAGGTCACCGTGGGACGACGTTGGACATCGTGGGACACCGTGGGACACCGTGGGACACCGTTGGACATCGTGGGACACCGTTGGACATCGTGGGACACCGTTGGACATCGTGGGACACCGTGGGACAACGTGGGACAACGTGGGACAACGTGGGACAACGTGGGACAACGTGGGACAACGTGGGACAAATTTGAAAATTCAAAAATTCAAATTTGAAAATTTAAAAAATTATTTGAAAATTCAAATTTAAAAATTCAAATTCGAAAATTCAAATTTAAAAGTTCAAATTTGAAAATTCAAATTTGAAAATTTAAAAATTCAAATTTGAAAATTCAAATTTGAAAATTCAAATTTGGATATTTGAAAATTCAAATTTGAAAATTTAAAAATTCAAATTTGAAAATTCAAATTTGAAAATTCAAATTTAAAAATTCAAATTTGAAAATTCAAATGTGAATATTCAAATTTGAAAATTCAAATTTGAATATTTGAAAATTCAAATTTGAAAATTCAAATTTGAATATTTGAAAATTCAAATTTGAAAATTTAAAAATTCAAATTTGAAAATTCAAATTTAAAAATTCAAATTTGAAAATTTGAAAATTCAAATTTAAAAATTCAAATTTGAAAATTTAAAAATTCAAATTTAAAAATTCAAATTTAAAAATTCAAATTTGAAAATTCAAATTTAAAAATTCAAATTTAAAAATTCAAATTTAAAAATTCAAATTTGAAAATTCAAATTTAAAAATTCAAATTTGAAAATTTAAAAATTCAAATTTGAAAACTCAAATTTAAAAATTCAAATTTGAATATTTCAAAATTCAAATTTGAAAAATCAAATTTGAATATTTCAAAATTCAAATTTGAAAAATCAAATTTGAATATTTGAAAATTCAAATTCGAAAATTCAAATTTAAAAATTCAAATTTGAATATTAGAAAATTCAAATTTGAAAATTTAGAAATTCAAATTTGAAAATTCAAATTTAAAAATTCAAATTTGAATATTTGAAAATTCAAATTTGAAAATTTAAAAATTCAAATTTGAAAATTCAAATTTGAATATTTGGAAATTCAAATTTGAAAATTTAAAAATTCAAATTTGATAATTCAAATTTGAAAATTCAACTTTAAAAATTCAAATTTGATAATTCAAATTTAAAAATTCAAATTTAAAAATTCAAATTTAAAAATTCAAATTTGAAAATTCAAATTTAAAAATTCAAATTTGAAAATTTAAAAATTCAAATTTGAAAACTCAAATTTAAAAATTCAAATTTGAATATTTCAAAATTCAAATTTGAAAAATCAAATTTGAATATTTGAAAATTCAAATTTGAAAATTTGAAAATTCAAATTTGAAAATTCAAATTTAAAAATTCAAATTTGAAAATTTGAAAATTCAAATTTAAAAATTCAAATTTGAAAATTTAAAAATTCAAATTTGAAAATTCAAATTTAAAAATTCAAATTTGAATATTTGAAAATTGAAATTTGAAAATTCAAATATGAATATTTGAAAATTCAAATTCGAAAATTCAAATTTGAAAATTTAAAAATTCAAATTTGAAAATTCAAATTTAAAAAATCAAATTTGAATATTAGAAAATTCAACTTTGAAAATTTAAAAATTCAAATTTGAAAATTCAAATTTGAAAATTCAAATTTAAAAATTCAAATTTAAAAATTCAAATTTAAAAATTCAAATTTGAAAATTCAAATTTAAATATTCAAATTTGAAAATTTAAAAATTCAAATTTGAAAACTCAAATTTAAAAATTCAAATTTGAATATTTCAAAATTCAAATTTGAAAAATCAAATTTGAATATTTCAAAATTCAAATTTGAAAAATCAAATTTGAATATTTGAAAATTCAAATTCGAAAATTCAAATTTAAAAATTCAAATTTGAATATTAGAAAATTCAAATTTGAAAATTTAGAAATTCAAATTTGAAAATTCAAATTTAAAAATTCAAATTTGAATATTTGAAAATTCAAATTTGAAAATTCAAATTTGAAAACTCAAATTTGAATATTTTAAAATTCAAATTTGAAAATCCAAATTTGAAAGTTCAAATTTGAAAATTTAAATTTGAATATTAGAAAATTCAAATTTGAAAATTCAAATTTGAAAACTCAAATTTGAATATTTGAAAATTCAAATTTGAAAATTCAAACTTAAAAATTCAAATTTGAAAATTCAAATTTGAAAGTTCAAGTATGAAAATTCAAATTTGAATATTTGAAAATTCAAATTTGAATTCCAAATTTAAAAATTCATATTTGAATATTTGAAAATTCAAATTTGAAAATTTAAAGATTCAAATTTGAAAATTCAAATTTGAAAATTCAAATTTGAAAATTCAAATTTGAAAATTCATATTAGAAAATTCAAATTTAAAAATTCAAATTAAAAAATTCAAATTTGAAAATTCATATTAGAAAATTCAAATTTAAAAATTCAAATTAAAAAAATCAAATTTGAAAATTCAAATTTGAATATTTGAAAATTCAAAATTGAAAATTAAATTTGAAAATTTAAAAATTCAAATTTGAAAATTCAAATTTGAAAATTCAAATTTAAAAAATCAAATTTGAAAATTCAAATTTAAAAATTCAAATTTGAAAATTCAAATTTGAAAATTCAAATTTGAAAATTCAAATTTGAAAATTCAAATTTGAAAATTCAAATTTGAATATTAGAAAATTCAACTTTGAAAATTTAAAAATTCAAATTTGAAAATTCAAATTTGAAAATTCAAATTTGAAAATTCAAATTTGAAAATTCAAATTTAAAAATTCAAATTTGAAAATTCAAATTTGAAAATTCAAATTTGAAAATTCAAATTTGAAAATTCAAATTTGAAAATTCAAATTTGAAAATTCAAATTTGAATATTTGAAAATTCAAATTTGAAAATTCAAACTTAAAAATTCAAATTTGAAAATTCAAATTTGAAAGTTCAAATATGAAAATTCAAATTTGAATATTTGAAAATTCAAATTTGAAAATTCAAATTTGAAAACTCAAATTTGAATATTTGAAAATTCAAATTTGAAAATTCAAACTTAAAAATTCAAATTTGAAAATTCAAATTTGAAAGTTCAAATATGAAAATTCAAATTTGAATATTTGAAAATTCAAATTTGAATTCCAAATTTAAAAATTCATATTTGAATATTTGAAAATTCAAATTTGAAAATTTAAAGATTCAAATTTGAAAATTCAAATTTGAAAATTCAAATTTGAAAATTCATATTAGAAAATTCAAATTTAAAAATTCAAATTAAAAAATTCAAATTTGAAAATTCATATTAGAAAATTCAAATTTAAAAATTCAAATTAAAAAAATCAAATTTGAAAATTCAAATTTAAAAATTCAAATTTGAAAATTCAAATTTGAAAATTCAAATTTGAAAATTCAAATTTGAAAATTCAAATTTGAAAATTCAAATTTGAATATTAGAAAATTCAACTTTGAAAATTTAAAAATTCAAATTTGAAAATTCAAATTTGAAAATTCAAATTTGGATATTTGAAAATTCAAATTTGAAAATTTAAAAATTCAAATTTAGAAATTCAAATTTGAAAATTCAAATTTAAAAATTCAAATTTGAATATTTGAAAATTCAAATTTGAAAATTTAAAAATTCAAATTTGAAAATTCAAATTTGAATATTTGGAAATTCAAATTTGAAAATTTAAAAATTCAAATTTGATAATTCAAATTTGAAAATTCAACTTTAAAAATTCAAATTTGATAATTCAAATTTAAAAATTCAAATTTAAAAATTCAAATTTAAAAATTCAAATTTGAAAATTCAAATTTAAAAATTCAAATTTGAAAATTTAAAAATTCAAATTTGAAAACTCAAATTTAAAAATTCAAATTTGAATATTTCAAAATTCAAATTTGAAAAATCAAATTTGAATATTTCAAAATTCAAATTTGAAAAATCAAATTTGAATATTTGAAAATTCAAATTCGAAAATTCAAATTTAAAAATTCAAATTTGAATATTAGAAAATTCAAATTTGAAAATTTAGAAATTCAAATTTGAAAATTCAAATTTAAAAATTCAAATTTGAATATTTAAAAATTCAAATTTGAAAATTTAAAAATTCAAATTTGAAAATTCAAATTTGAATATTTGGAAATTCAAATTTGAAAATTTAAAAATTCAAATTTGATAATTCAAATTTGAAAATTCAACTTTAAAAATTCAAATTTGATAATTCAAATTTAAAAATTCAAATTTAAAAATTCAAATTTAAAAATTCAAATTTGAAAATTCAAATTTAAAAATTCAAATTTGAAAATTTAAAAATTCAAATTTGAAAACTCAAATTTAAAAATTCAAATTTGAATATTTCAAAATTCAAATTTGAAAAATCAAATTTGAATATTTCAAAATTCAAATTTGAAAAATCAAATTTGAATATTTGAAAATTCAAATTCGAAAATTCAAATTTAAAAATTCAAATTTGAATATTAGAAAATTCAAATTTGAAAATTTAGAAATTCAAATTTGAAAATTCAAATTTAAAAATTCAAATTTGAATATTTGAAAATTCAAATTTGAAAATTTAAATTTGAATATTAGAAAATTCAAATTTGAAAGTTCAAATATGAAAATTCAAATTTGAATATTTGAAAATTCAAATTTGAATTCCAAATTTAAAAATTCAAATTTGAATATTTGAAAATTCAAATTTGAAAATTTAAAGATTCAAATTTGAAAATTCAAATTTGAAAATTCAAATTTGAAAATTTAAAAAATCAAATTTGAATATTTGAAAATTCAAATTCGAAAATTCAAATTTAAAAATTCAAATTTGAATATTAGAAAATTCAAATTTGAAAATTTAGAAATTCAAATTTGAAAATTCAAATTTAAAAATTCAAATTTGAATATTTGAAAATTCAAATTTGAAAATTCAAATTTGAAAACTCAAATTTGAATATTTTAAAATTCAAATTTGAAAATTTAAAAATTCAAATTTGAAAATTCAAATTTGAAAATTCAAATTTGAAAATTCAAATTTGAAAATTCAAATTTAAAAATTCAAATTTAAAAATTCAAATTTAAAAATTCAAATTTGAAAATTCAAATTTAAAAATTCAAACTTGAAAATTTAAAAATTCAAATTTGAAAACTCAAATTTGAATATTTTAAAATTCAAATTTGAAAATTTAAAAATTCAAATTTGAAAATTCAAATTTGAAAATTCAAATTTAAAAATTCAAACTTGAAAATTCAAATTTGAATATTTGTAAATGCAACTTCGAAAATTCAAATTTGAAAATTTAAAAATTCAAATTTGAAAATTCAAACTTAAAAATTCAAATTTGAAAATTCAAATTTGAAAATTCAAATTTGAAAGTTCAAATTTGAAAATTTAAATTTGAATATTAGAAAATTCAAATTTGAAAATTCAAATTTGAAAACTCAAATTTGAATATTTGAAAATCCAAATTTGAAAATTCAAACTTAAAAATTCAAATTTGAAAATTCAAATTTGAAAGTTCAAATATGAAAATTCAAATTTGAATATTTGAAAATTCAAATTTGAATTCCAAATTTAAAAATTCAAATTTGAATATTTGAAAATTCAAATTTGAAAATTTAAAGATTCAAATTTGAAAATTCAAATTTGAAAATTCAAATTTGAAAATTCAAATTTGAAAATTCATATTAGAAAATTCAAATTTAAAAATTCAAATTAAAAAATTCAAATTTGAAAATTCATATTAGAAAATTCAAATTTAAAAATTCAAATTAAAAAAATCAAATTTGAAAATTCAAATTTGAATATTTGAAAATTCAAAATTGAAAATTATATTTGAAAATTTAAAAATTCAAATTTGAAAATTCAAATTTGAAAATTCAAATTTAAAAAATCAAATTTGAAAATTCAAATTTGAAAATTCAAATTTAAAAATTCAAATTTGAAAATTCAAATTCGAAAATTCAAATTTAAAAATTCAAATTTGAATATTAGAAAATTCAAATTTGAAAATTTAGAAATTCAAATTTGAAAATTCAAATTTAAAAATTCAAATTTGAATATTTGAAAATTCAAATTTGAAAATTCAAATTTAAAAATTCAAATTTGAATATTTCAAAATTCAAATTTGAAAAATCAAATTTGAATATTTGAAAATTCAAATTCGAAAATTCAAATTTAAAAATTCAAATTTGAATATTAGAAAATTCAAATTTGAAAATTTAGAAATTCAAATTTGAAAATTCAAATTTAAAAATTCAAATTTGAATATTTGAAAATTCAAATTTGAAAATTTAAAAATTCAAATTTGAAAATTCAAATTTGAATATTTGGAAATTCAAATTTGAAAATTTAAAAATTCAAATTTGATAATTCAAATTTGAAAATTCAACTTTAAAAATTCAAATTTGATAATTCAAATTTAAAAATTCAAATTTAAAAATTCAAATTTAAAAATTCAAATTTGAAAATTCAAATTTAAAAATTCAAATTTGAAAATTTAAAAATTCAAATTTGAAAACTCAAATTTAAAAATTCAAATTTGAATATTTCAAAATTCAAATTTGAAAAATCAAATTTGAATATTTCAAAATTCAAATTTGAAAAATCAAATTTGAATATTTGAAAATTCAAATTCGAAAATTCAAATTTAAAAATTCAAATTTGAATATTAGAAAATTCAAATTTGAAAATTTAGAAATTCAAATTTGAAAATTCAAATTTAAAAATTCAAATTTGAATATTTGAAAATTCAAATTTGAAAATTTAAATTTGAATATTAGAAAATTCAAATTTGAAAGTTCAAATATGAAAATTCAAATTTGAATATTTGAAAATTCAAATTTGAATTCCAAATTTAAAAATTCAAATTTGAATATTTGAAAATTCAAATTTGAAAATTTAAAGATTCAAATTTGAAAATTCAAATTTGAAAATTCAAATTTGAAAATTTAAAAAATCAAATTTGAATATTTGAAAATTCAAATTCGAAAATTCAAATTTAAAAATTCAAATTTGAATATTAGAAAATTCAAATTTGAAAATTTAGAAATTCAAATTTGAAAATTCAAATTTAAAAATTCAAATTTGAATATTTGAAAATTCAAATTTGAAAATTCAAATTTGAAAACTCAAATTTGAATATTTTAAAATTCAAATTTGAAAATTTAAAAATTCAAATTTGAAAATTCAAATTTGAAAATTCAAATTTGAAAATTCAAATTTGAAAATTCAAATTTAAAAATTCAAATTTAAAAATTCAAATTTAAAAATTCAAATTTGAAAATTCAAATTTAAAAATTCAAACTTGAAAATTTAAAAATTCAAATTTGAAAACTCAAATTTGAATATTTTAAAATTCAAATTTGAAAATTTAAAAATTCAAATTTGAAAATTCAAATTTGAAAATTCAAATTTAAAAATTCAAACTTGAAAATTCA
Source organism: Bombus terrestris (assembly GCF_910591885.1). Lineage (NCBI taxonomy): Eukaryota > Metazoa > Arthropoda > Insecta > Hymenoptera > Apidae > Bombus > Bombus terrestris. The sequence goes on from NC_063272.1 coordinate 18,642,376, forward strand.
AATTTGAATATTTGTAAATGCAACTTCGAAAATTCAAATTTGAAAATTTAAAAATTCAAATTTGAAAATTCAAACTTAAAAATTCAAATTTGAAAATTCAAATTTGAAAATTCAAATTTGAAAGTTCAAATTTGAAAATTTAAATTTGAATATTAGAAAATTCAAATTTGAAAATTCAAATTTGAAAACTCAAATTTGAATATTTGAAAATCCAAATTTGAAAATTCAAACTTAAAAATTCAAATTTGAAAATTCAAATTTGAAAGTTCAAATATGAAAATTCAAATTTGAATATTTGAAAATTCAAATTTGAATTCCAAATTTAAAAATTCAAATTTGAATATTTGAAAATTCAAATTTGAAAATTTAAAGATTCAAATTTGAAAATTCAAATTTGAAAATTCAAATTTGAAAATTCAAATTTGAAAATTCATATTAGAAAATTCAAATTTAAAAATTCAAATTAAAAAATTCAAATTTGAAAATTCATATTAGAAAATTCAAATTTAAAAATTCAAATTAAAAAAATCAAATTTGAAAATTCAAATTTGAATATTTGAAAATTCAAAATTGAAAATTATATTTGAAAATTTAAAAATTCAAATTTGAAAATTCAAATTTGAAAATTCAAATTTAAAAAATCAAATTTGAAAATTCAAATTTGAAAATTCAAATTTAAAAATTCAAATTTGAAAATTCAAATTCGAAAATTCAAATTTAAAAATTCAAATTTGAATATTAGAAAATTCAAATTTGAAAATTTAGAAATTCAAATTTGAAAATTCAAATTTAAAAATTCAAATTTGAATATTTGAAAATTCAAATTTGAAAATTCAAATTTGAAAACTCAAACTTGAATATTTTAAAATTCAAATTTGAAAATTTAAAAATTCAAATTTGAAAATTCAAATTTGAAAATTCAAATTTGAAAATTCAAATTTGAAAATTCAAATTTAAAAATTCAAATTTAAAAATTCAAATTTAAAAATTCAAATTTGAAAATTCAAATTTAAAAATTCAAACTTGAAAATTTAAAAATTCATATTTGAAAACTCAAATTTGAATATTTTAAAATTCAAATTTGAAAATTTAAAAATTCAAATTTGAAAATTCAAATTTGAAAATTCAAATTTAAAAATTCAAACTTGAAAATTCAAATTTGAATATTTGTAAATGCAACTTCGAAAATTCAAATTTGAAAATTTAAAAATTCAAATTTGAAAATTCAAACTTAAAAATTCAAATTTGAAAATTCAAATTTGAAAATTCAAATTTGAAAGTTCAAATTTGAAAATTTAAATTTGAATATTAGAAAATTCAAATTTGAAAATTCAAATTTGAAAACTCAAATTTGAATATTAGAAAATTCAAATTTGAAAATTCAAATTTGAAAACTCAAATTTGAATATTTGAAAATCCAAATTTGAAAATTCAAACTTAAAAATTCAAATTTGAAAATTCAAATTTGAAAGTTCAAATATGAAAATTCAAATTTGAATATTTGAAAATTCAAATTTGAATTCCAAATTTAAAAATTCAAATTTGAATATTTGAAAATTCAAATTTGAAAATTTAAAGATTCAAATTTGAAAATTCAAATTTGAAAATTCAAATTTGAAAATTCAAATTTGAAAATTCATATTAGAAAATTCAAATTTAAAAATTCAAATTAAAAAATTCAAATTTGAAAATTCATATTAGAAAATTCAAATTTAAAAATTCAAATTAAAAAAATCAAATTTGAAAATTCAAATTTGAATATTTGAAAATTCAAAATTGAAAATTATATTTGAAAATTTAAAAATTCAAATTTGAAAATTCAAATTTGAAAATTCAAATTTAAAAAATCAAATTTGAAAATTCAAATTTGAAAATTCAAATTTAAAAATTCAAATTTGAAAATTCAAATTCGAAAATTCAAATTTAAAAATTCAAATTTGAATATTAGAAAATTCAAATTTGAAAATTTAGAAATTCAAATTTGAAAATTCAAATTTAAAAATTCAAATTTGAATATTTGAAAATTCAAATTTGAAAATTCAAATTTGAAAACTCAAACTTGAATATTTTAAAATTCAAATTTGAAAATTTAAAAATTCAAATTTGAAAATTCAAATTTGAAAATTCAAATTTGAAAATTCAAATTTGAAAATTCAAATTTAAAAATTCAAATTTAAAAATTCAAATTTAAAAATTCAAATTTGAAAATTCAAATTTAAAAATTCAAACTTGAAAATTTAAAAATTCATATTTGAAAACTCAAATTTGAATATTTTAAAATTCAAATTTGAAAATTTAAAAATTCAAATTTGAAAATTCAAATTTGAAAATTCAAATTTAAAAATTCAAACTTGAAAATTCAAATTTGAATATTTGTAAATGCAACTTCGAAAATTCAAATTTGAAAATTTAAAAATTCAAATTTGAAAATTCAAACTTAAAAATTCAAATTTGAAAATTCAAATTTGAAAATTCAAATTTGAAAGTTCAAATTTGAAAATTTAAATTTGAATATTAGAAAATTCAAATTTGAAAATTCAAATTTGAAAACTCAAATTTGAATATTTGAAAATTCAAATTTGAAAATTCAAACTTAAAAATTCAAATTTGAAAATTCAAATTTGAAAATTCAAACTTAAAAATTCAAATTTGAAAATTCAAATTTGAAAGTTCAAATATGAAAATTCAAATTTGAATATTTGAAAATTCAAATTTGAATTCCAAATTTAAAAATTCAAATTTGAATATTTGAAAATTCAAATTTGAAAATTTAAAGATTCAAATTTGAAAATTCAAATTTGAAAATTCAAATTTGAAAATTCAAATTTGAAAATTCATATTAGAAAATTCAAATTTAAAAATTCAAATTAAAAAATTCAAATTTGAAAATTCATATTAGAAAATTCAAATTTAAAAATTCAAATTAAAAAAATCAAATTTGAAAATTCAAATTTGAATATTTGAAAATTCAAAATTGAAAATTAAATTTGAAAATTTAAAAATTCAAATTTGAAAATTCAAATTTGAAAATTCAAATTTAAAAAATCAAATTTGAAAATTCAAATTTGAAAATTCAAATTTAAAAATTCAAATTTGAAAATTCAAATTTGAAAATTCAAATTTGAAAATTCAAATTTGAAAATTCAAATTTGAAAATTCAGATTTGAAAATTCAAATTTGAATATTAGAAAATTCAAATTTAAAAATTCAAATTTGAAAATTCAGATTTGAAAATTCAAATTTGAATATTAGAAAATTCAAATTCGGAGATTCAAATTTGAAAATTTAAAAATTCAAATTTGAAAATTCAAATTTGAATATTTGAAAATTCAAATTTGAAAATTTAAAAATTCAAATTTGAAAATTCAAATTTAAAAATACAAATTTAAAGATTCAAATTTGAAAATTCAAATTTGAATATTTGAAAATTCAAATTTGAAAATTTAAAAATTCAAATTTGAAAATTCAAATTTAAAAATACAAATTTAAAGATTCAAATTTGAAAATTCAAATTTGAATATTTGAAAATTCAAATTTGAAAATTTAAAAATTCAAATTTGAAAATTCATATTTGAAAATTCAAATTTGAAAATTCAAATTTAAAAATTCAAATTTGAAAATTTAAAAATTCAAATTTGAAAATTCAAATTTAAAAATTCAAATTTAAAAATACAAATTTAAAAATTGAAATTTGAAAATTCAAATTTGAATATTTGAAAATTCAAATTTGAAAATTCAAATTTACAAATTCAAATTTAAAAATTCAAATTAGAAAATTCAAATATGAAAATTCAAATTTGAATATATGAAAATTCAAATTAGAAAATTCAAATATGAAAATTCAAATTTGAATATATGAAAATTCAAATTTGAAAATTCAAATTTGAAAATTCAAATTTAAAAATTCAAATTTAAAAATTCAAATTTGAAAATTCAAATTTAAAAATTCATATTTTCAAATTTGAAAATTCAAATTTAAAAATTCAAATTTGAAAATTCAAATTTAAAAATTCAAATTTAAAAATTCAAATTTGAAAATTCAAATTTAAAAATTCATATTTTCAAATTTGAAAATTCAAATTTAAAAATTCATATTTTCAAATTTGAAAATTCAAATTTAAAAATTCAAATTTGAAAATTTAAAAATTCAAATTTGAAAATTCAAACTTAAAAATTCAAATTTGAAAATTCAAACTTAAAAATTCAAATTTGAAAATTCAAATTTGAAAATTCAAATTTGAAAGTTCAAATTTGAAAATTCAAATTTGAATATTTGAAAATTCAAATTTGAAAATTCAAATTTGAATATTTGAAAATTCAAATTTGAAAATTCAAATTTAAAAATTCAAATTTGAATATTTGAAAATTCAAATTTGAAAATTCAAAAATTCAAATTTGAAAATTCAAATTTGAAAATTCAAATTTGAAAATTCAAATTTGAAAATTCAAATTTGAAAATTCAAATTTAAAAATTCAAATTTAAAAATTCAAATTTGAAAATTCAAATTTGAATATTTGAAAATTCAAATTTGAAAATTTAAAAATTCAAATTTGAAAATTCAAATTTAAAAATTCATTTTTTCAAATTTGAAAATTCAAATTTGAAAATTCAAATTTGAAAATTGAAATTTGAAAATTCAAATTTAAAAATTTAAATTAAAAAATTCAAATTTGAAAATTCAAATTTGAATATTTGAAAATTCAAAATTGAAAATTAAATTTGAAAATTTAAAAATTCAGATTTGAAAATTCAAATTTGAAAATTCAAATTTAAAAATTCAAATTTGAAAATTTGAAAATTCAAATTTGAAAATTCAAATTTGAATATTTGAAAATTCAAATTTGAATATTTGAAAATTCAAATTTGAATATTTGAAAATTCAAATTTGAAAATTTAAAAATTCAAATTTGAAAATTCAAATTTTAATATTTGAAAATGCAAATTTGAAAATTTGAAAATTCAAATTTGAAAATTTAAAAATTCAAATTTGAAAATTCAAATTTGAAAATTCAAATTTGAATATTTGAAAATTCAAATTCGAAAATTCAAATTTGAAAATTCGAATTTAAAAATTCAAATTTAAAAATTCAAATTTAAATATTTGAAAATTCAAATTTGAAAATTTAAAAATTCAAATTTGAAAATTCAAATTAAAAATTCAAATTTAAAAATTCAAATTTGAAAATTCAAATTTAAAAATTCAAATTTGAAAATTCAAATTTAAAAATTCTAATTTGAAAATTCAAATTTGGAAATTCAAATTCGAAAATTTAAAAATTCAAATTTGAATATTTGAAAATTCAAATTTAAAAAATTCAAATTTGAAAATTTAAAAATTCAAATTTGAAAATTCAAATTTAGAAATTCAAATTTAAAAATTCAAATCTGAAAATTCAAATTTAAAAATTCAAATTTAAAAATTCAAATTTCCTCCAGGCGTCAAGTACGGCCACCGTGGAGGTTTTAGCCGGTACGAATCCGGCACTACCCGGCCTCCTCTCCCCGGATGGCGCGGGGCGCCTATGAAGGTTTCCTCCACGAAGTAAAAAAAAAAAAAAAAAAAGGTTGGGGTTAGGTTGGGGTTAGGTTGGGGTTAGGTTGGGGTTAGGTTGGGGTTAGGTTGGGGTTAGGTTGGGGAGCATGAGGCGGGCATGGGTTCTCGGGGCGTAGGACCACCCCCCGGGAAACCCCGATGGATCTGATGTTCCCCTATAGTCGGGAGGCGACCGGTCGGTGCCTCTGGTACTCGTCAGGTCGCTGATCCGGTGCGAGGAACTTCGGAGAAGTTGGTGGGCCCAGGCCTGTCAAGACCACTCACCTCACCTTCTCGTGGGGCTCCCTGTCACCCTGCTCCGGACTCTCCGGGACAGGGTGCGAAAGAGTGAGTGGCACCAGGACAGATTCCCGATGACGACCCGGCGAGAAACAACTTCATTCACCATGGAAGGCACAACAGATAGGAGAAACACTTACAGTACAGGGGAGGGAGACCCCAGTACCGGCGTAGTCGGGGGTAGGTTGGGGTTAGGTTGGGGTTAGGTTGGGGTTAGGTTGGGGTTAGGTTGGGGTTAGGTTGGGGTTAGGTTGGGGTTAGGTTGGGGTTAGGTTGGGGTTAGGTTGGGGTTAGGTTGGGGTTAGGTTGGGGTTAGGGGGGAGCATGAGGCGGGCATGGGTTCTCGGGGCGTAGGACCACCCCCCGGGAAACCCCGATGGATCTGATGTTCCGCTATAGTCGGGTGGCGGCCGGTCGGTGCCTCTGGTACCCGTCAGGTCGCTGATCCGGTGCGAGGAACTTCGGAGAAGTTGGTGGGCCCATGCCTGTCAAGACCACTCACCTCACCTTCTCGTGGGGCTCCCTGTCACCCTGCTCCGGACTCTCCGGGACAGGGTGCGAAAGAGTGAGTGGCACCAGGACAGATTCCCGATGACGACCCGGCGAGAAACAACTTCATTCACCATGGAAGGCACAACAGATAGGAGAAACACGTACAGTACAGGGGAGGGAGACCCCAGTACCGGCGTAGTCGGGGGTAGTCAAGTGGGCCCCACTACGTCGTCAACATACGACCACGGCCGCTCGGGGGTGGGCCGCCAGGCCCCCGAACGTGTTACCACGCCTGGCGAAGCGAGAAGTCTATTCTCGGAAGAATACATGGAGACATCGAGAACTCCGAGGACGAGAAGCGGGTGCCGGGCGGGCAGCGTTTTCCTTGCGCCGGCCCCGTCAGACGGAGCAACAACAATAACAACATCTGCTGCGGGAGGATCGCGGGAGCGAGCGAGGTCGGACGACGAAGAATCGGTAGCCTCGTTCGCGTCTCGCTCATCACTGGCATCAATCGCATCCAGGGGGAAGAAGAGGAGACTGGCGACAACAGCCACCTTGGAAGTCTCCGAAGATCTGGAGATACAAGTGAGGACGAGTTCGGCCGCGGACGTCAGCGCGGAATTAACGAGACACGTGTCCGAGATCATGAAGGTGGCGACCACATCGTCCAACCTCAAGGGCACGTACGTCAAAGCGCTGAAGGAAGCGGCAAGCTATATCTCGGCCGCATGGAAGAGCGAGGCCCCGCGAAGGAGAGAACAAGCGGGCAGCAGCGGCAACAACGCGGCGATGAGGCTGGTGGAGGCGAGACTGTCCGCGTTGGAGGAGGAGAACGCCGCCCTTAGGAGAGAGCTGGCAAGGAGGTCTATGCCCGCGATCGAAGGCCTGCGGGGCGGCGGTGCCGACACGGACCGCCCACGGGTCGAGGCTGCAACCCAAGAAGCGCGACTCGACGCCCTCGAGAGAAAGCTAGAAGAGTTGGGTCCCTCCATAACGAAGATGGTGGAGAGACAACTCGGGAGTCTATTGAAGCCGCAGCAGCAACAACAACAACAGCTGCAACAACAGCGGCAGCAGCAACAAAGCACTCCCGAAACCCGACGGAGCGCGGAATACTCCGCTACTCGCCCCCCCGCCCGCGCAGATCCCCCGCCGCCCCCAAGGACTCGGGAGGACGGCGGGTGGAGCGTGGTGGTAGGGAGAAAAAGTAAGATGGGGCAGAGGAACATCGCCGAAAGGAAGCTGGACGCCGCTGGAGGAGAGGAGAAGTCCCGGCCACCAGCGACTGTCCAAACACCGTGGGCAGATAGGATGGGAGGCGCGCAGAAATCGGGCAGCGGTGGCACCGTTAAAAAGCCATTCAGGAAGGAAAAGACGTCGCCAACAGTCAAGCTCCCTCGCGCACCGAGTACATCCGCGGTAACACTGACGCTAAGCGAGGGAGCCAACATGTCGTATGCCGACGTCGTAACGACGGCCAGAAGAGCTATCCCCCTCGGCGAGATAGGCGTGCAGGCCGTCACGATGAAGAAGGCGGTGACGGGCGCCATCGTCATCAGAGTCCCGAGGGACAAGGACAGAGAAAAGGCGTCGATCCTTGCGACGCGCCTGGCAGACGTTCTGGACCCGACCAAGGTAAGGGTCGGAACTCCCACGATCAAAGCCGAGCTGAGAGTCACCAATGTGGACATCTCAATGGGCAAGGAGGAGCTGCGTCAGGCTCTGGCCTTGGCCGCGGGATGCAGCAGCGAGGATGTTCGGATCGGCGAGATCGGCGTCTCCAGGGGCGGACTCGGATCGGCATGGGTCAGGTGTCCGGCGGCCGGTGCCCGCAAGCTAGCTCAGGCGGGCAGGGTGGTCTTGGGGTGGTCCATCGCGAGGGTCTCTGCCATACCGAAGAGACCCTTACAGTGCTTCAAGTGCCTGGAGTTGGGGCACGTACGGGCAACTTGCACGTCCGCCGAGGATAGAAGCCGTCTTTGCTACAGGTGCGGTGAAAGCGGGCACCGCGCCAGGGGATGTCCCGCTTTGGCGCCGAAATGTCCCTTATGCGAGCGGCTGGGAGCTCCATCCGGACACAGGATGGGCGGAGTGGCATGTGCCCCCCCGAAAATCAAGAGAAGTAAGGAGCAGCTTACCCGTCGGTCTGCCGCCGCCGCCGACACCGTTATCACTACCATCGCCGGCGGCAACGAGAACTACGGCGGAAACGCTACCGGGGCGGAGTCACCATCAGCAGTGACGAGTGGCCGGGAGGAGGCCATGGAGCTGGCGGAGTAACTTCAACCGCCTGCTCCAATGTAACATAGGAAGAGCCAGACGGGCGCAGGACCTGCTTCTCCAGGCTATACGGGAGAATCGGGTCGCACTCGCTGTGGTGGCTGAACCATACCGCGTCCCCGACGCCCCCAACTGGATCGGGGACCTGAACGGATCAACAGCCATAACATGGACGCCGGCGTTGTGTTCGCCCGGCGCCCTGCTGGATCGCGGTAACGGCTTCGTCGCCGTCGAGTGGAACGGGATCGCGATAGTGGGCATTTACGTCTCGCCCAACAGCGGAGTGGCCTCGTTCGGGGACTTCCTGGACGAGGTCGGTGACTGCGTTCGTAGATGCCTGCCTCGTCAGGTACTCGTCCTTGGGGACTTCAACGCGCGCTCGTCGCAATGGGGGGACACCAGGACGGACTCCCGCGGCAGGATGCTGACAGACTGGGCCGCGACGCTCGGGCTGATTCTGGTGAACAGGGGCACAACTAGCACCTGCGTGGCGTGGAGGGGATCGTCCATCGTCGACGTTACCTGGGCTACCGCCGGGCTCTACCGAAAGATCCACGGATGGAGAGTGGCCGACAGAATGGAGACCTTATCGGACCACCTCTATATAATGATGGAAATGGAGGGGGAGGCCGCCGCCTGCGACAGCGGTGCCCGACGACAACGAGAGGAGAACCGGTCTCGTCGACCACCACCATCCACACCTAGGTGGCGCTTGAAGGAGAGGGACAAGGACATGCTGCGGGCGGCGGTCACTGTCTCCGCCTGGAGCTGGGACGCACGGGGGGACAACACCACAACCCCCCCCACCACCACCTCCACATTGGGTAGCGTCGACGAGGAGGCTGACGAACTCCACGGATACATGATCGCGGCATGCGACGCCTCTATGCCGCGCTCCGCCCCGGGAAACAGAGGCGACCGTTCCGTGTATTGGTGGACACCGGAAATAGCCGATATGCGGGCGGGTTGCATGCGGGCCCGGAGAAGATTCGTAAGGGCGCGTCGCCGCAAACGGACACACGACGAGGAGGAGATCTCTCGCCGCTATGAAGAATACAGAGAGACGAGACGCGCTCTCCAACGGGAGATCAAACTAGCCAAGGCCCGGTGTTGGGATCGATTGATCGAATTGGTCGATTCAGATCCGTGGGGGAGGCCCTATCGCATCGTTACGAAGAAACTGCGACCTTCGGCCCCCCCGCTGACCGAAAACATGGATCCGGCGTTACTGGACAACGTCATCGGGACGTTGTTCCCACGGCGGGACAACAACGAGACGTCCGCGCCAGCCCCTACCACCATCGACGGGACGGCGCCGACGGATTGGAACGAGGAACTTCGAGTGACTGAGGAAGAGTTGCTCGAAGCCGCGAAGAAGATGGCATCCCGCGACGTGGCGCCGGGTCCGGACGGGATCCCGGGCCGAGTCTGGACGGAGTCGATCGACACCTTGGCTCCCCGTTTGCGGCACCTGTTCTCCAGGTGCCTGAGGGAGGGCGCCTATCCTCGGGCGTGGCGCACGGCGAAACTCGTGTTGCTACGGAAGGAGGGTCGACCGCCGGACGCGCCATCGGCATACAGGCCGGTGTGTCTTCTCGACGAGGTGGGTAAACTCTTCGAGAGGATCATAGTCGCCCGCCTGGAGGCACACATGGAGAGACGGATTCCCGGATGGCACGATAGCCAATTTGGATTTCGCCGGGGCCGCTCGACCGTGGACGCGGTAAAGAGGCTGAGATCCATGGCGGAGGACATGGTCGCGCGAGAAGGGGTGGCGGTAGCCGTCTCCTTGGACATCTCCAACGCTTTCAATAGCATTCCTTGGAGCAGGATCGTGGAGGCGCTGCGACACTTCGAGTCCCCGCCATACCTCGTCAGGGTGATTCAGGCCTATCTGAACGATAGGTGGATCACCTACACAGGCAGAAACGGCGTGAAGGAGCGAAGACCGGTGGAGCGCGGCGTGCCGCAGGGCTCGGTACTCGGACCGATTCTGTGGATCACTGCCTATGACTCGGTCCTCCGAAGTCCCATGCCGCCGGGGGCTGGCATGATATGCTACGCGGATGACACGCTGGTGCTGGCCAGCGGACGATGGTGGAACGACGCCGCATGCCTGACTGAGACCGCCGTGGCATGCGCGGTGCACGCCATTCGAAGACTCGGCTTGAGCGTGTCGCCGGCGAAATCGGAAGCCCTGTGGTTCTACGACCAACGACGCAGAGGAACGCCGCCTGCGGAGCTGTCGACTATAGTCATCGACGGAGAAGAGGTCCCTGTGGGACACCGGATGAAGTACTTGGGCTTGATCGTCGACAGTAAGTGGACGTTCGAGCCACACTTTGAGTACTTAGCCCCGAAAGTAACGGCCGCAGCCAACGCGCTGTGCGGCCTTTTACCTAACATCGGCGGGGCAGGATTGGGAGTCCGCAGGCTCTACGAAGGAGTGATCAGGTCACGAGTCCTTTACGGAGCGCCCGTATGGGCCGATGATCTGGCGGTGAGCCGGCGTAACCGGACTCTGGTGAGAAGGCTCCACAGGACGATCGCCATCCGGGCAGCGAGGGGATACAGGACGGTGTCCTACGCGACAGCGACCGTGCTGGCCGCGTCCCCCCCGTTCGAGCTACAGGCCCTTGCCCTTCGCCGGGTGTACGAACACCGGAGGGCCGCGACCTTGGACCGACGTGCCACGCCGACGGCACCAACCGTGGACGTTCGGGAGGAAACAAGACTAGAAGCATGGGAGCGGTGGCACTCGCAGCTGTTGGAAGAGGATGCGATGCGCCCTCATCGGGCCGTCCGCGCCGTCCTGCCCAACTGGGACAAGTGGAGAGACAAAGGCGGGGTCCCGCTCACATTCAGGACGACTCAGGTGCTCACCGGCCACGGGGTGTTCGGCGATTACCTGCTCAAGATCCGGCGAGAGGTGGCGACCATCTGTCACCACTGTGGGGAGGAGGAGGACACGGCGCGGCACACGCTGGAGGCTTGCCCGGCGTGGGAGGTACCGCGACGTGTCTTACGACTCGAGATCGGCGAGAGATTGGCCCCCGAGACGCTCATCGAAGCTATGCTCAGGGGGCCCCAGGAGTACAGAGCCGTCCGCACCTTCTGCGAGCAAGTTATGCTCGTGAAGGAGCGGGCGGAGAGAGAAAGAGAGAAAGCCCAGCATACCAGCAGGGCGCGGCAACAAGGAGTCTCCGCGCGTCACGGACTGGCGGTACCGCCGCCGTGAACGCGCCCAGGGAGTCATCGAGGAAGTAACAAGACCCAAGGAAAGGGGCGCTAGGGGGCGTGGTCCCCCCTGGCGGCCCCGATCTTCTGTCTAACAAGGAAGTCTCCCGCCCAGCAGGGAGATAGACGGCGAGGAGCGCTTGGTAGTATTCGCAAGAGACCCTGAGCCCTCCTCGAACAGCCGTCTGGAAGACCACCGTGGAGTTTTAGTCGGTAAGAGTCCGACACTTCCCATGCTGCTCGCAGCTGGGAGTCCATGAGGATTTCTCCACGAAAAAAAAAAAAAAAAAAAAAAGGTTGGGGTTAGGTTAGGTTGGGGTTAGGTTGGGGTTAGGTTGGGGTTAGGTTGGGGTTAGGTTGGGGTTAGGTTGGGGTTAGGTTGGGGTTAGGTTGGGGTTAGGTTGGGGTTAGGTTGGGGTTAGGTTGGGGTTAGGTGGGGAGCATGAGGCGGGCATGGGTTCTCGGGGCGTAGGACCACCCCCCGGGAAACCCCGATGGATCTGATGTTCCCCTATAGTCGGGTGGCGGCCGGTCGGTGCCTCTGGTACCCGTCAGGTCGCTGATCCGGTGCGAGGAACTTCGGAGAAGTTGGTGGGCCCATGCCTGTCAAGACCACTCACCTCACCTTCTCGTGGGGCTCCCTGTCACCCTGCTCCGGACTCTCCGGGACAGGGTGCGAAAGAGTGAGTGGCACCAGGACAGATTCCCGATGACGACCCGGCGAGAAACAACTTCATTCACCATGGAAGGCACAACAGATAGGAGAAACACGTACAGTACAGGGGAGGGAGACCCCAGTACCGGCGTAGTCGGGGGTAGTCAAGTGGGCCCCACTACGTCGTCAACATACGACCACGGCCGCTCGGGGGTGGGCCGCCAGGCCCCCGAACGTGTTACCACGCCTGGCGAAGCGAGAAGTCTATTCTCGGAAGAATACATGGAGACATCGAGAACTCCGAGGACGAGAAGCGGGTGCCGGGCGGGCAGCGTTTTCCTTGCGCCGGCCCCGTCAGACGGAGCAACAACAATAACAACATCTGCTGCGGGAGGATCGCGGGAGCGAGCGAGGTCGGACGACGAAGAATCGGTAGCCTCGTTCGCGTCTCGCTCATCACTGGCATCAATCGCATCCAGGGGGAAGAAGAGGAGACTGGCGACAGCAGCCACCTTGGAAGTCTCCGAAGATCTGGAGATACAAGTGAGGACGAGTTCGGCCGCGGACGTCAGCGCGGAATTAACGAGACACGTGTCCGAGATCATGAAGGTGGCGACCACATCGTCCAACCTCAAGGGCACGTACGTCAAAGCGCTGAAGGAAGCGGCAAGCTATATCTCGGCCGCATGGAAGAGCGAGGCCCCGCGAAGGAGAGAACAAGCGGGCAGCAGCGGCAACAACGCGGCGATGAGGCTGGTGGAGGCGAGACTGTCCGCGTTGGAGGAGGAGAACGCCGCCCTTAGGAGAGAGCTGGCAAGGAGGTCTATGCCCGCCATCGAAGGCCTGCGGGGCGGCGGTGCCGACACGGACCGCCCACGGGTCGAGGCTGCAACCCAAGAAGCGCGACTCGACGCCCTCGAGAGAAAGCTAGAAGAGTTGGGTCCCTCCATAACGAAGATGGTGGAGAGACAACTCGGGAGTCTATTGAAGCCGCAGCAGCAACAACAACAACAGCTGCAACAACAGCGGCAGCAGCAACAAAGCACTCCCGAAACCCGACGGAGCGCGGAATACTCCGCTACTCGCCCCCCCGCCCGCGCAGATCCCGCGCCGCCTCCAAGGACTCGGGAGGACGGCGGGTGGAGCGTGGTGGTAGGGAGAAAAAGTAAGATGGGGCAGAGGAACATCGCCGAAAGGAAGCTGGACGCCGCTGGAGGAGAGGAGAAGTCCCGGCCACCAGCGACTGTCCAAAAACCGTGGGCAGATAGGATGGGAGGCGCGCCGAAATCGGGCAGCGGTGGCACCGTTAAAAAGCCATTCAGGAAGGAAAAGACGTCGCCAACAGTCAAGCTCCCTCGCGCACCGAGTACATCCGCGGTAACACTGACGCTAAGCGAGGGAGCCAACATGTCGTATGCCGACGTCGTAACGACGGCCAGAAGAGCTATCCCCCTCGGCGAGATAGGCGTGCAGGCCGTCACGATGAAGAAGGCGGTGACGGGCGCCATCGTCATCAGAGTCCCGAGGGACAAGGACAGAGAAAAGGCGTCGATCCTTGCGACGCGCCTGGCAGACGTTCTGGACCCGACCAAGGTAAGGGTCGGAACTCCCACGATCAAAGCCGAGCTGAGAGTCACCAATGTGGACATCTCAATGGGCAGGGAGGAGCTGCGTCAGGCTCTGGCCTTGGCCGCGGGATGCAGCAGCGAGGATGTTCGGATCGGCGAGATCGGCGTCTCCAGGGGCGGACTCGGATCGGCATGGGTCAGGTGTCCGGCGGCCGGTGCCCGCAAGCTAGCTCAGGCGGGCAGGGTGGTCTTGGGGTGGTCCATCGCGAGGGTCTCTGCCATACCGAAGAGACCCCTACAGTGCTTCAAGTGCCTGGAGTTGGGGCACGTACGGGCAACTTGCACGTCCGCCGAGGATAGAAGCCGTCTTTGCTACAGGTGCGGTGAAAGCGGGCACCGCGCCAGGGGATGTCCCGCCTTGGCGCCGAAATGTCCCTTATGCGAGCGGCTGGGAGCTCCATCCGGACACAGGATGGGCGGAGTGGCATGCGCCCCCCCGAAAATCAAGAGAAGTAAGGAGCAGCTTACCCGTCGGTCTGCCGCCGCCGCCGACACCGTTATCACTACCATCGCCGGCGGCAACGAGAACTACGGCGGAAACGCTACCGGGGCGGAGTCACCATCAGCAGTGACGAGTGGCCGGGAGGAGGCCATGGAGCTGGCGGAGTAACTTCAACCGCCTGCTCCAATGTAACATAGGAAGAGCCAGACGGGCGCAGGACCTGCTTCTCCAGGCTATACGGGAGAATCGGGTCGCACTCGCTGTGGTGGCTGAACCATACCGCGTCCCCGACGCCCCCAACTGGATCGGGGACCTGAACGGATCTACAGCCATAACATGGACGCCGGCGTTGTGTTCGCCCGGCGCCCTGCTGGATCGCGGTAACGGCTTCGTCGCCGTCGAGTGGAACGGGATCGCGATAGTGGGCATTTACGTCTCGCCCAACAGCGGAGTGGCCTCGTTCGGGGACTTCCTGGACGAGGTCGGTGACTGCGTTCGTAGATGCATGCCTCGTCAGGTACTCGTCCTTGGGGACTTCAACGCGCGCTCGTCGCAATGGGGGGACACCAGGACGGACTCCCGCGGCAGGATGCTGACAGACTGGGCCGCGACGCTCGGGCTGATTCTGGTGAACAGGGGCACAACTAGCACCTGCGTGGCGTGGAGGGGATCGTCCATCGTCGACGTTACCTGGGCTACCGCCGGGCTCTACCGAAAGATCCACGGATGGAGAGTGGCCGACAGAATGGAGACCTTATCGGACCACCTCTATATAATGATGGAAATGGAGGGGGAGGCCGCCGCCTGCGACAGCGGTGCCCGACGACGACGAGAGGAGAACCGGTCCCGTCGACCACCACCATCCACACCTAGGTGGCGCTTGAAGGAGAGGGACAAGGACATGCTGCGGGCGGCGGTCACTGTCTCCGCCTGGAGCTGGGACGCACGGGGGGACAACACCACAACCCCCCCCACCACCACCTCCACATTGGGTAGCGTCGACGAGGAGGCTGACGAACTCCACGGATACATGATCGCGGCATGCGACGCCTCTATGCCGCGCTCCGCCCCGGGAAACAGAGGCGACCGTTCCGTGTATTGGTGGACACCGGAAATAGCCGATATGCGGGCGGGTTGCATGCGGGCCCGGAGAAGATTCGTAAGGGCGCGTCGCCGCAAACGGACACACGACGAGGAGGAGATCTCTCGCCGCTATGAAGAATACAGAGAGACGAGACGCGCTCTCCAACGGGAGATCAAACTAGCCAAGGCCCGGTGTTGGGATCGATTGATCGAATTGGTCGATTCAGATCCGTGGGGGAGGCCCTATCGCATCGTTACGAAGAAACTGCGACCTTCGGCTCCCCCGCTGACCGAAAACATGGATCCGGCGTTACTGGACAACGTCATCGGGACTTTGTTCCCACGGCGGGACAACAACGAGACGTCCGCGCCAGCCCCTACCACCATCGACGGGACGGCGCCGACGGATTGGAACGAGGAACTTCGAGTGACTGAGGAAGAGTTGCTCGAAGCCGCGAAGAAGATGGCATCCCGCGACGTGGCGCCGGGTCCGGACGGGATCCCGGGCCGAGTCTGGACGGAGTCGATCGACACCTTGGCTCCCCGTTTGCGGCACCTGTTCTCCAGGTGCCTGAGGGAGGGCGCCTATCCTCGGGCGTGGCGCACGGCGAAACTCGTGTTGCTACGGAAGGAGGGTCGACCGCCGGACGCGCCATCGGCATACAGGCCGGTGTGTCTTCTCGACGAGGTGGGTAAACTCTTCGAGAGGATCATAGTCGCCCGCCTGGAGGCACACATGGAGAGACGGATTCCCGGATGGCACGATAGCCAATTTGGATTTCGCCGGGGCCGCTCGACCGTGGACGCGGTAAAGAGGCTGAGATCCATGGCGGAGGACATGGTCGCGCGAGAAGGGGTGGCGGTAGCCGTCTCCTTGGACATCTCCAACGCTTTCAATAGCATTCCTTGGAGCAGGATCGTGGAGGCGCTGCGACACTTCGAGTCCCCGCCATACCTCGTTAGGGTGATTCAGGCCTATCTGAACGATAGGTGGATCACCTACACAGGCAGAAACGGCGTGAAGGAGCGAAGACCGGTGGAGCGCGGCGTGCCGCAGGGCTCGGTACTCGGACCGATTCTGTGGATCACTGCCTATGACTCGGTCCTCCGAAGTCCCATGCCGCCGGGGGCTGGCATGATATGCTACGCGGATGACACGCTGGTGCTGGCCAGCGGACGATGGTGGAACGACGCCGCATGCCTGACTGAGACCGCCGTGGCATGCGCGGTGCACGCCATTCGAAGACTCGGCTTGAGCGTGTCGCCGGCGAAATCGGAAGCCCTGTGGTTCTACGACCAACGACGCAGAGGAACGCCGCCTGCGGATCTGTCGACTATAGTCATCGACGGAGAAGAGGTCCCTGTGGGACACCGGATGAAGTACTTGGGCTTGATCGTCGACAGTAAGTGGACGTTCGAGCCACACTTTGAGTACTTAGCCCCGAAAGTAACGGCCGCAGCCAACGCGCTGTGCGGCCTTTTACCTAACATCGGCGGGGCAGGATTGGGAGTCCGCAGGCTCTACGAAGGAGTGATCAGGTCACGAGTCCTTTACGGAGCGCCCGTATGGGCCGATGATCTGGCGGTGAGCCGGCGTAACCGGACTCTGGTGAGAAGGCTCCACAGGACGATCGCCATCCGGGCAGCGAGGGGATACAGGACGGTGTCCTACGCGACAGCGACCGTGCTGGCCGCGTCCCCCCCGTTCGAGCTACAGGCCCTTGCCCTTCGCCGGGTGTACGAACACCGGAGGGCCGCGACCTTGGACCGACGTGCCACGCCGACGGCACCAACCGTGGACGTTCGGGAGGAAACAAGACTAGAAGCATGGGAGCGGTGGCACTCGCAGCTGTTGGAAGAGGATGCGATGCGCCCTCATCGGGCCGTCCGCGCCGTCCTGCCCAACTGGGACAAGTGGAGAGACAAAGGCGGGGTCCCGCTCACATTCAGGACGACTCAGGTGCTCACCGGCCACGGGGTGTTCGGCGATTACCTGCTCAAGATCCGGCGAGAGGTGACGACCATCTGTCACCACTGTGGGGAGGAGGAGGACACGGCGCGGCACACGCTGGAGGCTTGCCCGGCGTGGGAGGTACCGCGACGTGTCTTACGACTCGAGATCGGCGAGAGATTGGCCCCCGAGACGCTCATCGAAGCTATGCTCAGGGGGCCCCAGGAGTACAGAGCCGTCCGCACCTTCTGCGAGCAAGTTATGCTCGTGAAGGAGCGGGCGGAGAGAGAAAGAGAGAAAGCCCAGCATACCAGCAGGGCGCGGCAACAAGGAGTCTCCGCGCGTCACGGACCGGCGGTACCGCCGCCGTGAATCGCGCCCAAGGAGTCATCAAGGAAGTAACAAGACCCAAGGAAAGGGGCGCTAGGGGGCGTGGTCCCCCCTGGCGGCCCCGATCTTCTGTCTAACAAGGAAGTCTCCCGCCCAGCAGGGAGATAGACGGCGAGGAGCGCTTGGTAGTATTCGCAAGAGACCCTGAGCCCTCCTCGAACAGCCGTCTGGAAGACCACCGTGGAGTTTTAGTCGGTAAGAGTCCGACACTTCCCATGCTGCTCGCAGCTGGGAGTCCATGAGGATTTCTCCACGAAAAAAAAAAAAAAAAAAAAAAAAAGGTTGGGGTTAGGTTGGGGTTAGGTTGGGGTTAGGTTGGGGTTAGGTTGGGGTTAGGTTGGGGTTAGGTTGGGGTTAGGTTGGGGTTAGGTTGGGGTTAGGTTGGGGTTAGGTTGGGGTTAGGTTGGGGTTAGGTTGGGGTTAGGTTGGGGTTAGGTTGGGGTTAGGTTGGGGTTAGGTTGGGGTTAGGTTGGGGTTAGGTTGGGGTTAGGTTGGGGTTAGGTTGGGGTTAGGTTGGGGTTAGGTTGGGGTTAGGTTGGGGTTAGGTTGGGGTTAGGTTGGGGTTAGGTTGGGGTTAGGTTGGGGTTAGGTTGGGGTTAGGTTGGGGTTAGGTTGGGGAGCATGAGGCGGGCATGGGTTCTCGGGGCGTAGGACCACCCCCCGGGAAACCCCGATGGATCTGATGTTCCGCTATAGTCGGGTGGCGGCCGGTCGGTGCCTCTGGTACCCGTCAGGTCGCTGATCCGGTGCGAGGAACTTCGGAGAAGTTGGTGGGCCCATGCCTGTCAAGACCACTCACCTCACCTTCTCGTGGGGCTCCCTGTCACCCTGCTCCGGACTCTCCGGGACAGGGTGCGAAAGAGTGAGTGGCACCAGGACAGATTCCCGATGACGACCCGGCGAGAAACAACTTCATTCACCATGGAAGGCACAACAGATAGGAGAAACACGTACAGTACAGGGGAGGGAGACCCCAGTACCGGCGTAGTCGGGGGTAGTCAAGTGGGCCCCACTACGTCGTCAACATACGACCACGGCCGCTCGGGGGTGGGCCGCCAGGCCCCCGAACGTGTTACCACGCCTGGCGAAGCGAGAAGTCTATTCTCGGAAGAATACATGGAGACATCGAGAACTCCGAGGACGAGAAGCGGGTGCCGGGCGGGCAGCGTTTTCCTTGCGCCGGCCCCGTCAGACGGAGCAACAACAATAACAACATCTGCTGCGGGAGGATCGCGGGAGCGAGCGAGGTCGGACGACGAAGAATCGGTAGCCTCGTTCGCGTCTCGCTCATCACTGGCATCAATCGCATCCAGGGGGAAGAAGAGGAGACTGGCGACAACAGCCACCTTGGAAGTCTCCGAAGATCTGGAGATACAAGTGAGGACGAGTTCGGCCGCGGACGTCAGCGCGGAATTAACGAGACACGTGTCCGAGATCATGAAGGTGGCGACCACATCGTCCAACCTCAAGGGCACGTACGTCAAAGCGCTGAAGGAAGCGGCAAGCTATATCTCGGCCGCATGGAAGAGCGAGGCCCCGCGAAGGAGAGAACAAGCGGGCAGCAGCGGCAACAACGCGGCGATGAGGCTGGTGGAGGCGAGACTGTCCGCGTTGGAGGAGGAGAACGCCGCCCTTAGGAGAGAGCTGGCAAGGAGGTCTATGCCCGCGATCGAAGGCCTGCGGGGCGGCGGTGCCGACACGGACCGCCCACGGGTCGAGGCTGCAACCCAAGAAGCGCGACTCGACGCCCTCGAGAGAAAGCTAGAAGAGTTGGGTCCCTCCATAACGAAGATGGTGGAGAGACAACTCGGGAGTCTATTGAAGCCGCAGCAGCAACAACAACAACAGCTGCAACAACAGCGGCAGCAGCAACAAAGCACTCCCGAAACCCGACGGAGCGCGGAATACTCCGCTACTCGCCCCCCCGCCCGCGCAGATCCCCCGCCGCCCCCAAGGACTCGGGAGGACGGCGGGTGGAGCGTGGTGGTAGGGAGAAAAAGTAAGATGGGGCAGAGGAACATCGCCGAAAGGAAGCTGGACGCCGCTGGAGGAGAGGAGAAGTCCCGGCCACCAGCGACTGTCCAAACACCGTGGGCAGATAGGATGGGAGGCGCGCAGAAATCGGGCAGCGGTGGCACCGTTAAAAAGCCATTCAGGAAGGAAAAGACGTCGCCAACAGTCAAGCTCCCTCGCGCACCGAGTACATCCGCGGTAACACTGACGCTAAGCGAGGGAGCCAACATGTCGTATGCCGACGTCGTAACGACGGCCAGAAGAGCTATCCCCCTCGGCGAGATAGGCGTGCAGGCCGTCACGATGAAGAAGGCGGTGACGGGCGCCATCGTCATCAGAGTCCCGAGGGACAAGGACAGAGAAAAGGCGTCGATCCTTGCGACGCGCCTGGCAGACGTTCTGGACCCGACCAAGGTAAGGGTCGGAACTCCCACGATCAAAGCCGAGCTGAGAGTCACCAATGTGGACATCTCAATGGGCAAGGAGGAGCTGCGTCAGGCTCTGGCCTTGGCCGCGGGATGCAGCAGCGAGGATGTTCGGATCGGCGAGATCGGCGTCTCCAGGGGCGGACTCGGATCGGCATGGGTCAGGTGTCCGGCGGCCGGTGCCCGCAAGCTAGCTCAGGCGGGCAGGGTGGTCTTGGGGTGGTCCATCGCGAGGGTCTCTGCCATACCGAAGAGACCCTTACAGTGCTTCAAGTGCCTGGAGTTGGGGCACGTACGGGCAACTTGCACGTCCGCCGAGGATAGAAGCCGTCTTTGCTACAGGTGCGGTGAAAGCGGGCACCGCGCCAGGGGATGTCCCGCTTTGGCGCCGAAATGTCCCTTATGCGAGCGGCTGGGAGCTCCATCCGGACACAGGATGGGCGGAGTGGCATGTGCCCCCCCGAAAATCAAGAGAAGTAAGGAGCAGCTTACCCGTCGGTCTGCCGCCGCCGCCGACACCGTTATCACTACCATCGCCGGCGGCAACGAGAACTACGGCGGAAACGCTACCGGGGCGGAGTCACCATCAGCAGTGACGAGTGGCCGGGAGGAGGCCATGGAGCTGGCGGAGTAACTTCAACCGCCTGCTCCAATGTAACATAGGAAGAGCCAGACGGGCGCAGGACCTGCTTCTCCAGGCTATACGGGAGAATCGGGTCGCACTCGCTGTGGTGGCTGAACCATACCGCGTCCCCGACGCCCCCAACTGGATCGGGGACCTGAACGGATCAACAGCCATAACATGGACGCCGGCGTTGTGTTCGCCCGGCGCCCTGCTGGATCGCGGTAACGGCTTCGTCGCCGTCGAGTGGAACGGGATCGCGATAGTGGGCATTTACGTCTCGCCCAACAGCGGAGTGGCCTCGTTCGGGGACTTCCTGGACGAGGTCGGTGACTGCGTTCGTAGATGCCTGCCTCGTCAGGTACTCGTCCTTGGGGACTTCAACGCGCGCTCGTCGCAATGGGGGGACACCAGGACGGACTCCCGCGGCAGGATGCTGACAGACTGGGCCGCGACGCTCGGGCTGATTCTGGTGAACAGGGGCACAACTAGCACCTGCGTGGCGTGGAGGGGATCGTCCATCGTCGACGTTACCTGGGCTACCGCCGGGCTCTACCGAAAGATCCACGGATGGAGAGTGGCCGACAGAATGGAGACCTTATCGGACCACCTCTATATAATGATGGAAATGGAGGGGGAGGCCGCCGCCTGCGACAGCGGTGCCCGACGACAACGAGAGGAGAACCGGTCTCGTCGACCACCACCATCCACACCTAGGTGGCGCTTGAAGGAGAGGGACAAGGACATGCTGCGGGCGGCGGTCACTGTCTCCGCCTGGAGCTGGGACGCACGGGGGGGCAACACCACAACCCCCCCCACCACCACCTCCACATTGGGTAGCGTCGACGAGGAGGCTGACGAACTCCACGGATACATGATCGCGGCATGCGACGCCTCTATGCCGCGCTCCGCCCCGGGAAACAGAGGCGACCGTTCCGTGTATTGGTGGACACCGGAAATAGCCGATATGCGGGCGGGTTGCATGCGGGCCCGGAGAAGATTCGTAAGGGCGCGTCGCCGCAAACGGACACACGACGAGGAGGAGATCTCTCGCCGCTATGAAGAATACAGAGAGACGAGACGCGCTCTCCAACGGGAGATCAAACTAGCCAAGGCCCGGTGTTGGGATCGATTGATCGAATTGGTCGATTCAGATCCGTGGGGGAGGCCCTATCGCATCGTTACGAAGAAACTGCGACCTTCGGCCCCCCCGCTGACCGAAAACATGGATCCGGCGTTACTGGACAACGTCATCGGGACGTTGTTCCCACGGCGGGACAACAACGAGACGTCCGCGCCAGCCCCTACCACCATCGACGGGACGGCGCCGACGGATTGGAACGAGGAACTTCGAGTGACTGAGGAAGAGTTGCTCGAAGCCGCGAAGAAGATGGCATCCCGCGACGTGGCGCCGGGTCCGGACGGGATCCCGGGCCGAGTCTGGACGGAGTCGATCGACACCTTGGCTCCCCGTTTGCGGCACCTGTTCTCCAGGTGCCTGAGGGAGGGCGCCTATCCTCGGGCGTGGCGCACGGCGAAACTCGTGTTGCTACGGAAGGAGGGTCGACCGCCGGACGCGCCATCGGCATACAGGCCGGTGTGTCTTCTCGACGAGGTGGGTAAACTCTTCGAGAGGATCATAGTCGCCCGCCTGGAGGCACACATGGAGAGACGGATTCCCGGATGGCACGATAGCCAATTTGGATTTCGCCGGGGCCGCTCGACCGTGGACGCGGTAAAGAGGCTGAGATCCATGGCGGAGGACATGGTCGCGCGAGAAGGGGTGGCGGTAGCCGTCTCCTTGGACATCTCCAACGCTTTCAATAGCATTCCTTGGAGCAGGATCGTGGAGGCGCTGCGACACTTCGAGTCCCCGCCATACCTCGTCAGGGTGATTCAGGCCTATCTGAACGATAGGTGGATCACCTACACAGGCAGAAACGGCGTGAAGGAGCGAAGACCGGTGGAGCGCGGCGTGCCGCAGGGCTCGGTACTCGGACCGATTCTGTGGATCACTGCCTATGACTCGGTCCTCCGAAGTCCCATGCCGCCGGGGGCTGGCATGATATGCTACGCGGATGACACGCTGGTGCTGGCCAGCGGACGATGGTGGAACGACGCCGCATGCCTGACTGAGACCGCCGTGGCATGCGCGGTGCACGCCATTCGAAGACTCGGCTTGAGCGTGTCGCCGGCGAAATCGGAAGCCCTGTGGTTCTACGACCAACGACGCAGAGGAACGCCGCCTGCGGAGCTGTCGACTATAGTCATCGACGGAGAAGAGGTCCCTGTGGGACACCGGATGAAGTACTTGGGCTTGATCGTCGACAGTAAGTGGACGTTCGAGCCACACTTTGAGTACTTAGCCCCGAAAGTAACGGCCGCAGCCAACGCGCTGTGCGGCCTTTTACCTAACATCGGCGGGGCAGGATTGGGAGTCCGCAGGCTCTACGAAGGAGTGATCAGGTCACGAGTCCTTTACGGAGCGCCCGTATGGGCCGATGATCTGGCGGTGAGCCGGCGTAACCGGACTCTGGTGAGAAGGCTCCACAGGACGATCGCCATCCGGGCAGCGAGGGGATACAGGACGGTGTCCTACGCGACAGCGACCGTGCTGGCCGCGTCCCCCCCGTTCGAGCTACAGGCCCTTGCCCTTCGCCGGGTGTACGAACACCGGAGGGCCGCGACCTTGGACCGACGTGCCACGCCGACGGCACCAACCGTGGACGTTCGGGAGGAAACAAGACTAGAAGCATGGGAGCGGTGGCACTCGCAGCTGTTGGAAGAGGATGCGATGCGCCCTCATCGGGCCGTCCGCGCCGTCCTGCCCAACTGGGACAAGTGGAGAGACAAAGGCGGGGTCCCGCTCACATTCAGGACGACTCAGGTGCTCACCGGCCACGGGGTGTTCGGCGATTACCTGCTCAAGATCCGGCGAGAGGTGGCGACCATCTGTCACCACTGTGGGGAGGAGGAGGACACGGCGCGGCACACGCTGGAGGCTTGCCCGGCGTGGGAGGTACCGCGACGTGTCTTACGACTCGAGATCGGCGAGAGATTGGCCCCCGAGACGCTCATCGAAGCTATGCTCAGGGGGCCCCAGGAGTACAGAGCCGTCCGCACCTTCTGCGAGCAAGTTATGCTCGTGAAGGAGCGGGCGGAGAGAGAAAGAGAGAAAGCCCAGCATACCAGCAGGGCGCGGCAACAAGGAGTCTCCGCGCGTCACGGACTGGCGGTACCGCCGCCGTGAACGCGCCCAGGGAGTCATCGAGGAAGTAACAAGACCCAAGGAAAGGGGCGCTAGGGGGCGTGGTCCCCCCTGGCGGCCCCGATCTTCTGTCTAACAAGGAAGTCTCCCGCCCAGCAGGGAGATAGACGGCGAGGAGCGCTTGGTAGTATTCGCAAGAGACCCTGAGCCCTCCTCGAACAGCCGTCTGGAAGACCACCGTGGAGTTTTAGTCGGTAAGAGTCCGACACTTCCCATGCTGCTCGCAGCTGGGAGTCCATGAGGATTTCTCCACGAAAAAAAAAAAAAAAAAAAAAAAAAGGTTGGGGTTAGGTTGGGGTTAGGTTGGGGTTAGGTTGGGGTTAGGTTGGGGTTAGGTTGGGGTTAGGTTGGGGTTAGGTTGGGGTTAGGTTGGGGTTAGGTTGGGGTTAGGTTGGGGTTAGGTTGGGGTTAGGTTGGGGTTAGGTTGGGGTTAGGTTGGGGTTAGGTTGGGGTTAGGTTGGGGTTAGGTTGGGGTTAGGTTGGGGTTAGGTTGGGGTTAGGTTGGGGTTAGGTTGGGGTTAGGTTGGGGTTAGGTTGGGGTTAGGTTGGGGTTAGGTTGGGGTTAGGTTGGGGTTAGGTTGGGGTTAGGTTGGGGTTTGGTTGGGGTTAGGTTGGGGTTTGGTTGGGGTTGGGTTGGGGTTAGGTTGGGGTTAGGTTGGGGTTAGGTTGGGGTTAGGTTGGGGTTAGGTTGGGGTTAGGTTGGGGTTAGGTTGGGGTTAGGTTGGGGTTAGGTTGGGGTTAGGTTGGGGTTAGGTTGGGGTTAGGTTGGGGTTAGGTTGGGGTTAGGTTGGGGTTAGGTTGGGGTTAGGTTGGGGTTAGGTTGGGGTTAGGTTGGGGTTAGGTTGGGGTTAGGTTGGGGTTAGGTTGGGGTTAGGTTGGGGTTAGGTTGGGGTTAGGTTGGGGTTAGGTTGGGGTTAGGTTGGGGTTAGGTTGGGGTTAGGTTGGGGTTAGGTTGGGGTTAGGTTGGGGTTAGGTTGGGGTTAGGTTGGGGTTAGGTTGGGGTTAGGTTGGGGTTAGGTTGGGGTTAGGTTGGGGTTAGGTTGGGGTTAGGTTGGGGTTAGGTTGGGGTTAGGTTGGGGTTAGGTTGGGGTTAGGTTGGGGTTAGGTTGGGGTTAGGTTGGGGTTAGGTTGGGGTTAGGTTGGGGTTAGGTTGGGGTTAGGTTGGGGTTAGGTTGGGGTTAGGTTGGGGTTAGGTTGGGGTTAGGTTGGGGTTAGGTTGGGGTTAGGTTGGGGTTAGGTTGGGGTTAGGTTGGGGTTAGGTTGGGGTTAGGTTGGGGTTAGGTTGGGGTTAGGTTGGGGTTAGGTTGGGGTTAGGTTGGGGTT